>NC_072404.2:40260625-40571250 GCF_028858775.2 Pan troglodytes
AGGGAGGGAATGTGCTGGTCAGGCTGGTCAGGCTAACATGAATATCTATTTTGTTTGACAGCTATTCCTTACTGGAAATGAATAAATTGTGATTCTGACTTACTTACTCATTAGTCTTCAGTAGTTTATTTTTTTTTAGCCTAAATCAGCATTTCTAAATCCAATTAACTTTGATACATGCACAAGGGTGTTTTTATGAGCCTACGTGGCAGGGGGCCAGGCCCTCAACATCAGTTAATGTAGGAAGGTGATTTCACTCTGAAAGGGTCTTTCTGTGTGGCCAGCCAACTTTCCATGGCCTAAGCCCCACGTTCATGCTGTGCCACCTTTTCTCCATCTGAACCTCTAGCCCTTCCTGAAGCTTAGAGTGGGGTTTTACTATGTTGCAAAGTGATAATGTAACATAGTAAATGCAATGCAACAGAGTAAAACAGTAAATGCAGAATGAGTGTTAGCAAGTATGATGATCATGATTATGATTACTGACATTGCTGTCACCTCACCCTTGTATCTTAATTAATTAGGCCTCACTCCTTTTTATTAAAGTTCCTGATATTAAAAGATTATAATTCATTTGATATGGGTTGCTGAAGTACAGTGAATTCAATAGACTGTCTCCAATTTTTAACTAATGTAAAGCTGCCCTGAAATAGCTCCTTTTCCCATAGTTGCCAAAATGTGCTTTTCTACTTACAATCATTTCCTTAAGAGGAGAAGGAAAGAAGATCTCAAATGTATTGAGCACTTACTCTCTTTCGACATCGTTAGATAGAAAACAAGTCTGCGATGGTGTCTCCAACTTCAGTTCAACACAGGATACTCTCTCTGACCTAGCCCTCTACCTCTTCAGAGATTTAAAGGCTGTGGGAGGGCAAAGAAACAAGTTTCTGCATCTTCAGGTTCACCTCCAGCCTATTTTTTTTTCCAGGGCCTTGTCCTAGTTTGGACTTGAATTGGGGCAAGTTCAGAGGTATTGAGATGGATGCATTGAAGCCAAAAGCAGAGAAGAAACAAGATCAGGTTGTAACCCAGGGAGAATTCAGGAAGTAAGACAAATTATACCTCGGGAAGAAAAAGATGGGTCAGGGCCTAATGCTAGCAACACAGCAGGCAAAGAGGAATTTAAATGAGACTAAGAACAGAAAGCATAGCAGATGGCAGCTTGCCATTAGCAAATCTGAGATATAAAGCAGTGGGGTTATCACTGTCAAAATTTGCTAGTCCTATGAGCGGCTAGTTCAGTATCTTAGAGCAGATTGGGATGCCCGGACTTAGGAGACTTCAGTGATTCTTCCTAAGGAAATGCCAGCGGCAGGGGTCCTGAGAGAGCTAATGCAATGCTTTAAGAATAAATGAAGGTCCAATATGAGGAGAGCAGGCAGCGGAAACAATCCACAGGAACCAAAAAAGAGGTCCGGGAGGTTCACAGACCCAGGGACAGGGATTGGGAGGGCAGGCATAGATTGAAGTAAAAGTGGTAGGAAGCCAAGGAGTGAAGAGCAGATAGAGAAAGGAAGGGAGGAGGATGGGCTGGCATTTAGAGTGGTTGATTCAAAGTCTGACTGGTGTGCGTGACTTACTTTAGAGATTTGCAAACAGGACAGACTTACAATGCCATAAGAAGAGGGAAAGGCACCAAGGTAAGCATGGAGGACTCAGGCAAATACATAATGATCCTTTTCCAATCCTTCATGAAGCTGAGCCCAGGATGGACAGATGAACTGATGGCGAGATGACAGGATAGATGGATGGAAAGCCTACACAACCTGTCCTGACTATTTAGTGCATCTCAGACTCTGTTGTTTCAAGGCATTTCCTGCATGGACTTCTCTGAGCCTCGCTTCCTTCTTCTGCACCACGACTGGGACATAAGTTTCAATCATTTTATGTTTATTAAACCAGCGTTAGGGCGCATCTGAGAAAAACACAAGCCACAGACACATCTGTGGGGGCTCTACAGAAGAGATTTTCAGAGGTTTAGTATTATATACATTCCCTTAAAGCAGGGGGGTGGGTATATGGGGCGGTAAGTAGGAAGATAGATACGTAGACAGTAAGGTGCATAGTTACATTTCTGTGAGACTTTAGTGTCCAGTAAATCTACATTTTTCATAAAGATGATCATCTGAAGGGAAAAAATGAGTAAAGAAGAGTCAATATGTAGCTGCCTCTGGGTAGGTGAGAATGTTTGGTCTCGTCATGTCTTTTTTCGGCACCTGAGAAGCTAAGCTTGTAATGGGCATTACCAGTGTGCAGTTTTAGAAGCTAGACTTAGATTGTAGATCTAAAGTTGCTATTGACATGTCCTTGCCTAGGGGAGGCCAGCAAAGAATTTACCTATGAATAATCTGTGAGGGCAGCCTGAGGGCTTTTATCTTTCCATGGGGTCTGGCTGATGTTAGTAACAGCTATTCATTTGGAAGAGGGTGTTGCAATGAATCAGTCTCCTGGCTTGAGCTTCCCTTTTGCCTAAGAATGTGCGGGGTCCTGATATTTTTATTTTCCTTTGCACATCTAACTAGATGGCTACTACATCTTAGGTGTTCAAGAAGTGACATTCACTTCCAGATATTCTTGGTGCTCCTGGGTGGAGACAAACCTGTGTGAACTGTAAGGCTCGGTTTTGGGGACACACTGGGTTCTGCCAGTGCTCTGAATGCAAAGGCACAGGTTTAAAACCCTTGACCACTTCCAGTGGCTACAGAATAAAACAGAAACTCCTTACACACATTGGCCCTCTCTGCTAATCCATCTCCCACTCTTTCCTTACAAGCTGAAGGCACCAATATCCTTGTCTCACCATTTCCCAAACACAGCCCTTCTTTCCTGCCTCTATACTTCTGATCACACTTGTCCCATTTGGAAAGATTCTCCAATCTTGTCTTCCTCCACCTGCCCAAGGCCTACCCACCTAAGTCAAAGCTGCTTTTCCTCACTATTCACCCTCCACTCTTCTCTCTGCTTCCATTACACTCTGATTTCACCTTTCCCATAACCTGTTTCCAGGATGCTTGTTAAAACACATTGCTAGTCCCACCTCCAGGTTTCTGATTCCGTAGGTGTAGAAATGTGCATTTCTAGTGAGTTCCCAGGGGATGTTCATGCTGCTCTTCTCAGCACCACACTAGGAGAACCACTGCAGAAGATGCACAATAATAAAATAGAAACAGCCTGGGTTTGGACTCAGAGCTTTCATACTGGTTGTGCCACTTGCTACTGGTGTAACTTTGTACATTCTAGGCCTCAGTTTCTTGTTCTGTAAATGGAACCAACACATTATTGTTTTGAAGCCTAAATTAAATAACATGAAAATGCCTAGCACAGAGTCCTCTGCACAGAGTAGAAACTCAGTTATTGTTAGCTCCATAAAGCAAATGCAGTTTGTGCTACTCATAAAGACAATTTTCTGCTTTCTTTGTGTGTGTGTGTGTGTGTGTGTGTGTGTGTGTGTGTGGCTATGGCACATGTGTCCTTGATGGAATCAGTTGATGAATTATCTCTTATGTAACCAAAAGACTGAGAGACAATGTGATCAGCCTGCTCCGAAGGCCGGCATCTGACGCTTCATCAGCTTGTAGTCTGGTCACTATAACTTTGTTTCCAAAAAAGGTCTTATAACTGCTCCTCTTGGTTCATCTTTCCCTGGTCCTCAATAATAATACTAGTTATAATGATAATAATAGTGATTGTTCCAATTTGAGTAGAAAGATACAATCCACAGGATACTTTGCATATGCTATAGCATGTAAATCTAACAATGAGCCTGAAGGAAAGATTATTATCTCTCACTTCCTAGAGGAGAAAATTGAGGTACAGAGAGGTTAAGTGTCTCAAGTTCCCAAAGCTACTATCAAACAACTGTCATGTTACCCTTTGGGTCCAAATTTGAGTCATTCTGGGCAAAACCTACAATGACAGCAGTTATATTCAATAACCTCATGTAACACACAATCCCTTTCCTTTTTCCACTGTCAAAAGTAGATGAAATTAAAATTAGAAGTCATAATAAAAATTAAATGAAATGGCCCAGCACGGTGGCTCACACCTGTAATCTTAGCACTTTGGGAGGCTGAGGCGGGTGGATCACCTGAGGTCAGGAGCTCGAGACCAGCTTGGCCAACATGATGAAACCCTATTTCTACTAAAAATACAAAAATTAGCTGGGCATGGTGGTACATGTCTGTAATCCTAGCTACCTGGGAGGCCGAATCGCTTGAACCCAGGAGGCAGAGGTTGCAGTGAGCCGAGCTCACACCACTGCACTCCAGCCTGGGCAACAGAGTGAGACTCAGTCCCAAAATAAATAAATAAATAAATAAAAATAAATGAAATGGTTTAAGACAATGCTATATCATTCTCTGCACAGAAACAAGCCACTTTGTTGCCAAAACCGGACGGTACCTGAATCACAGGTGAGGGAAATTCCCTACACAAGCTCAATCACGGCTTATTGTCTGGGCCTCTGGCTTTTTAGCACTTCATCAAAATACTCTTGTTCATCCTGTTTCTTTGTCTGGGAAACCTCTTCACAGTCTTGAAGAACCCAAGTCAATCATTACCTCTTCTATTGAACCTTTCTCAGCGCCCCTAGAAAGGGGTAGAATTCCCTTCTGTGTGATGCCATGGTCTATGTGACCCTTGGAAGATGGGGTAGAGATTTATTTATTACTTTTTCCTGTGCCTCGCAATGGTGTAGGGTCCATGTACTCGATGTTTAATGGAGTTTCCTTTAGGAAACTGCCTTTTCCCCAAGGTCAGCCATATGATCTGATTAAAACTTAACCACTCTCAGTTCCAGGGATAACCAGTTGTCTTTTAAAAAAAAAAAAAAAATCAATGCATTCCATATCCAGCCACCATGTTGGATTCTGGAAGGGCAGATAGTTCAATTCAGGTCAACAAGACAGGGGGAGACATTTGCTTCTAGAAGGCTCCAGAAGTGATTGAAATTTGTTAGCTCTTCTGGGAGAGCCAAAGGAAAAGATGGGCTCTCTTCATCTAGAATTCCAACCCTCTTAGGTAACCACCTGGAACTCTTCCAGGCACCTCAAACTCAACACCTACCAAGCAGAAGTCACTACTTTCTACTTTGCTTCTCCCCCATCTTTCCTGGATTCATGGATAGCACTCAGACCACTCGTGCACCTGGAACCTTCTGGTTACCACAGGCTTCCCTCTTTCTGACCCCGTAACTATTCAGACAATAACTTGCCATTTTTTATTCCTAAACATTACTGTAATTTCTCACCTTATTTTTTTAAATCTACACTTTATTTTTCCTCTTTTGGGCCCCTTCAGGTCTTGCCAAAACTATTTTAGAGCTTCCTGTCTGATTCCTTTTCTTTCAGCCTAACTTCATTCAATCAGACCTCAACATTGTATCTAGGTTCAAGTCTGACTATAATCCACTGCAGCTCAGAATGTTTCTGTGGGTCCCCATTAGATACAGGATAAATCTCAGCTCTCTGAAAATGATATGCAATTCTCTCCATGATCTGGCCTCTCCTTACCCCTCCCCAACTCTACTCCCTAATAATCTACACTAAGCAATACTGAATATATACCACATTCTTTCTTGTCCCAATGTCTCCCCATGCTGAGTCTTCCCCTTAGTGCCTTCCCTCTCCTTGTCTATATGACTGACACTTTGTCTTTCTCCCCATATCAAGTCAAGTACAATATTAGATTCTCTATGAATCCTTTCTTGATGTGGCAGGCAAATGTAGGCTCTCCTCCTGCCTATGTGTCCAGTGATTCCAACCTTGAGTAGCCTCAAGTTTTTCTGCCTACTAAAGTCACCTTTGGCTTATAGTCAATACTGCAGCCCTCCCTCATCAAACATCCTAAAATTCCCTGCAGAATGAACTGTCATTTGTATTTCAACAATTGGGTCTATATCTGTTGTGGACAATCTTTTTACCATCTCTTCTCCTTATTGCTTTCATCAGTTGATTTTCCGGTTCTTCCCCTTCCTTTTGTAACGACATTGGTAGGTAAGGTACAGTCTTACCTTCCATCTCAACTCCCGTATTCATTTTTAGGAACTTCAGTGTCTGTGTGGATGACCCAGTTAAGCCTCTGTGTTCTTAATTTCTTTATCTTCTTGTTTCAAATAACTTTCCATCCTTCACTTTAACTTGTAACAATTTCAAGGTCACACTCTGGATCGAAGCCACTGCTGGAATTACAAATGCCTTATCACACTCTCTAATCACAACCTCGTAGCCTTCTGGCTCAATTGCGTAAAGGCCACTGTACTCAGTCTTCACCTACACCCTTTATATTGATCTCCAAAGTACATAGAGCTTAGGAGCTGTAGAAGAAAATGTTCTCAGCTGGGTGCAGTGGCTCATGCCTGTAATCCCAGCACTTTGGGAGGCTGAGGTGGGTGGATCACCTGAGGTCAGGAGTTTGAGACCAGCCTGGCCAACATGGTGAAACCCTATCTCTACTAAAAATACAAAAACTAGCCATGTGTGGTGGTGGGCACCCGTAATCCCAGATGCTCAGGAGACTGAGGCAGGAGAATCACTTGAACCCCGAAGCCAGATGTTGCAGTGAGCCAAGATTGTGCCACTGTACTCCAGCCTGGGCAGCAGAGTGGGACTCTGTCTCAAAAAAAAAAAAAAGAATGCCCAAAATGTTTTAACTTAGAGAAAAAAGACCTGTTTACAAAGTATGAAGGCAATTTCTCTTATTCATTCCTGAAACCATTGTCTTCTAACATAAAGTCTTTTCTCTCTTCATTTTCTTCTATATCCAATTTGGATAACACTACTCTGAGCTCCCTATCCATTCTCCCCCTTCATATGTGCTTTTACAAATCCAAAAATCTGGATGAATTTAAAAACTGCCACCACTGGGTCTGCACTCACAGGCCAGTATTACTGGAAAAAAATTACCTGGGCAGGCTGAAGTCTCTCCACACTAACCATCACTAGCTCCAAATGGGCTTTCTACCATACCATATGTTCTATTCAGTTCTAGGTGATCTGCCTCATTCATCAGCAACTATTTCACCTCTCTTCCTCTTCAAACCCCCAACCTTCCTCTTGCTACTGTACTTTGAGCTTGCAACATGTACTTCTTCTTTCTACTGAAAAAACCTGAAATCTTCAAAAGAGCTCTTCTTCATGGTAACACGACCAATTCTGAAGATCTATCAACATCTTCTGGCAGTTTTTCTTTTCTCCACAGTTTCTACAGATAAACAGTTCTTCCTTTCTTGAAGGCCGGCATGCCGCATTTGAGATCTAGACCCCTGCCCTGTCACCTGAACAAGTCCTTCTCTCTTTTAATGCCTCCTTCTTTTTCCTTATACCTCCCCACTGTATCTTTATGATTTCCCTACTGGATCATGCTCTGCAGTACTGAGATAGCCTTTAATATTTCCCATCTTAGAAATGAAAGAAAGAAAGAAAAACAGAAAGAAAGAAAGAAAGAGAAAGAAGAAAGAAAGAGAAAGAAAGAGAAAGAAAAAGAAAGAAAGAAAGAAAGAAAGAAAGAAAGAAAGAAAGAAAGAAAAGAAAAGAAAAGAAAAGAAATATCTGTGGCTCAACAGAAGCTTCACCTATTGCAGGATTTCTCTCATCCCTTTTATCGCCAAAGGTCTTGAAACCTCATCTTGATACCTCCTTCCATTCAGTTGTGAAATAGCCCTATTCTGAATTTTGCTCCTGACCACACTGATACTGTATATGAAAGATCAGTGGGACTCTCCAAATTAAATGCATGTTTCTCAGTTTCCATCCTCCTTCACCTCCCAGCAGGATTGCACACCAGGGACAACTCTCTAGGGCTTCAACACATTCTCTCTTGGTTTATGGGGCATATTCCCAATTTTTCTCAGATCTCTATGGCTGATTTTTCTTTTTTTCTGAGTCTTCTAACTGTTTCTATCCCTTGAATGTTGGAGAAACTAAAATCTCCTTGGATCACAGGTATAGTTTGCACGTTCTCATATTTTTCAATCTGTCTCTCTCCCCATTCTCTAGGAGATTGCATTTGTTCCCCTTGACTTCCCCCTACCATATCTATATTCTTGACTATAATATTATTATTAGATAATCCTATTGATTTAACTTCTAGAATAGGACTAGAATCTATTCTCATTTAGAGTAAATCACCATCACCTTTTACCTGACCACTGACATCATATTGCATTGTTTCCTCTGCTTCTTCTTTTGCCCCATTTTCACCCAATCTATTCTTCAAACGGCAGTGAGAGTGATCTTTGAAAAGAATAAATTGGTTTAGAGTCATTTAGCTCCTCGTTTATTTTATTTCAAATAAAATTTGTATTTCCTACCTTGCCCTGTAAGGCCTCTTACATGTTCTGGCCCCTGTCCACCTTTCTAATCAGTTTGTGCCATTCTTGGGCACAAGCTACAGCCACACTGATCTTCAAACACACCAAGCTTGGTGCAACCCAATGACTGCACACTGTTATACTCTTGGTCTGAAATGCTCTTCCCAACCCCTTCAGCATGGCACCCCCCTCTCAGTTTTCAGGTTCCAGAGTAAATATAACCTCTTTGGGCCATGACAACTCCTTTCTCTTTAAATCAGTATCACACCCACCTCATTATTCACCATTCTGATTCCCTGTTTGTTTCATTCTTAGCTTTTTCCTCCTTGCAATCACCTGCCTGTTCATTGCTTACTGTAGGTCTCCCACACTGGTACGCATGCCTGCACAGTACACTCAGCTCTGAGCACAGTGGCAGTAAGTAGGGTCTAACAATTTACAGTCAAATCTTAGCTTTAGCATTTACTCTCTGTAGAAATTGAGTAAGGCTTTTATCATCTCAATGTCATAGTTTCCACATCTGTAAAATGAGAACGATCAAATGTAACCTTATTGGGGTAGTATGAAGATTAAG
The DNA here is from genome assembly GCF_028858775.2 of Pan troglodytes. NCBI lineage: Eukaryota > Metazoa > Chordata > Mammalia > Primates > Hominidae > Pan > Pan troglodytes. The sequence continues at coordinate 40,269,508 of NC_072404.2, forward strand.
TAAAAGAAATATGTTTACAGCATTTAGAACAAGGGTTGGCACAGAGTAAATACTACTGTTACTACTATCTACTGCTATCACTTCTGATAATGATGATCATGATGATGATATTATTGGTAGTATTCAATAAAATTGCTAAACAAGTGAATAAAGGTTTAGATTTATATTATTATTCAACCATGATGTGCCAGGGAACATGCTATTTGCTGTCACATATGCTCTATTTTTTAAATTATGTTCTGACAACAGCTTAATGAAACAGATAGCATTGTACCAATGAAAAGTTATTCAGACAATTTCAATGTATCCAGAATTAATGTATTAATTATATTGTTATATTAAGAATATAATTTTCCTCAGAACACATAGCTCCAAAGTGATGGAACCAAAATTTGAAACAATTTACCTCCAAGTCTGGTGCTATTTCCAATAATCTTCTGTTTATGAGCAGAGCCAATCTGTCTATAAGAACGATCTAGTATCTTTTAAAATAGAGATTCCTGGTGTCATACCTGGAAACTGAGGTTCTTTAAGTCTAATGTGGAATCCTGAACTCTGTGGCACTTTCAGAAGCATTTTGGTGCCTCTGAAGTGAAGTTAAAATGGAAATCACTGCCTCTGTCTGTGGTTCTATGGCTTTGCCCCTTGGCTCCACAGTGATGGTACAAACCCATTTGGTGAGTCACAGAAGAAGCTAAAGAGGTCCTCTTGGAAGGCCTTCCACTTTCATAGTCACAACCTGAACTGCCACACTGGCCTGAATGTGGCTGAGGATGAGCTTGTGGCTGCTTCACCAAAACCCACCACCAGGGGCTGGAAAATACTACAGTATCCCCACAGTGGTTTGTTTGTTATTATTATTATTTTTTCTAATTGTACTTTAAGTTCCAGGATACGTGTGCAGAATGTGCAGGTTTGTTACATAGGTATACATGTGCCATGGTGGTTTGCTGCACCTATCAACCTGTGATTTAGGTTTTAAGCCCTGCATGCATTAGGTATTTGTCCTAATGCTCTCCCTCCCCTCACCCCCACCTCCCAACAGGACCCGGTGTGTGATGTGCCCCTCCCTGTGTCCACGTGTTCATTGTTCAACTCCCACTTATGAGTGAGAACATGTGGTGGTTTGTATTTTTATCTTAAATCTGAAGGTAAATCTAAAAGAAACTTCCAGAAAGACTTGGAAGAAATGGCTTTCTTTAAATTGCACAGGAAAACAGTGATAGACAGATCAATTTCCAATTGGTTCATTATGTTAATTTGTTAGACACCCCAGGAATATAGTTTGTTGGGGAAAGGTTTAGAAAACATGATCCAGAAGAGGCAGACAACCAAAACCATAGGGAAGTGTTTACAGAAAGCTCCATGTTCAACTAAATAGAGGACCAGATCAATACTTAACAAACCCACAGGTCCTAAACTATTAAACCTGCATTAAAAATTTCGGTTGGGGCGACCTCGGAGCACAACCTCGGAGCAGTTACCACAAACTGCTCCATGTTTGAAAACTTCTTCCAAGGGCTCTGGCCAAGAAAAATAATTGACATCTTCTTGCAAACATGGGTAGTTCATAGTGTTGGCAATTAGGTACCTAATTTTTTTTTCATTTATCATGCAGAGTTATCACTTCTCTCAAGCCAAGTAGTAACAGATTTGGCCACATTTCAATACAAATTTGGAAATGTTCAAAGAACATTGGGATTATAATCCCCAATGATCCTCTCAGCTTCTGCTCTTGCTTCTATGACCTAAATTATGAGCAGAAAAGAAAAAATAAAGTTTTTATCCTTAACTGTATGTAAATCCAGAGATGATCCAGAGTGGGCTAGTGAAAACTTTTTCTGGAAATATAAGGTTTCCATGCAATTAGTTACTAAATCCTTTGGGAAAGAGTCAGACTAGACATGAGGGGAGGAAGAGCTCTCAGGCAAGGATTCAGGATCAGTGTCTGAGAGGAAAAAGGGAAACAGTGTTTGATGTTCAGACTTCTGTGCCCAGCAGGGTACACAACCCATTGAAATGGCCTAGGGCTGCAGTGGGTAACATTTTCAGATTCTATTTGTCTAAACAGTCTAGTCTGTGCTGCAGTAACAAACAACCCCCAAAACTCAATGGCCTAAAATAAATGTAGAAAATAAAGTTCTAGTTTTTTGTCATATTAGATGGCCAAAGCAGGTTGACAGTGACTCCCAGCTCAGGAACTCCAACTGATACAGCCTCTGTCTTAAAATATATTTCCCTGATGAACTCAGTAGAGGACAATAACATGATGTGCCTTGTACCAGCTCATAAATTATTCTACCCAGAAGTGATGCATGTTATTTCCAACCACATTTAGTTCAAAGACCTTGTTACAGGGCCACCCCTATATTCAAGCATGCAGGAATTCTCCATGTACCTGAAGGTGAAGGAGAACTGGATATTAGCAAAAATTAGTAATGGATACCATATAGATCAAAAAGCTTAGTGTCTGCAAAGAAAATCCTGCTGGCATTCAAGGGAAAGTAAATGAATAGGTTGGCCATTTGGAGGAGGAGGGATTGCCTGGCCTTTGTCCATAGCGCAGAGCAGAAGCTGTTTGCGTTAAATAAAATGGTGAAGGTGCAGTTACTTCAGCAGCAAGAGGCTCTTCTTCTAACCAATACAGAGTCTGTGACTGTGCACAAATCCCTGTTGACGTGGAAGAGGCAGGAATGTGAAGGTCATGGCCTGAACATGGGCAGTCAGGTGCAAGTTCTCTAAGGGGTGCCTTGAAGGGATTGAGTAGGGAGGCAAGAGTTCTAAAAATTACTGCAAAAATGAAGTTCTGGTGCTCTCACAATACTAAAGGCTGACATTGATTGATAAGTCAATGTCTATGTGGCTGCACCTTGTGGCCAAGGAAGTTAATGGCACAAACAGAGACTGGAAAAGCAGACAAGGGCCAGAACATGTAGAGGTCTTGCAGGCAAAGATAGGAGAGACAAATTTTATTTGAAATGCAATGAGGAGCTGAATGACTCTTAACCAATTTATGCTTTTAAAAGATCACTCTCACTGTTGTTTGAAGATGAATTGGGTGAAAATGAAGCAAAAGAAGAGATAGAAAAAGAATTATGATATTATGACAATGGTCAGGTAAAAGGTGATGTCAATTTACTCTAAGTGAAAGATAGTTTCTTGCACAAATTTGGAAATTAAATCAATAGGATTTGCTCATACAGTGGGTAAAGGAGGGGAGGGGAATGAAAGATGACTTCCAGGTTTCTGACTTGAGTAGCCAGAGAGGTAACGGTGTTGTTCCTTTGCAATGGGGAAAGATCAGTAGAAGCCTAGAGATTAGAAAACATCAGAAGTATAATTTTGAACATTAAACATGTAATGGTTATGATAAATTTAAGTAGGAATATTAAGTAAACAAGTGAATATCTAAGAATAATGCTCCAATTGGTGCATAACTGAGGAAGCCAAGAACACTGAGACAGTATTGTCCTAAACATTTTAATTTATTTATTCAATATGTATTTACTGAGTGACAGAAATGTGCTGAATACTGGAAATAAAGAGGTAATAAACAAAAGGTTCTGGCTTTATGAACTTCACGTTCTAATGACTTTATGCATACCCTTTAACCATCGGAAGCATCCCATGAGTATGGCGGTATTAACATTCCCAGTTTATCAATAGGGAAACCAAGGAATGAGGAGGTATGACACAGCTAATGAGAAGTGGGAGCTGGGATTTGAAGGTCCTCAGCATGACTCTAGAGCACAGGCTTTCAAACCCTGAGCTATGCTGCCGCCACTGATGCCTGAGAAGGACAGTTATTCTTTTCTGTTCTCAACATATGAGATAATAGCACTTTGGAAAAGGAGGGTAAAAAATATAGGTTGAGTATTACTGTTAAGTCAGATGGGAAACACACGTGATCTCAGTGCTGAAAGTCCAAGTGAAATAACCCGAGGAGCCTCAAGGCTTCAAAGTTTCTCCTACCTCTGTCTGTTCCTTGCAGAGATAGCTAACCTCCTTCCTCAGATTGTGAAGTGCAAGAGTCTGCTCATCCCAGGAAGATACAAATTGGGAGAACCTGGCTTCAGCCTCCAAGCTCATGTTAAGGCAGTGCAGGGAGCTAGCACCCAATGGCAAATATTTGAATCCCACTCCAAGTATTAGTGCCCAGCATGCTGGGCAAGTCACACAGCCATTTTGAAACTTAGGTTTCTCATCTGTAAAATAAGCACAAAAATCGTATTTTCCACACAGGTTTATGGAAGTTTAAAAGTGATAATGGCTGTAAGTAGAGTCCTGGAACACAGCATGCCCCCAGTAAATTATTATCCATAGTGCCAAATGGGCCTAATACTCCTATTTACATAGTAGTTAATGGGGCGTTAGTAGGCACCAGTTTAAGGAATCCACAAGAGAAAGGATTATCTGTAGAATGGGCGGGTGATTACAGGATTATGCAGACTGCCCTGCCCCTTCTCTTTTGGCCAAGTAGAAAGTACTTATCCCATTTTTCTCTCTAAAGTCTGCTTTGTCAGGCTTCTAGCATTCACTTTTGTTCTAATCACATTTTGTATAATTAACATCAAATTCCAATTTATAATTAGTACAGAGAAAAACATCCACCAAGCAAAACTTCTCCTAATCCCCAGTGGTGTGTGATTGAGGCGGGTATTTGCTGAGCCTGGGACATGTCCTGCCAGCCCAAGGTTTAATCAAGGAATGTGGAATCTCATATATATGCAACCAAGTTACCATGATTAAGAGAATTTTCCTTCAAAGGCTGTGGGTCCCCTGAAGGAAACATACCAAGCACTACCATAGAGGGAATTCAGGACAATTTGCTCTCAGAGGGCTCAATTATTTCTAAATATATTTTCAAATAAATGAGACTTACTTAAACCATTTGTCACCATAGCAACGAAGCTGGCAGGATTGGTAGGAGTTTTTGCTTCTACCAACTGTGAAACATGCTTGTTGCTGGCAAGTCTATAGAAAAAAAAGTCCTAGATTGAATAAGAAAAGCAATAAATTAATGAAGGCTAGCAGGAAATTAACAAATAAAAGAATGACAAGAGTATTTGCAAAGACATATAACCTTCCTCTGAGAGTTAAATAAATAATAATAGCAATAAAAGTCCATCACAGAGCAACTCATTATGCTCCCAATTTGGTTAGCTTTTAAGTAAAATAACTTTCTTAAAATATAAATGCTTTTCTCTAATAATAGGTCCTAGCCTATATGGTGCCTAAAAAGCTGTAAGGCCTGAAGATCAAAAGACATGAATTTTTTTCTTGGTTCTGATGCCAATTAGCACTGTGGATTGGGCAAGATATTTAGCTGGTTCCTTTTCTAATCAAGGAAAGGATATTGGGTCCTATTACTCACTTTAAAAAAATGAAGTAAACACTAACTTTTTAAACTTCTATGTGGCCTTTAAAAATGCCTTTCCCTGCTCGCATAGTTGCAATTTACCTATGTACTATTTAAAGTTCTAGGAAATACATCAGGTGTTCAGAATCATGTATACACTCACACGGGTGAGGCTCTCACTTCACACTTGTCCTTGTGGAGGTTCAAGCATACTAAAGAGGAGGGAAGATTGACCACTGTAAGGCATTTATGAAGAAGGCTAGAGGATGGATATTTACATTTATTGAGAAACTATTTATCGGCACTTGTATACATTGCCTCCTTTAATCCTTCCATTCTCATAGGGATTATAGAGATGAAGACAGAGAAAGTTTCATCTATTTGCTCAATGTCCCACCACTAGCAAGTGGTGGAGCTGGAGCTTTAATTCATGTCTTCTTGACTCCAGAGTCTAGACCCACCAGGCTGCCCCTTTTTTGAAACCATCTGGTTCAAAGACATAAGGTAGTGGGAAAAGGCACTCTCAGGAAGTCAAGATCTGAGCTTTTAATTCTATCAATATCATCTACTAGCTGTCTGACCTCAAACAAGTCCATCCTGCCCTTGGGCTTTAATATCTTTATCTACAAGAGACTGGTTCAAATGCAGTGACCACTTCTCAAGAGAGTGGGCAATGTCAGATGAAAGAGAATGAGAAAAGTGTTCCAAGCTAGAGGCAGAGGGTTAGAGTTTCAGACCCATTGTGGCCATGGGGAATTATTGCAGGGAGGCAGGGCGGGGACCATATGTGGAAGAGCAGGTTCAGCTTTTGAAAGCATGAGTTGGGTAGCACAGGTTTTGAAAAGGTTCTTTCAGCATTCATAACTGGAAGTCAGATACTGACATAAAATAAGCTAGAAAAGAGCATTCTGGCAACCAAAGCAAGGATTAGCTTGAAAGCAGCAGGCTGCATTCAGCTGTCTCTGTATGTCTCTGCAGGTGAGTGACTTTCAACCAGACCTAGTGTCCAGACTTGAGAAAAGCAGAATCTACTGCAGAGGAGACCTTGCTTAAAGATTGCAATACTATCTTTTATGAGGCTTCCTATTCAAATCACCTCCTACTGTATTTGTAGGGAAATTACATTTTCATTGGAATCACATCACTATCTTTTCTATCCACCCCAAAGGAATAGTCAGCTTCAGTGAAGGGAAGAAGACATACCCAGCCTTCATCTCACTTCTGGCAGGTTTTCATTTAGGTTTAGTAACTTTATCAAACACAAACCCAGCCCTGGCTCCCTAATTTGTGAATTGGAAGATAAGTCTTAGATATATTTTTTGGATATCATCTGTGTTAATCTGTTTTTGCATTGCTATAAAGAAGTACTTGAGGCTAGGTAATTTATAAAGAAAATACATCTATAAATTGGCTCACAGTTCTGCAGGCCTATCCAGGAAGAATGGTGCCAGCATTTGCTTGGCTTCTGGCGAGGCTTCAGGAAGCTTACAATTATGGTGGAGGGCAAAGGGAGAGCTGTTGTATCAGATGGCCAGAGTTGGAGCAAGAGAAAGAGCGAAAGTGCTACAATCTTTTCAACAACCAAGTCTAGCATGACCTCATTTTCACTCATTATTGCAGGGAGGGCACCAAGCCATTCAAGAAGAATCCTCCTCCATGACCCAAAATGTCCCACTAGGCCCTACCTCCAACACTGGGGGTCACACCTCAACACAAGATTTGGAAGGGACACACATCCAAACTATATCATTATCCCTCTGAGTACAAGTAGAAGAGGGAATTTCTGCTTTAAGAAAAATAATATAGTAGCAAGGTCACAGATCTGGAGTCAGCTAGGGCTGGGTTCAATCCTGACTGCCTCACTTACTAGTTGCATGACCTTAATAAATTATTTAATCACTCTAAACTTCATTCTTCTCCTCTGAATGAAGTTAGGGAAATTAAACTAACAGTTGTTCAGTTTCCAAGGAGTTAGCATGGAGATTGTATTCGTCTGTTCTTGCATTGCCATAAAGAAATATCTGAGACTGAGTCATTTATAAAGAAAAGAGGTTTAATTGGCTTGTGGTTCTGCAGGCTGCATGGGATGCATGATGCTGGCATCTGCTTAGCTTCTGGGGATCCCTCAGGTAACTTACAATCATGGCAGAAGGTGAAGGAGAAGCAGGCACGTCACATGGCTGGAGCAGGAGCAAGAGGAGGGAGGTGCCACACACCTTTAAAAAGCCAGATCTCACAAGAACTCTCACTATCAAATGAACAGCACCATAACGATGGTGCTAAACTATTCATGAGAAATCCACCCCCATGATTCAATCACGTTCTACCAGGCCCCACCTCCAACACTGGGGATTACATTTTGCTATGAGATCTGGGTGGGGATATAGACCCAAATCACACTAGAAATAAAAGGAAAAGACAAAGCAAAGAATCAAAAATGAGAAACTTAGTAAGAGCCTGCGGAATAAGACTCAAGGCACCATGGTATTTCAAGGCCGGAACACTAATGGTATTAGGAGCCTGGGTATCAAGAACTGTTCACTGTTATAGATAAATTGGCAGGAACTGAGAGCCCAATCTCCAGCCAGCTGCAGAAGTTTTGGCAAGCTGGTGCAGTGACTCTTCACATTGTAACCAAATCACCAAGACAAAGGGGGAGAAAAAGAAGCCAATTCTCAGACTCTGAGAAGTAACAGCATCTAAAACAATTGCCTCAAATTCCATGATAATAAAAAAGAGGACTATATGAAGGAGTTCAGGTGCATGGCGCTTTCTTTGTAACACTATTTCAAGGTGCATTCCAAGGGCTACAAAGGTGGGGAAGCTACACAAAGCCCTCCAATTCTTCTGTATGTTCTTCCTTTTGCTTTCATGCCAAGGATTCTGGCAATGACACTCTCACCGCTCTGACCATGGCATTCACGCAAGCACCCTTTCACCTGAACCCAGGAAGAAGAAAGGCATTGTGAGTGATGCCTTTCTGAAAGTAGCAGAATTGAAATGAGCAGAAATGAGCAAAAGTAATTCTTCCCTCCATGGGAGGTGGCACTGTCGCGCACTCGTGCTTCCTGTGTTTGTGCTGGGCTAAGACACCACCAGTCTCCCTCCATGTCTATGGCACATTGTCCTCAGCACCTGTACTCTGTGTCTGGGTGGCAGAGGCATAGATGTTCAGTGTCCTTCACATAAACCCAACCAGTAGTAAACCAGATGTATTACTGAGAAAGGAACTTGGAACAGTATCTGCGAGTAGCCATGGATTATTCTCTTCCCTATGGCTGTGCCTTATACTTGCATAGTTAATAACCATACATCTAGGCTATTTCCAAATGGTTTCTTTAAAAAAAAAAAGTATTACTTTGTATTTTTTAACTTTTGTTGCTAAAATAATTCAAAATCTACAGAAAAGTTATAAAATTCCATGCCTGTATCAAAACCTCTCACGTACCCCATAAATATATACATCTACTATGTGCCCACAAAAATAAAAATAATAAAATGATTTAGAAAATAATATACTCACCTGCTCACTTCACCCAGACTTAGTTGCAAGAAGCAAGAATATGTAAAGAACTCCTACACGCCTTTCACTCAGGCTCACCACCTGTTAACATTTTGCCACACTTGGTACATAACTCACTGTCTCATATGTAATCTCCTTCTATATATGTAATATATATAATATATACATATATGATTTATCCCTAAACCATTTGAGAGTAAGCAGCAGGCACCGTGCCTTTTTACTTGTAACCTTTACTGTGTGTATTTCCTAATAACAAAATATTCTCTTACATAATTACAGTATGGTACGATATCAGGAAAGTTAAAATTGACACAAAGTTATTGTCTAATCCACAGTCCATATTCAAATTTGGCCTGTTAGCTTAATGATGTCCTTTATAACATTTTTTTCTTGGTTAGTTTTCATATGCTGCCTTTATTTGCCATATCTTTTTAGCCACCTTTAATCAGGAATTGCTCATTTATCTTTCTTTGTCTTTCATAAATGACATTGGCGTTTTCAGAAGTTACAGTACATGGTACATTTCTGAAAATGTTTCTCAGTTTCAGTTTTCCTGCTAACGGCAATGCCCTTGCGGGCAGGATGATCACAGAAATGATATTGCGTACTTTTCCGAGCATCACAGTGGGAAGCACAGGATATTAGTTTGCCTCACGATTGAGGTGTTAACTTTGTTTACTACGTGATTTCTCCTGCTCCTCACAATACCGTGTGAGAGTATGGATCAGTGGCATTCAATCCTTTTTGCACATTAGAATCATCTTGGAATTATACGACAGTAACGACCATAATCTTGAATGTCCAGCCTTCACCCTAGATTGGTGATCTCCAAACTTGGCTGTACATTGCAATCAGATAGAAAGATTTTTTGAGTGCCGATGTCTTGTTCCCACATTCAGAGACTCTGACATATTTCATTTGGGTTGGCCTAGGCATTAGAATTTTTTTTTTTTTTTTGAGACGGAGTCTCGCTCTGTCGCCCAGGCTGGAGTGCAGGGGTGCGATCTCGGCTCACTGCAAGCTCTGCCTCCCAGGATCATGCCATTCTCCTGCCTCAGCTTCCCGAGTAGCTGGGACTACAAGTGCCCGCCACCACGCCTGGCTAATTTTTATTATTATTATTATTTTATTTTCTATTTTTTAGTAGAGACAGGGTTTCACTGTGTTAGCCAGGATGGTCTCGATCTCCTGACCTTGTGATCCGCCCACCCTTGGCCTCCCAAAGTGCTGGGATTACAGGTGTGAGCCACCATGCCTGGCCGCATTAGAATTTTTTAAAAGCCCTCCATGTGACTGAAGCCAAGGAGGAGAATCTCTGTGTTAGATTGATGATGTCATGTTTTCTGAGGGTGGGCACTGGAATGTTTTCAAGGCTCTCCAGGGAAGCGTGTTGTGCAGCCACGGGTGAGAACCACAGGTATACACCTAGAAGATTAGTACCTACATGTCACCAGAGGAAGCCTGGGGCTACACGGGCTCTCAAGGTCCCACAGCTGATGCGTGGTGGGGCCAACACAGGCTTTCTTTCCTGCTGACAGTAATTCTTCTCTGAATGAGGCAGAACCCAATTAGTTAATAACTATTTCACCTGGAAGGGAACCAGAAGAGGTATTTTTCTCTTCTCAACCCAGGGAATCTCAGAGAAAAGTGAGTAGTTACATTTAGGCTATTCTGTTACTGAATACATCCTTTCTACTCAAAGTATGATCCACGGTGCAGTTACATGGATCTGAATCTCAGACCCCACCTCAGATCTCCTAAACCAAAATCTGAATGGCAATAAGGTCTCCAGGTGTTTTAAATTAAAATTAAATTAAAACCTGAGAAAATTAAAATCTGAGAAGCACTGGGCCATACTACCTGCCGTAATACAGAGACTGACATACTTTTAGGCTTTATGGGTCATCCTGTCTCTGTCACAACTACTCATTCTACCTTTATAGCACAAAAGCAGTCATTGACAATATGTAAATGGGTGGGTTTAGATGTGTTTACAATAATAAGTAGCAGGCTGTATTCGGCCCATGTGTCGTAATTTGCTGACCTCAGCTCCAATGTGGTGAAGCAAGATTGAGAGAAATGATATGGGCTCATAAAATTGGGAAATTCAGACCCTGGATCTGGCACTTACTAGGTTTGTGACCTTTGACAAATTACTTAACCCCCTGGGCCTCATCTGCAAAATTGTGTAAAGAAAATCCTATTGCATTGGATTGAAAATGATCAAGTAAGAGGGCATGTTAAATGTCTGACTGGTAGAAGACACCCAGTGAATGCCAGTGTCCTTCTTTCCTTACAATTCTTTTTGTATATAAATTCAATAAGTCTGGCAATGTTTTCAACAGGGCACCACAGCACAAATAAACCAAACGTACTTCTGTCCAAAACAGCATTTTAATTTGGCTTCGAAGGTTCTCTTATTTGCATTTGATTGTGAGAAAGTCTGACCATCTAAAAACTTCCAACATGTCTAATTAAATGATGATACCACACTACAGAAGTCGAGCCTCAAAACACCAGAAACCCATCACCTTTATGCTTCTCCCTTCCCACATTGTCCCTCCCCTTTCCCCTTCTCTACAATTCATTCTCTCTAGAAGATGAAAGGCCCCAGCCTCAGCCAACCTCTTTCTCTAAGTTCAGGTCTGTCTGACTCATAACTTCCCTGAGGGAGAGAAGAAAAGAGAAGAAAATAGAAAGTGAAATTATTTTGCTTAAAAGACCTTGCTGAGTTAGAGTTGGGGAAGGTGGTAGTTCTGGTTTAAGGATGAGATTTCCAAATACTTTTAACAGGATGATTCAACAGCGGAGAAAATTGTCAAATACGACTTATGCCATGCTGAAGATGGTCTATCAGGCAATGATGACAGCAATTAAGGAGGAGGTAGTCAGTGAGTAGTGACATCTATGATGTGCATAACCCTAAACTAATTATAAAACAAGGGTCTAGGCAGGAGACTGGCATCTTTTCTAAGCAGCTTGGAAATCAGCAAGAAAATATAGTTCTCATTTTAGTTGTCAACAAATTGGTAGCAAGAAGCTGATGGACAAATACATATGGAGGACCAAAAAAAATAAAACTTGGATGATGCAAGGAGAGTGATAAAATGAAATAGCGTCACATCATCTTAGAGACTTATTATAGTACAGATAACCTCCACATAGAATCCCAGAAATGTGGCCCATGAAGGATAGTGTTTGATTAGCAAGAGTTTATAATTTTGTGACATATCTAATTTGTTATCAGAGCCACTCTAGTACAAGAAGCCCTGGGGATTTCATTTGCAATGATAATTTGATCACCCTTATGGTTCTTTTCTCTCTGACTCATCCATTGAAGTAATCAAGAAGATGTAATAAAGATCTGTGGATCCCCAAAAGAGAGCTATTCAGACTTTCAAAAGGCTGGAGAGTAGGCAATTGGGATAAGAAAATGGCAAGCCCCTACATCTTACCATACACAAAGAGAAAATGCACCTGAGAAATAAGTGGATGTAAATCCCTACCAGAGTTCTACCTTAAAAAGGTATGGACTGGATGAAAGAGTTGGTGTAAGAGTGAAAAACATTGACCTTGATTCAAGAAGTGTACCAGAGTGAAGGCTGTGGATCTCACTCCAAAGTTATACTTGGCCTGGATGCTTTCCTGTCATAGTGGACAGGAAGTGTGGGTAAGGGGGTCTGCATCAGTGACCTCTAGATTGCACATAAATGACGAAGGTTCTTTGGCATGGCTGCAACATTTCATTGACCCTCTTGTATGTACGAATAAACAAAACCCAGCAGGTAAAAAGATTCAGCAGTTCAAAAGAAAAGGAATAAAGTTAAGAAATTACAATAAATGTCAACTTTTGTAGTTAGTGTTTTCAGTTAGATCCCAGATGACTGACTGTAGGCAGAAAATGTTAGAAAATAAATATTCAATATTCACAAAAATTGTTTCAGACAATACACTTCATCGATAACTTTAAAAAAATACTATGCAAGTAATGACTAGTAAGTTGAATAATGAAAGAAACTCAAAAAATGGCAAAAATTGCACTAAAAACATTGTCTCAGAACTAAGAGGAAAAAGATAAAGATAACAATGTAATGATAAGCAAAATGACAAGAGACTAGGAAAAATGATCTAGGAGATCCAGCATACATGATATAAGTAGTGCAGGAGGATAATATTGAGGACAAAGAGAAGCAAAATAAAATAAATAATTGAGTAGAAGTTGTCCGAGATGAAAAAAAAATTGAATCTTACCAGGAAAAGGACATCAACTATCAGATGATAATAATAATAATAATAATAATAATAATAATAATAAAAAAATCACCTATAGAGAAAAAAAATCAAGATAGAACCAAAACTTTGTTCTTTACCACACTGAATACTAAATACAAATGAAACTTTTCTATGAGATTTTTATTTTATTTTATTATTATTATACTTTAAGTTTTAGGGTACATGTGCACAATGTGCAGGTTAGTTACATATGTATACTTGTGCCATGCTGGTGTGCTGCACCCATTAACTCGTCATTTAGCATTAGGTATATCTCCTAATGCTATCCCTCTCCCCTCTCCCCAGCCCACAACAGTCCCCAGAGTGTGATGTTCCCCTTCCTGTGTCCATGTGTTCTCACTGTTCAATTCCCACCTATGAGTGAGAATACACGGTGTTTGGTTTTTTGTTCTTGCAATAGTTTACTGAGAGTGATGATTTCCAATTTCATCCATGTCCCTACAAAGGACATGAACTCATCCTTTTTTATGGCTGCATAGTATTCCATGGTGTATATGTGCCACATTTTCTTAATCCAGTCTATCATTGTTGGTCTATGAGATTTTTAAGGCAAGTCTTGCATACATACCTTTTAAGGGGAAAAAAAATCTATACTCAGCCAAGCTATAACTGATTTATGAGATCATTAAGATATTCTGAGATATGCAAGAACTTTATAAAATGTTCTCCAGTGAGACAGGTAATTGAGCCAACTGAAATAAATAAATAGATAAAATAATTAACTCAGGAAAAGTGAAGATGTGCTATAAACATATAGATATAAAATGACAAAACTGCTTAAACCTATATTTAATGTCTGTCTTAGTCTGTTCTCTGCTGCTACAAAAGAACACTAGACACTTGGTAATTAATTAAAAGCCAGAAGTTTATTTGGCTCATGGTTCTGGAGGCTGGGGAGTTCAAGAACATGGTGCCAGCATCTGGTGAGGTTATTCCATGGCAGAAAGGTGGATTGTGGAAGCAAGCACATGAGACAGAGAGAAAAAGGTGGCTGAACTCCCATGATAACTAACCCATTCCTATAATAACAATGTTAATCCATTTATAAAGGCAGAGCCCTTATTACCTGATAACCTCTGAAAGATCCTACCTCTTAATAACATTAGGATGATACTTAAATTTCAACATGAGTTTTGGAGGGGACATTCAAACCATAGCAATGTGCAATAACTGTTATTAATATGTTTTCCTCCATAAGAAGCATGGCTTAGTTGACTTCTTTAAAACTAAGATATTAAAAAAAAATTAAAAATAGTATATTACTTTAAAGCAAGCAAACAGACTAACAAAACAAAATACTTCAGTGTGCATTCTCTGTTTCTACCACCACAATCTAGACTAAGTAGCTATGTTCTCTTTTTAATAGCTCTAATACAGCATAAAGGCTGGCAAAATGTCAAAAAATTTTTGAAAACTAATACATGTAATTATTGCCATTATTAATAAGGGCAATCTGGATCTAAAATCCTCATTTATCCCAATTGTGATAACTAGGAGAAGGACGTAAAAAATAAAATGTAGACACATCTTACAATTTGCAGCTTGCATAGTGGACGTTAATAGACACTATTACCAATCACAATATGGAAAAAGGGCTAAGAGAACTTGATTTCCTATTGAAACAGAAACATCAAAATGCTAATTACATAATTGCTAGTAAATAGATATTTAAAAGATGCCAGAAAAATCATCAAGGCAATATGACAAAAGCTATAAATTGGGAAAATGTCTTGTTATCAATTTGTATACTTTTAAACATCCCTTAATTACAGTAGTTCAGGAATTTTGCTATTTTCCATTTGAATACTCCATATCAAGTAAGCTACACAGACAAGATGTGCCCCTCTTGGTTGACAGGTATGTCTTTCAGGCCTGAATTTAAAAATCTATTTTCATTTATTATAGTCATGCAACCAAAAAGCTTTCCTCTCTGATTTCTCAAGCAGCAGCAATTTAGGAATGACATAGCTAGAAGCAACAAGAAATAAACATCAACAGCCTTAAAGGGAGAGAGGTATGCTAAGCAGTAAAAGCAGAATGAAAAATGAATAGGAGGCACAGATGCTCTCACAGCAGAGCAACCTCGGGGCATTTAGTGTGAGGCAAATGCTCAGTCCCTCACTTACAGGTGGAATAAAGAGTGTCATCATTTTGTGGTAAGTTGAAGAATGGTCCCCAAAAGATGTCCACGTCTAAATTTCCAGAATTTCTGAATATGTTACCTTACATGGAAAAAAGACTTTGAAGATGTGATTAAAGATTTTGAGATGAGGATAATATTTTGGATTAGCTTGGTGGGCCCAAAGAAATCACAGGGGTCTTCACCAAGAGGGAGGCAGAAGAGTTAGAGAAGGAGAAGTGAGGATGAAAAAGAGAGATTTGAAGATGCTACACTGCTGGCTTTGAGTATTAAGGAAGAAGCCACAAGCCAAGGAATGCAGGTGGCCTCTAGAAGCTGTAAAAAGGAATGGAAATGGCTTCTGCCCTACAGCCTTCAGAAAGATTGCCCCCCGAACAACACCTTGATTTCAGGACTCTGAACTTCAAAACCATGAACAAATTAATTGGTGTTACTTTAAGCCACTAAATGTATATTGATTTGTTACAACAGCAAGAGGAAACTAATACAACACAACATTATATTTAAGTGGCACATCTTGATTCACCAATTTATAATGAAAAATTCACATTTCAAGTTCATATTATAATAATTCCAGTTCCCTGTCTTGCTGATTATGAAAATCTATTTTTCTCTTTCAATCTCCTTTTTCCATATCAGGGCAAAGAATCCCAGAGTCAGTGATTACTTAGTCTAAAAGCATCAGATCTTGTCACTAACACTCCTGTCGAAGACACTAGAATGTCTGGTCAGTTTGCTTAAAGGGAACATTATCTACAGCTGCTGCTACTGTTACGGCCACACATTCATGCAGCAATAATAGGAAGTCCAGAGCCTCAAATCAAGATCTAGTCAACTGCAGAAACACAGAGGGTCATGGCCACCATCCAAAGTAACAGTGTTTCCTCAGGATACAGGAGAAAATGTCTGGCTCCTCAGCATTACTCTCAGCTAGGGGTGCTTCATGCCAGGGTAAACCTGGGTTCCCAGTGCTCCAGTTCTGCAGTGATACAGCTCTTTCAGCCTGTGGACATGTGGGTATTCTTCCAGGCAAATTCACAGCATCCAGGCAGCTAGATTCGGAAGGGACATGATCTGAGCCAAAGGCAGGTCCCAAACCAGCTCTTCCTACAGTAGATCTGATCTTAGTATAGAGCCTGGAGCCCCAAATCAAGGTGTCCCCCACTTAACGGTCTATTTCCTTTTGGAGACCCCAGTGCCTTCTTCTGGTTGGCTTCAGTCAGGATCACTCAGTCCAATGGATGTGTTTAACTAACTCGGAGCTTGAAAATAAAGATCTTTAGCCCTCCCTTCTTTGAAGAGACTCCTCCCTAGTATCCCTTAGTAAAACACAGTGGTCTTCTGCCCCAACTACCCAAGAGTGAGAGCCCTGGGCCTGCCTCAGGGTCATGCTAGAGACTTATTCTAAATATAGGACTTACTATTAAATGTTCTTTCTCTTTGAGAAAAGTTATAAACTTCTATCTCATGTAGCTTCTCATTTCACATATTTGATTTAATAATGATGACTTTGAATCATTAAAATAGTTATGGTCTGACTTACTGAGGGTCTAACCGGTCAGTAAACCAACCAGTGGCTTGTGTCTTTGATAACCATGGTTTGGAATAAAGCCAAACTTTTTGATGTCCCAGCATCAAACTTTTTCAAGGAGCCTGTATTAATCAGTTCTCATGCTGCTAATAAAGACATACTGGAGGCGGGGAGGAGCCAAGATGGCCGAATAGGAACAGCTCCGGTCTACCTCCCAGCTTGAGCAACACAGAAGACAGGTGATTTCTGCATTTCCATCTGAGGTACCGGGTTCATCTCACAAGGGAGTGCCAGACAGTGGGCGCAGGTCAGTGGGTGCGTGCACCGTGCGCGAGCCAAAGCAGGGCGAGGCATTGCCTCACTTGGGAAGCGCAAGGGGTCAGGGAGTTCCCTTTCCTAGTCAAAGAAAGGGGTGACGGACAGCACCTGGAAAATCGGGTCACTCCCACCCGAATACTGCGCTTTTCCGACGGGCTTAAAAAACGGCGCACCACGAGATTATATCCCGCACCTGGCTCAGAGGGTCCTACGCCCACGGAGTCTCGCTGATTGCTAGCACAGCAGTCTGAGATCAAACTGCAAGGCGGCAGCGAGGCTGGGGGAGGGGCGCCCGCCATTGCCCAGGCTTGATTAGGTAAACAAAGCAGCCTGGAAGCTCGAACTGGGTGGAGTCCACCACAGCTCAAGGAGACCTGCCTGCCTCTGTAGGCTCCACCTCTGGGGGCAGGGCACAGACAAACAAAAAGACAGCAGTAACTTCTGCAGACTTAAATGTCCCTGT
Source organism: Pan troglodytes (assembly GCF_028858775.2). Classification (NCBI taxonomy): domain Eukaryota; kingdom Metazoa; phylum Chordata; class Mammalia; order Primates; family Hominidae; genus Pan; species Pan troglodytes. Next base: position 40,287,138 of record NC_072404.2, read on the forward strand.
CTGACAGCTTTGAAGAGAGCAGTGGTTCTCCCAGCACGCAGCTGGAGATCTGAGAACGGGCAGACTGCCTCCTCAAGTGGGCCTCTGACCCCTGACCCCCAAGCAGCCTAACTGGGAGGCACCCCCAGCAGGGGCACACTGACACCTCACATGGCAGGGTATTCCAACAGACCTGCAGCTGAGGGTCCTGTCTGTTAGAAGGAAAACTAACAAACAGAAAGGACATCCACACCAAAAACCCATCTGTACATCATCATCATCAAAGACCAAAAATAGATAAAACCACAAAGATGGGGAAAAAACAGAACAGAAAAACTGGAAACTCTAAAAAGCAGAGCACCTCTCCTCCTCCAAAGGAACGCAGTTCCTCACCAGCAACGGAACAAAGCTGGATGGAGAATGACTTTGACCAGCTGAGAGAAGAAGGCTTCAGACGATCAAATTACTCTGAGCTATGGGAGGACATTCAAACCAAAGGCAAAGAAGTTGAAAACTTTGAAAAAAATTTAGAAGAATGTATAACTAGAATAACCAATATAGAGAAGTGCTTAAAGGAGCTGATGGAGCTGAAAACCAAGGCTCGAGAACTACGGGAAGAATGCAGAAGCCTCAGGAGCCGATGTGATCAACTGGAAGAAAGGGTATCAGCAATGGAAGATGAAATGAATGAAATGAAGTGAGAAGGGAAGTTTAGAGAAAAAAAGAATAAAAAGAAATGAGCAAAGCCTCCAAGAAATATGGGACTATGTGAAAAGACCAAATCTACGTCTGATTGATGTACCTGAAAGTGATAGGGAGAATAGAACCAAGTTGGAAAACACTCTGCAGGATATTATCCAGGAGAACTTCCCCAATCTAGCAAGGCAGGCCAACGTTCAGATTCAGGAAATACAGAGAACACCACAAACATACTCCTCGAGAAGAGCAACTCCAAGACACATAATTGTCAGATTCACCAAAGTTGAAATGAAGGAAAAAATGTTAAGGGCAGCCAGAGAGAAAGGTCAGGTTACCCTCAAAGGGAAGCCCATCAGACTAACAGCGGATCTCTCGGCAGAAACCCTACAAGCCAGAAGAGAGTGGGGGCCAATATTCAACATTCTTAAAGAAAAGAATTTTCAACCCAGAATTTCATATCCAGCCAAACTAAGCTTCATAAGTGAAGGAGAAATAAAATCCTTTACAGACAAGCACATGCTGAGAGATTTTGTCACCACCAGGCCTGAAGGAAGCACTAAATATGGAAAGGAACAACCGGTACCAGCCGCTGCAAAATCATGCCAAAATGTAAAGACCATCGAGAGTAGGAAGAAACTGCATCAACTAACGAGCAAAATAACCAGCTAACATCATAATGACAGGATCAAACTCACACATAACACTATTAACTTTAAATGTAAATGGACTAAATGCTCCAATTAAAAGACACAGACTGGCAAATTGGATAAAGAGTCAAGACCCATCAGTGTGCTGTATTCAGGAAACCCAACTCACGTGCAGAAACACACATAGGCTCAAAATAAAAGGAGCACCAAGATTCATAAAGCAAGTCCTGAGTGACCTACAAAGAGACTTAGACTCCCACACATTAATAATGGGAGACTTTAACACCCCACTGTCAACATTAGACAGATCAACGAGACAGAAAATCAACAAGGATACCCAGGAATTGAACTCAGCTCTGCACCAAGCGGACCTAATAGACATCTACAGAACTCTCCACTCCAAATCAACAGAATATACATTTTTTTCAGCACCACACCACACCTATTCCAAAATTGACCACATACTTGGAAGTAAGGCTCTCCTCAGCAAATGTAAAAGAACAGAGATTATAACAAACTGTCTCTCAGACCACAGTGCAATCAAACTAGAACTCAGGATTAAGAATCTCACTCAAAACTGCTCAACTACATGGAAACTGAACAACCTGCTCCTGAATGACTACTGGGTACATAACGAAATGAAGGCAGAAATAAAGATGTTCTTTGAAACCAACGAGAACAAAGACACAACATACCAGAATCTCTGGGACGCATTCAAAGCAGTGTGTAGAGGGAAATTTATAGCACTAAATGCCCACAAGAGAAAACAGGAAAGATCCAAAATTGACACCCTAACATCACAATTAAAAGAACTAGAAAAGCAAGAGCAAACACATTCAAAAGCTAGCCGAAGGCAAGAAATAACTAAAATGAGAGCAGAACTGAAGGAAATAGAGACACAAAAAACCCTTCAAAAAATTAATGAATCCAGGAGCTGGTTTTTTGAAAGGATCAACAAAATTGATAGACCACTAGCAAGACTAATAAAGAAAAAAAGAAGAATCAAATAGACGCAATAAAAAATGATAAAGGGGATATCACCACCGATCCCACAGAAATACAAACTACCATCAGGGAATACTACAAACACCTCTACGCAAATAAACTAGAAAATCTAGAAGAAATGGATAAATTCCTCGACACATACACCCTCCCAAGACTAAACCAGGAAGAAGTTGAATCTCTGAATAGACCAATAACAGGATCTGAAATTGTGGCAATAATCAATAGCTTACCAACCAAAAAGAGTCCAGGACCAGATGGATTCACAGCCGAATTCTACCAGAGGTACAAGGAGGAACTGGTACCATTCCTTCTGAAACTATTCCAATCAATAGAAAAAGAGGGAATCCTCTCTAACTCATTTTATGAGGCCAGCATCATTCTGATACCAAAGCCAGGCAGAGACACAACAAAAAAAGAGAATTTTAGACCAATATCCCTGATGAACATTGATGCAAAAATCCTCAGTAAAATACTGGCAAAACGAATCCAGCAGCACATCAAAAAGCTTATCCACCATGATCAAGTGGGCTTCATCCCTGGGATGCAAGGCTGGTTCAATATACTCAAATCAATGAATGTAATCCAGCATATAAACAGAGCCAAAGACAAAAACCACATGATTATCTCAATAGATGCAGAAAAAGCCTTTGACAAAATTCAACAACCCTTCATGCTAAAAACTCTCAATAAGTTAGGTATTGATGGGACGTATTTCAAAATAATAAGAGCTATCTATGACAAACCCACAGCCAATATCATACTGAAAGGGCAAAAACTGGAAGCATTCCCTTTGAAAACTGGCACAAGACAGGGATGCCCTCTCTCACCACTCCTATTCAACATAGTGTTGGAAGTTCTGGCCAAGGCAATTAGGCAGGAGAAGGAAATAAAGGGTATTCAATTAGGAAAAGAGGAAGTCAAATTGTCCCTGTTTGCAGATGACATGATTGTATATCTAGAAAACCCCATTGTCTCAGCCCAAAATCTCCTTAAGCTGATAAGAAACTTCAGCAAAGTCTCAGGATACAAAATCAATGTGCAAAAATCACAAGGATTCTTATACACCAACAACAGACAAACAGAGAGCCAAATCATGAGTGAACTTCCATTCACAATTGCTTCAAAGAGAATAAAATACCTAGAAATCCAACTTACAAGGGATGTGAAGGACCTCTTCAAGGAGAACTACAAACCACTGCTCAAGGAAATAAAAGAGGATACAAACAAATGGAAGAACATTCCATGCTCATGGGTAGGAAGAATCAATATCTTGAAAATGGCCATACTGCCCAAGGTAATTTACAGTTTCAATGCCATCCCCATCAAGCTACCAATGCCTTTCTTCACAGAATTGGAAAAAACTACTTTAAAGTTCATATGGAACCAAAAAAGAGCCCGCATCGCCAAGTCAATCCTAAGCCAAAAGAACAAAGCTGGAGGCATCACACTACCTGACTTCAAACTATACTACAAGGCTACAGTAACCAAAACAGCATGGTACTGGTACCAAAACAGAGATATAGATCAATGGAACAGAACAGAGCCCTCAGAAATAACGCCACATATCTACAACTATCTGATCTTTGACAAACCTGAGAAAAACAAGCAATGGGGAAAGGATTCCCTATTTAATAAATGATGCTGGGAAAACTGGCTAGCCATATGGAGAAAGCTGAAACTGGATCCCTTCCTTACACCTTATACAAAAATCAATTCAAGATGGATTAAAGACTTAAACGTTAGACCTAAAACCATAAAAACCCTAGAAGAAAACCTAGGCATTACCATTCAGGACATAGGCATGTGCAAGGACTTCATGTCTAAAACACCAAAAGCAATGGCAACAAAAGACAAAATTGACAAATGGGATCTAATTAAACTAAAGAGTTTCTGCACAGCAAAAGAAACTACCATCAGAGTGAACAGGCAACCTACAAAATGGGAGAAAATTTTCACAACCTACTCATCTGACAAAGGGCTAATATCCAGAATCTACAATGAACTCAAACAAATTTACAAGAAAAAAACAAACAACCCCATCAAAAAGTGGGCGAAGGACATGAACAGACACTTCTCAAAAGAAGACATTTATGCAGCCAAAAAACACATGATAAAATGCTCATCATCACTGGCCATCAGAGAAATGCAAATCAAAACCACAATGAGATACCATCTCACACCAGTTAGAATGGCAATCATTAAAAAGTCAGGAAACAACAGGTGCTGGAGAGGATGTGGAGAAATAGGAACACTTTTACACTGTTGGTGGGACTGTAAACTAGTTCAACCATTGTGGAAGTCAGTGTGGCGATTCCTCAGGGATCTAGAACTGGAAATACCATTTGACCCAGCCATCCCATTACTGGGTATATACCCAAATGACTATAAATCATGCTGCTATAGAGACACATGCACACGTATGTTTATTGTGGCATTATTCACAATAACAAAGACTTGGAACCAACCCAAATGTCCAACAATGATAGACTGGATTAAGAAAATGTGGCACATATACACCATGGAATACTATGCAGCCATAAAAAAGGATGAGTTCATGTCCTCTGTAGGGACATGGATGAAATTCGAAATCATCATTCTCAGTAAACTATCGCAAGAACAAAAAACCAAACACCGCATATTCTCACTCATAGGTGGGAACTGAACAATGAGATCACATGGACATAGGAAGGGGAATATCACACTCTGGGGACTGTTGTGGGGTGGGGGGAGGGGGGAGGGATAGCACTGGGAGATATACCTAATGCTAGATGACGAGTTAGTGGGTGCAGCGCACCAGCGTGTCACAGGTATACATATGTAACTAACCTGCACAATGTGCAAATGTACCCTAAAACTTAAAAGTATAATAATAATAATAAAAAAAGAAAGAAACAGAGCCTGAGAAATCGCTGTTAGAATGATTAGTGCATATATTGCCCAAACCTTTAATGGTTTTTATGGCTGTCCTTCAGAACGCCCCACCTTAAAAAAGTCTTTATTAAACTTAGAGCATTTAAGTGAAAAAAAAAAAACAAAAACAAAAAACAAAAAAACACATACTCGAGACTGGGTAATTCATAAAGAAAAAAGGGATTTAATGGACCCACAATTCCACATGGCTGGGAGGTTTCACAATTATGGCAGAAGACAAAGGAGGAAGTCACATCTTACATGGCAGCAGGCCAGAGAGCTTGTGCAGGGGAACTCCCATTTATAAAACCATCAGATCTTGTGAGACTTATTCACTATCACAAGAACAGCACGGGAAAGACCTTCCCCCATGATTCAATTACCTCCCACTGGGTCCCTCCCACAACACGTGGGAATTATGAGAGCTACAATTCAAGATGAGATTTGGGTGGGGACACAGCCAAATTATATCAGAGCCCATACAAACAATTGTTGGGAACTATTCTGGACCAGTCAGATTTTATCAAAATTCCCATGTCTCCTTTGACTCTACTAATTTGGATCTGAGAATGAACTATATACAGTTTTGTTCATATCTGAGGGCTCTTGGCATTGAGAAGATGAAAACTCTTGGCCATGAACTGTTAGCCATTGAGACTGCTTTGTGGGTTAAAAGCCTCCTGTTACATTCCTGTTACATACATTTAAAAAGTTGTTCCTGCTCCCCTTGGGTGGCTGATAAATATGTAAAGAGGCTGGGACAGGATTTTCTATTCTAGGGTGCTCTTGCCTCATGTCCAGCCCCTTCCATCTAGGCAAGTCTGTCTGTGGATTTATCAAGAGCCTGGGACAGGGATGGCTGCATAATTTTTAGGATTTCAGGCAAAATGAAAATGTAAGGCCTTCTGTTCAAATATCAGGGTGAGTAGTGTCATTAAAGGTATAAATGAAGCATTTTTCTTTCTTCTACAGCCCATCATGGTGTTTCTAAATGCTATTTAAAGTCATTTAAGCAAAAGAAAGTCAGAATTTTTAATTATTAACATGAATTTAAGTATACATCTTTATATTGTATGATGCCCATTTTAAATGTAAATATTTACACATTAACTCATAAGTGGAACTACAAAAATAGTCCCAAATAATGCGATCCTGGCTTGTCACTGGAAGATGCTTTAAACTGGCCAGAAAAGACAAACACAGGCCAGGCTTAAGGAGGTTGGAAATAGGAAGAAAGTGTCTCCTAGGTATGGAGGCTGTCAAGGGGGTGCCACTGAGCACAAGGTTTCTCCCAGGGTGTATATAGTCCCTCCCAGTTGCCTGTGAGCCCCACCACATAATGTGGGACACCTGTGCCCTCACTCAGGTCTGATGGCTCCCAGATTCCCCCTCTTGCCTACAGCTGGACCAGTGTGTCATGCCTTGGCCTATGGTGGGGTCTAGGGACGTACATCCAGGTCTCTCTCCTTCCCACAACATGCCACACCAATCCATAGAAGATTGGCAAAACCCAAAGATCTCCATGCTAGGATGTGCTTGGTGTTTGGATTAAGGATAGGTAAGAGGGGACTTTAGCCAAGACATGACCTCTGGCTGGCCAGACACACCACGGGGCAAGTGGGAGCAGGGACAGCACCTCCATGCCCACACTGAGATGCCATGGGGCGCACACAGCTGACCCCAGTCATTTTTATACAAGTGCCCAGAGCCCAAGAGGGGAAGGAGGATGGCAGCAGTCAGGGCAAGGAGGAGAAAGCCAGGTATAATTAGGGTGCCAAGGTTTGGAGGGATGGGAGTCTGAGAATCAATATGGGGGAAGTGGGAGGTGGGGAAGAGGAGAGTGGGGAGGTGGTAAGAATCCACACTGCACACATGTCTAAACTTGAACCCCTTGGTGTATGCCCCATGGTCCCATTTGCCTTCACTTACAAACCACAAATTATTTAAAAAAAAATTATTAAGAATCTCAATGTGGTGGCCACACACTAAGTGTGGGAATCTTCTGAGTGGGACCCTGAGCAACTGCGCTGGTTGCATGCTGACATGATTTTGGTCTGTGTCCCCACCCAAATCTCATGCGGAATTGTCATCTCCATTGTTGGAGGTGGGGCCTAGTGGGAAGTGATTAAATCATGGGGGCAGATTTCCCCCTCAGTGCTGGTCTCCTGATAGTGAGTGAGTGCCTGTGAGATCTGGTTGTTTCAAAGTCTGTGGCACCTCCCACCACCCCTTCCTGTTCCAGGCCATATGAAGATGCCTGCTTCAGCTTTGCCTTCTGCCTTGAGTAAAAGTTCCCTGAGGCCTCCCTAGCCATGATTCCTGTACAGCCTGCAGAACCAGGAGCCAATTAAACCTCTTTTCTTTATAAATTACCCCACTCACACATTTCTTGATAGCAGCGTGAGAATGAATACACATGCCCGTGAAGCCAGCCCTATCTAGGAGATCTGGTGCCTTTGCTCCTCCTATGCTCCTGAGCTGTCATCTATCATCCTTACTGTTGTCTTGTGAGTGATGTGAATTACTGTGTCCTTGCACAGCAGGATCTGTCTTTACTTTTCCTGGTTCCTAACTATGGATAGCTATCACACTCTTTCTCAGTATTATCACCACCACCGCCATGACTTAGCCCTTGTTTTGGCTTCCTACTCTAGTAGGAAAATTTAGATATTACTGAAGAAAATCAGTTAAGTTTAGAAAAATTTATATTTTTCTAAAAAGAACCATTTATATTTCCTTTTCCTTTTCTATACATCCTCAATTCATATTCTTTGCTAATTTTCTATGATTGTTAGTCTTTCGTTATGGATTTTTAGAAACTATTTTGTCAACTACGCTTTTGTTTCTGATTTAATTTATAAAATATTTCTTTACAGCTTCGTGTTTACTTTTGACTTTACTTATGCTAGTTTTTATAATAAGGGATATTTTTTAAATTGTATAGAATCAAATTTATTAATCATTTTTATGTTCTGATTTTATTATACTCAATTATCGTTTAAAATTTTCTAATATTTTTTCACATAGACCAATGGAGCAGAATAGAGAACTCAGAAATAAGACCATGCATTGGGTGGGTTGCGGTGGCTCACGCCTGTAATCCCAGCACTTTGGGAGGCCAAGGTGGGGGGATCACGACGTCAGGAGATTGAGACCATCCTGGCTAACACGGTGAAACCCTGTCTCTACTAAAAATACAAAAAATTAGCCGGGCATGGTGGCGGGTGCCTGTAGTCCCAGCTACTCAGGAGGCTGAGGTAGGAGAAGGGCGTGAACCCGGGAGGCGGAGCTTGCAGTGAGCCGAGATGGCACCACTGCACTCCAGCCTGGGTGACAGAGTGAGACTCTGTCTCAAAATAAAATAAAATAAAATAAAAGACCACATATCTACAACCACCTGATCTTCAACAACCTGACAAAAACAAGCAATTTTTATTCTTAGTGTTAATCTGTGTCCAATTTATAAATTATAATTTATCATAGTTATGTATGTATAGGGAAAAAATAGTGTATATGGGGTTGACACTATTCACAGTTTCAGGGATCCACTGGGGGTCTTGGAAAGTGTGTCCCACAGATGAGAGGGGACTATTGTAAATGTAATGCAGTGTCATGAGTAGAATTTTGGAACAGAAAAAGGATGTTACGTAGAAAGTAAGGGAATCTGAATAACATGTGAACATATAAACTTTAGTTGACACAATGTATCAATATTAGTTTATTAATTGTGACAAGTGTGTCATGCTAGTATAAGATGTTAATAATAAGAGTAACTGGTCTAAAAAAATACAAAGAAAATCCAATCCAATTAAAAAATTGGAGAAAAAAACATGAAGAAACACTTCACCAAAAAAGATATACAGATAAAAAATAAACACATGTTCAACACCCTTGCCAATTAGGGAAATGCAAATTAAAAATGACAATGAGATATCATACAAACGTGTCAGAACCACTAAAATGAAAAGTAGCTACAACAACAAATGCTGGGAAACATGCAGAAAAACTGAATCACTCATACATTTCTTGCAGAATGTAAGATGGTACAGCCCACTGAAAACAATTTTCTAAAATAAACATGCAACTACAGATGACTCAGCAATTGCATTCCTTCGCATTTATACCAGAAAAATAAAAATTACGTCTACACTAAAACCTGTGCATGAATGTTTGTAGCAGCATTGTTTGTAACAGCCCCCAGTGAGAAACAATCCAGTTATCCTTTAATGTATAAATCTTTTTTTTTTTTTTTTTTTTTGAGACGGAGTCTCGCTCTGTCGCCCAGGCTGGAGTGCAGTGGCGCGATCTCGGCTCACTGCAAGCTCCGCCTCCCGGGTTCACGCCATTCTCCTGCCTCAGCCTCCCGAGTAGCTGGGACTACAGGCGCCCGCTACCACGCCCGGCTAATTTTTTGTATTTTTAGTAGAGACGGGGTTTCACCGTGTTAGCCAGGATGGTCTCGATCTCCTAACCTCGTGATCCGCCCGCCTCGGCCTCCCAAAGTGCTGGGATTACAGGCGTGAGCCACCGCGCCTGGCCTAATGTATAAATCTTAAATGTGGAGTTAAGTAGTACTCCACTCATACCATGGAGTACTACTGAGCAATACAAAGAAACAAATGATTAACACATACAAACACCTGAATGAATCTCTAGAGAATTGTGCCATGAAAAAAAAGTCGACCACAAAACATCACATGTTGCATGATTCCATTAATATGCCATTCTTGAATTGTCAACATTGTAGAAACAGATGAGTGGCTGCCAGGCATTACAGAGGGGATTGGGATGGGAAGGAAGTGGATGTGGTTATGACACTATAGTATTAGAGATACTGGAGTGATGGAAAGTACCATGTATCCTGACTGCATCTATATGGATACTCTGGTTGTGATAGTGTACTATAGCTTTGTAAGATGTTACAATTGGAAACAAAGTAAAGAACATATGGGATCTCTGTATTATTTCTTAAAACAGCATGTGAATCTACAATATTTCAAAATAAAATGTTTAATTTAAAAATATGTGATGAGAGTGCATTGGTAAGGGTATTTTTGTATATTTTTTCCAAGTTTTATTTAATTTTTAATTTTTAACTTTGTGAGTATATCATAGATGTATATGTTTATGGGGTCCAAGAGATGTTGTTGATCACACATACAATATGTCATAATCACATGAGGGTAAATGAGGTATCCATTACCTCAAGCATTTAACCTTTCTTTGTGTTCCAGATAATCCACCTATACTTTTATTTCAAAATGTAAAATAATTATTGTCTGCAGTCACCCTGTTGTGCTATCAAATACTAGATATTACTCATTCTATCTAACTATATTTTTATATCCATTAGCCATCCCCACAGCATCCTCCCCACTGCCCTTCCCAGCCTCTGGTAAACATCCTTCTACTCTCTATGTTCATTAGTTCAATGGTTTTAATTTTTAGCTCCCATAATTAAGCAAAAATATGCAATGTTTGTCTTTCTGTACCTGGCTTATTTCACTTAACATAATGATCCCTGGCTTCATCCGTGTTGTTGCAAATGACAGACGTTTATTCTTTTTTTATGGCTGAATAATAACCCATTGTATATATGTATCACATTTTCTTTATCCATCCTTCTGTTGATGGACACTTAGGTTGCTTCCAAATCTTGGCTATTGTGAATAGTAAAGCAATAAACGTGGGAGTGGAGATATCTCTTCGACATGCTGATTTCCTTTCTTTTGGGTACATACCCAGCAGCGGGATTGCTGGATCATATGGTAACTCTATTTTTAGTTTTTTTTGAAGAACCTGCAAACTGATCTCCATAGTGGTTGTACTAATTTACATTCCCATCCATAGCATATGAGGATTCCCTTTTCTCCACGTCCTTGCTAGCATTTGTTATCACTTGTCTTTTGTATAAAAGCCATTTTAACTGGGGTGAGATGATATCTCATTGCAGTTTTGATTTGCATTTCTATAGTGATCAATGATGTTGAGCACCTTTTTATATGCCGGTTTGCTATTTTTATGTCTTCTTTTGAGAAATGTCTATTCAGATCTTTGGCCCATTTTAAAAATTAGATTATTAGATTTTTTTCCCAAAGAGTTGTGTGAGCTCTTTGTATATACTTGTTATTAATCCCTTGTCAGATGGGTAGTTTGCAAGTATTTTCTCCCATTCCATGGGCTGTCTCTTCACTTAGTTGATTGTTATCTTTGTTGTGCAAAAGCTTTTTTAACTTGTTGTGATCCTATTTGTCTGTTTTTGCTTTGGTTGCCCATACCTGTCGGGTATTACTCAAGAAATCTTTGCCCACTCCTGTCTTTGAGAGTTTCCTGAATGATTGCTTTTAGTTTCATTTCAATTTTATCTATTTCTTCTCTGATCTTTATTATTTCTTTTATTCTACTAATTTTGGGGTTCATTTGTTCTTGCAGTTTTAGTTCTTTAAGATGCATCACTAGGCAGTTTATTTGAAGTTTTTCTTCTTTTCTGATGCAGGCACTTAGAGCTATACACTTAGAGCTGTACACTTTTCTCTTAGTACTGCTTTCACTATATCCCATATGTTTTCATGTGTTGTGTTATCATTTGTTGCAAGAATTTTTTTTTTAGATGAAGTCTTGCTCTGTCACCCAAGCTGGAGTGCAATGGTGCGATCTCGACTCACTGCAACTGCTGCCTCCTGGGTTCAAGTGATTCTCCTGCCTCCTCCCAAGTGGCTGGGACTACAGGCGTGTGTCACCACGCCTGGCTAATTTTTGTATTTTTAATACAGACAAAGTTTCATCATATTGGCCAAGTTCAAGTTCTGTTCCAGACTCCTGACCTGTGATCCTCCCACCTCAGCCTCCCAAAGTATTGGGATTAGAGGCATGAGCCACCACACCCTGCCTTGTTGCAAGAAATGTTTTAATTTATTTCTTAATTTCTTCATAGGTCCACTGGTCACTTAGGAGCACATTGTTTAATTTCCATGTGTTTGTATAGTTTTTAAAATTCCTGTTATTGATTTCTAGTTTACTTCAGAAAATTATGGTCAAAAAATATACTTGATACAATTTCAATTTTTTTGGAATGTTTTAAGATTTGTTTTGTAGCCTAGCATATGGCCTAGCCCTAAGAGTAGTCCATGTGCTGAGGAGAAGAATGTGTATTCTGCAGCCATTTCATGAAATGTTCTGTAAGTATCCATTAGGTCCATTTGGTCTCAAGTGCATATTAAGTCCAATGTTTCTTTGTTGATTTTCTGTCTGGATGATCTGCCCAGTGCTGAAAGTGTGGTATTGAAGTCTCCAGCTATTATTGTATTGGAGTCTATCTCATTCTATAGCTCTAATAATATTTGTGTTATATATCTGGGTGCTGCAGTGTTGGGTGCATATATATTTACAGTTGTTATATCCTCTTGCTTAATTCACCCTATCATTATACAATGATCTCCTATGTGTCTTTTTATAGTTTTGTCTTAAAATCTATTTTATCTGATATTTGTATAGCTATTTCTGCTCTTTTTTGGTTTCCATTGGCATGGAATATCTTTTTCCATCCCTTTATTTTCAGTCTATATGTGTATTTATAGGTGAAGAGTGTTTCTTGTAGGCAACAGATCATTGGGTCTTTTTTTTCCCCATCCATTCAGCTACTCTGTGTCTTTTAATTGGAGAGTTTAGTCTATTTACATTCAATATTATTATTGATAAGTAAGGACTTACTCCTGCCATTTAGTTGCTTGTTTTCTGGTTGTTTTGTGGTCTTCTTTTCCCTCTTTCCTTCCTTCCCATCTTCCTTTTAGTGAAGGTGATTTTCTCTATCGGTAGGCTTTCATTTCTTGCTTTTTATTTTTTATGTGTATGTTGTACAGTTTTTAGTTAGAGGTTACCTCGAGGCATGCAAATAATATCTTATAATCCATTATTTTAAACTACTGACAATTAAACATTGATTACATAACCTAACAAATAATTAAAGAGAAAACTCATAAAAACTCTACACTTGAAGTTTGTCCCCATGCTTTTTAGCTTTTTGTTGTTTTCATTTATATCTAATTGCACATTCTATTTTTTGAAATGTTACTGTAGTTATTGTTTTTTATTGGTTTTTTTTTTAGTCTTTTTACTCAAAATATGAATAGTTTATAAACAACAATTACAGTGTTATATTATTCTGTGTTTTTCTGTGTACTTACTATTACCAGTGAGTTTTACCCATTCAGATGATTTTTTATTGCTCATTTACACCCTTGTCTTTCAGATTGAAGAACTTCCTTTAGCATTCTTGTAGGAAATGTTTGGTGTTCATGAAATCCTTCAGCTTTTGTTTTGTCTGGGAAAATCTGTATTTCTCCTTCATGTTTGAAGGGCATTTTCACTAGGTATACTATTTAAGGATTTTTTTTTTCTTCATCACTTTAAATATGTCATGGTGCCACTCTCTCCTAGCCTGTAAGGTTTCCACTGAAAAGTCTGCTTCCAGATCAACTTTTATTTTACATTCAGTGAATACGTGTGCAGGTTTCTTACAAACGTATATTGGATAATGCTGAGATTTGAGGTACAATTCAACCTGTCACTCAGGTAGTGAGCACAGTACCCAATAAGTAGTTTCTCAAGCCTTGCCCCCTCCCTCCTGACATCCTCTTATAATCCCCAATGTCTATTGTTTCCATGTTTATGTCCATGTGTACCCACTATTTATTAATATATTCCACTCATAAGTAAGAATATGCAGTATTTGGTTTACATTTTCTACTTTAGTTCACTTAGAATAATGGCCTCCAGCCTTATCCATGTTGCTCAAAAGGACATGACTCTCTTTTTTATGGCTGTGTAGTATTCTATGTACATACTACCACATTTTCTTTATGCAAGCCAGTGTTGATGGGCACCTAGATTGATTCCATATCTTTGCTGTTGTGAATAGTGCTGCAGTGACCATATGGTTGCATGTGTCCTTTTGGTAGAAAAATTTATTTACCTTTGGGTGTATATACCTAGTAATGGGATTGCTGGGTCAAATGGTAATTCTATTTTAGTTCTTTGATAAATCTCCAAACTGCTTTCCAAAGTGGCTCAACTAATATACATTCCCACCAACAGTGTATAAACATTCCCTTTTCTCTGTAGCCCCACCAATATCTGTTATTTTTAGACTTTTTAGTAATAGACATTCTGGCTGATTTTAAATGATATCTCATTTTGGTTTTGATTTGCATTTCTCTGATTAGTGATGTTGAGCATGTTTTCATATGTTTGCTGGCCACTTATATGTCTTCTTTTGAGAAGTGTCTGTTCATGTCCTTTGTCCAGTTTTTAATGGGTTTTTTTTTTTTGCTTGTTAATATAAATTTATTCTAGACCCTGGATATTAGATCTTCATCAGATGTATAGTCTGTAAATATTTTCTCCCATTCTATAGGTTGGCTGTTTCCACTACTGATAGTTTCTTTTGCTGTGCAGAAGCTCTTTAATTTAATTAGGTCCCACTTACCAATTTTTGTTCTTGTTGCAATTGGTTTTGAGGACTTAGCCATAAATTCTTTGCCAAAACTGATGTTTAAAGGATATATTCTATGTTTTCTATAGCTGGAGATCTTACATTTTGAGTCTTTAATCCATCTTGAGTTAATTTTTGTGTATGGTAATAGGTAGTTTCATTATTCTGCATTTAGATAGCCAGTTTTTCCAGCACCATTTATTCAATAGATACATCTTTCCTCATTGCTTATTTTTGCCAACTTTGTTGCAGATCAGGTGGTTGTAAGTCTGTGACTTTATTTCTGGGTTCTGTATTCTGTTCTGTCAACCTATGTGTCTGTTTTTGTGTCAATACCATGCTGTTTTAGTTACCATACCCTTTTAAAGTAGTTTGAAGTGGGGTAGTGTGATACCTGCAGCTTTGTTCTTTTTGCTTAGGATTGATTTGGCTATTCAGGCTCTTTTGAAGTTCCATATGAATTTTAGAATAGCTTTTTCTTATTCTGTGAAAAATGACATTGGTAGTTCGGTAAGAATAGCATTGACTGTGTAGGAAAAGAAGAAGTAAAACTATCTTTCTTCACTGATTATATGAATCTATACCTAGAAAACCCTAATGACTCTACCAAAAGGACCCTAGATCTGACAAATGACTGCAGTAAAATTTCAGGATACAAAATAAATGTACAACATCAGTAGCATTTCTATGCACTAATAATATTCAAGCTGAGAGCCAAATCAAGAATGTAATTCCAGCTGGATGCAGTGACTTACACCTGTAATCCCAGCACTTTGGGAGGCCAAGGCAGATCAATCACCTGAGGTCAGGAGTTCCAGACCAGCCTGGCTGACATGGTGAAACCCTGTCTCTACTAAAAATACAAAAATTAGCTGGGTGTGGTGGTGTGTGCCTGTAGTCCCAGCTACTCAGGAGGCTGAGGCAGGAGAATCGCTTGAACCCGGGAGGCAGAGGTTGCAGTGAGCCAAGATCATGCCACTGCACTCCAGCATGGGTAACAGACAGAGACTCCATCTCAAAAACAAAACAAAACAAAACAAAACACCTAGGCATACATCTAACTAAGGAGCTAAAATATCTCTACTAGGAGAACTACAAAATACTGCTGAAAGAAAGAAGAGATGACACAAACAAATGGAAAAACATTCCATGCTCATGGATTGGAAGGATTAATGTCATCAGTAAGGTTGAATGGAAAGAGACGCTCTCATATGATGTTACTGGGAGCGTAAATTGGTACAATTTCTATGGAGAAAATTTTGGCAGTAGCCACCAAAATTTTATATATATATATATATCCCTTTGACCCACCAATTACACTTTTAGGACTTTAGTCTATAGATCTACATGATCTACACATTTGTATCACGTATGAAATGATTGAAGAACAGATTATGCAGTGTGCCAATGTTTGTACGTTTGTAATAAAAATGGAAATAATTTGAATGTCTGTACCTACAATATTAAATAAATTGTTAAATTGATAAAATGAAACAGTAGGAAGATACAAAATATAATCAGTAGAGTCAGTAAGCTCTGTTTCACTGCTATGAAATAATCCTTAAGAAATATTGTAAAGGGGAAAAAACAAGGTGCGGAATACTATGTATGCTATTTTTTTTTTGAGAGAGAAGTAATATATTTCCTGGCAAATGCATAGAATATCTTTGGAATAATATTTAAGAAAGTGGTAACATTGTTTCCCTTCTAGAAGGAAAACTGAGAGACAGTGTTGAGAGGAAGACTTCCACCTTGGGATTTTGGATGAGTTTATATTATTCAGCTTAGGCTAGGCTATGATGCAGTAACAAGTTGAGAAGTCTGATGCAGGTGTAATACCCTGCAGAGTAGCTATCCTCTATGCAATGACTCAGCAGACAGGCTCCTCAGCCATTTCTACATTTGGCTTCCAGGTTTCTGCAAAAAAAGAGAGTATATGAAGAACTCCCATCCACTCTTACCTTTCTTGGATTGGAAGTGTCATCTTACTTTGATTCATAGCCAATTGAATAGTATTAGTCATGCGTCCTTAATTTAGCTGCCAGTGAACCTGGGAAATATAGAGATGTACAAGTAATATTTGGTGAGCAATGCTGTATCTGCAGCAGTGTTGCTGTTCTGCCTTTTCAAATACATAAATCACACTGATCTTTTTAAAATAAAAGGATTTAAAATGACGTTGAGGTTTTTTCCTTTAAACGTAAAAAAGGGTTAGTGTTTCCTGAGGGGTGGAATATGGATGTGAATATTCTCTATCTTTGTATCAACAAAAGACAAAACTCTGCTGCATCATTTGGTCAGGAAGAGCTTGGAAGCCAGAAGCTAAGTTTATGAATTGCCCAGTTCCAAAGGAAGACATCAAGAGACAGAGTCACAAGGATAAGGCAAGAGAAGAATTAAAAAAAATTGGCCTCAGCAACAAATTAAATAACATACAGGATAAAAATTGTGTAATATAAGTTGATTCACTTATTTTTTACATTTTTGCAATTTCTGGAAATTGCTTTTGTAATTTTATTTTTGATACACAGCTGTCCTAACATCTACTCTTAGGAAAGGTTCAGATGTAGTCATATATATGTCAGTGTGGACCCAGAGCATCACCTCTGCCACAGACTTTGCAGTGTAATTCTCAATTATTTCAAAATGGAAGCTCCTGTAACTCCTTAGAAAAATTTCAAGCACAAGCAAGTAAGTATAGAAAGTATTTTGAAGAGCAGGAGATATTTCCTGAATTGAAAACATGTCCATATGAAAACCTGCACATGAATGTTTATGGCAGCTTTATTCATAATTGCCAAGACTTGGAAGCAACCAAGATGTCCTTCAGTAGGTGAATGGTCAAGTAAACTGTGGTACATCCATACAATGGGACACTATTCAGCACTAAAAAGAAATCGGCTATCAAGCCATGACAATACATGAAGGAATCTTAAATGCATATTATTAAGTGAAAGAATCCATTCTAAAGGGGTTCCACACCATATGATTCCAATTATACAACATTCTGGAAGAGATAAAATGAAGACAGTAAAAAGATCAGTGGTTGCTGGAGGTGAGGGGGTATGGAGGGGTAAATAGGTGGAGCAGAGAAGAGTTTTACAGCACGAAACTATTTTGTATGATACTGTAGTGGTAAATATATGTCAGTATACATTTGTCAAAACCCACAGAGTGTCCAACACCAAAAGTAAACCTTAACGTAAACTATACACTTTGGGTAAAAATGGTATGTCAATATAAGTTTATCAATTGTCATAAATGTACCACTCTGGTTTGGGATATTCATAGGGCTCTGTGTGTATGGTGGAAAGGGTTATATGGAAACTTTCTATTATCAATTGTTTGGTGTCTCCTTAAAATTCAAATATTGAAATCCTAGTCTTCAGTATGGTGACATTAGGAGGTGTGGTCTTTGGAAGGTAATTAGGTCATGAGGGGAGAGCCCACATAAATGGGATTAGTGCTCTTATAAAAGAGACCCCAGAGAGCTCTCTCACTCTCTTCCTGCCATGTGGGGTATGAGAAGACAGAAGCATACAAACCAGGAGAAATACCCTCACCAGAGACTGAATCTGCTAACACCTTGATCTTGGACTTCCCTGTCTCCAGAAAAATGAGAAATATGTTTGTTTAAGCAACCCAGACTATGGTAATTTGTTATAGCATCCTGTACTAAGATGCGCTTTATACTTTCTGCTCAATATATACATGATTCTAAAGCTGTTCTATAAGATAAAGTCTATTAAAAAATTTCAAGCATCTGCAAATTAGTAGGAAAAGCATTTTGAAGAAAAAGAGATATATCCAAAGGCCCGTATATTTATATCACTGGAAGCTACTTTGCTAAGGTCTTCCAACTCAGAGCCCAGGCACTTTGGCTGTGGGGTTATCACTGATTATTTTGCTTTATCTACTTATTAATGTCAGCTATGTCACCTGGAGCACATCATTTAATCAGTTTCATGTCTCCTTCATGGGATTGTTGTGATGACAAAAGAGTGCATATTCTGACAGAAGAGCTTACTAAATTGTAGCTATTGTGATTTTTTTTCATTATTTAATATACCCCAGAGGAATTTCATGGGGAGTAGAGAAATTTGAAAACGAAAAAGAGAACAGCCAATGTTTTTCTATACCTGCCACACACACACATATACATACAAATATTCCTGTCTTGTAGCTGGTTTATTTAAAATCCAGTGCATTTATAGAAACGCCTTCCCACAGAAAAACATTACCACGTCAGATCTGATGGAACAGTTACGAGTTCAGAACCATAGCACCTTAGCCCTGTTTTCCAGAGATGTTAATCTAATCATCAATTTATGTAAAGAAGCCAAAGAGAAAAAATAACAAAGGAAAGAGAAAAAAAAAGTAAGTGGGGAAGGAAAACATGGAGTGGATTTTTGTGCACAAATAATAAAAGGATGGTCTTTATGAACAAAGAGAAATGCTGTGCATACAGATAACACTTGTTACCTACCAACAAGGTTTGTTTTTTTCCTCATTACACCTTTTGTTGCTTACTGAAACATTTTTGAGTGTTGAGGTTTCGGATTTAAGCTTATTTTTAATATTTACCGGTTATACTCCTTCAGATTTGCATTTATTTACTTATTTACTTATTTATTTATTTATTTTTGAGACGGAGTCTCACTCTGTCGCCCAGGCTGGAGTGCAGTGGCGCAATCTAGGCTCACTGCAAGCTCCGCCTCCCGGGTTCATGCCATTCTCCGGCCTCAGCCTCTCGAGTAGCTGGGACTACAGGCGCCCGCCACCATGCCCAGCTAATTTTTTGTATTTTTTTTAGTAGAGACTAAAGGTTTCACCTTGTTAGCCAAGATGGTCTCAATCTCCTGACCTTGTGATCCACCCGCCTCGGCCTCCCAAAGTTCTGGGATTATAGGCGGGAGCCACCGCGCCCGGCCAAGATTTGTATTTATTTTAAATATGTTTACTATACTCAATTTTAAATACTGTGATTTTGAAATCAGGACTATTGTTTGACAATTGTGTTATTCATGTTTATCCATTACTTGCCCCAACCAAGCCTCATCCTCTGCAAAGGCAGCCACTTCCTGAAGAGGTCCTAAGCTTGCCTCGACCCAGCCCAAAGACTGAAAGACCCCATCCTCTTGTCCCTGACAGATGCAGGATGCCACTGCCCTGGCTTCAGGCCGCAAAATGAATGATGCTGCTTACATTGAGCTTTCCACTCTAATTGGAGGAGAAAGACAATAACAAATAATTGGGTAATTTTAGATAAAGTTCTATGAAGAATGTAATAGAATACAAAGGGGGACTTTGGCAGGAGAAGGAAGCTTCTTGAGAAAGCAGTTAGAAAAAAATTATGTAAAACGACATTTGAGTAGAAACTTGAATGACAAAAATACTTCAGGGAAAAGTCTTTCAGTAAGAAATGTTGAATTGAAAAATCTTAAAGCAGAAATGAGCCTGAGAAGTTCCAGGATGAGAAAGGCGATCATGATGGCTGGGAGCACAGGGAGTTATGTGGAAGTGGTGTCACATAAGGTCATATATGTGCTAAGTATAAAGGAAAGCCATTAAAGAATTTTAAGCTGAGGAGTAAGATATATCATAAGGGATCCCAGAGGAAAGAGATATTCAAAAGACCAGGAAAGAGATTATAGCAATAGACCAAGAAACTGAAGATGGAGAGGTGAACTGTTAGCACTGGAAACGGTGA
The DNA here is from genome assembly GCF_028858775.2 of Pan troglodytes. NCBI lineage: Eukaryota > Metazoa > Chordata > Mammalia > Primates > Hominidae > Pan > Pan troglodytes. Next base: position 40,307,578 of record NC_072404.2, read on the forward strand.
AAATGGTTAGTCAAGGAATACGTTTCAGAATGGGATGGTAGAGGCATCAGGCAGAGGGACAAATGGATAATGTATAGTGGTAATATTATTCAAGAAAAGATGTTGAATTTTATCAAGTGCATTTTCAGAACTTACGAGGATAATATTATGACCATTTTCCCCTTTAGATTATCAATAGGTATTTTAATATTGATCAATTATCTTATTTCTAGAATTATGTCCACTTGTTCTTGCTGTATGAATTTCTTTAAAGTACTACATTTCTTTGCTATTAATTTGCTTATTAACTTTTTACATTGATATTGTGATTCACTTATTTTTCAATCTTTGTAGGATTTTTGAAACAATATTTACACAAGCTGAAAAATTTATAATTTTTTTTATGTTCTAGATTAAAATATTTTACAGAGCTTAAAATCATCTGTTCCTTCATGTTTTGGCAGTATTACCTTAGGAAACTATTTAAACCTGCTGTTTTTTGTTTAGATGTAGTTCCATTGTGACTTTTCAAATATCTTCTGTAGCAATTAGTCTGTTCAGGACAATTTCTATTTTAAAATTATTTAAAATTTATATTTTGCTAGAAATGTGTCTCTTTTATGTAGGTTCTCAAATTCATTGCATCAATTAAGTTTCTTATTATTTTAATTTTTTCCATATTTTAAAATATTTTTCTACTGTCTTTTATATTTTTTAATTTTTGCACTGTGAATTTCTTATATTTTGTATTTTATGTTTTTTATATTTTACATGTTTATATTTTGTTTTATCATTTGGTTCTTTTTCACAACTAGCTCTAGGATTTATGTAGTCTACCCTTTTATGTTTTATAATGTATTATTTATTTTTATATTTAAATTCAGTATTTAAGCTTTCCATATATTTTAATATTTTCTTTGACTTCTTATTTCTGGCTACATTCATATATTTTCATTCTTTCTTACTTATTGATATAAGTATTTAGTACCATACTTTTTTTCTCTGACAATAGTTTTAACTGTATCCATAATTTTTAAGCTGGTTGTTTAATTAACATTTTTAAAATGTTTTATTTTAACAAAAAGTCCTTTAAGAGAAATTTTAAAATACCAGGTGTTAGAGATTCTTGTTTTTACTTTTTCTATTTTTGTACTTAATTTCTAGTTTTATTAAAGTGTAATTAGATAGTATCTGTACATTTCTGCTTAGGGATGAAATTGATGTTTTATCTGTGGTCTAATGTGCGGTCAACTTTTGGGACTGTTTCACGGACTCTGTTTTCTAGCTCAGGATTCAACATTAAATAGAAGTATTTATTAAATTTACAATGTAAGGTAGAAGTAATTTATTACTTAACTAATATAGGCTTGTTTATCTTTATATAGTTTTAACCCACTTGAACTATTGTAGTCTGAGGGCAGTGAATTGAAATTTCTATCTAATGATGTGTTTCTGCCCATTGCTCTGTGTATTTCTTATATATTTTGCTTTATGATGGTTGATGTATTGTTCTTTGGTACATGGATATTTGTAAATGATAGATTTTATTACTGATTTTAACTTTTACCATTATAAAGTGCCCTGCTTTTTCTCATTTAATTATTCTGGTTTGAATTCAGGCCTATGATGTGTTAAGATCAGAGATTCCTTTTCCTCTGCATTTGCCCCTCATGTCTTTGCCTATTCATTCATTTTTTTTTCCTTTCATAGTCATTTCATTAGGTGTTCCTCTTATGTCCGGCACAACTTCAGGTGTTGCTGTGTGATTCAGTCTTATTTTCACACATGCCTTATTTCATTTTTTTTGCTTTTACTATGTATTTCATTGTTTTATCTTTCAATAAGTGGTCTTCTTTGTTGTATGTGTGTTTCTTTCTGATTATTTGGGACGTTTGTGTTTTTCTAGTAGCTGTGTTTATAATTTTATATCGTTACTTAATTTTCTATTGATGTAGATAAGCATCTACTCATTCTCTTCTAAACAAGCAATGACAGAATTAGTATACATTTGCTTTTACTTCCATTCCTAAAATAAAAGGAATTAGTTGGAAATATCCTAATTAAAAATCTTTGAGGGGAAAATTTAAGATCTGTTTTTCAGTCAAATAAATCTAAAGTTCAATGTTTTCAAAGGAAAGTACAAGTACAAGGCTTAAAATTAACAGGGTGGGGTCTTTTCTCAGCACATGGCTTTGAGAACACGCAGGCTAGTTGGGATCTTCAAGTCCAGATTTTCCATCTTGTGTTTCAGTTATATCAATATTCCTGGGCTGGAAAATTTAATTCAGCTTGATCCTTTCTTGATCATAAGGTGGCTTTTAATGGGTTTCAAATTAATGGCTTTCTATAATTGGCAAGGGTGAGAAGACCTTGTGACAGAAGAATGTTAACAAATAAAGGCTAAAACTAAATGGAAGATTTCCACTGGCATCTTTGTTTCCTCATTTCTCCAGCGAACTTGTGGTGACCTCTAAGAAGTTTATTTGGATATTGTGAGTGATAAAAGAAATTATAAAATGGAATGTATAAATAAACCTACACATATAATAATATGTGTAATATTGAATGTACCATAATAACCAACAGTTATTGAGCACTTTCCATGTATTGTCTTTATTAATCTGCCAAACAACCTTATCAGCAAGATTTGTAGACATTGTGTCCTTAAAAGTACGTCTCCGAATTCTCCTAGCTGCCCTTCTGGGTATATTTCCCCTCTCTAAAGAAGTGAGCATGAGGTAAGGATAGAGTTGTTAGGCCTCCAAGTTTATCAATTTGATTGTTCCATAGAAAAGAGCACAGGGCACATAGAGGATGTGTTTGCCTAGATCTAAAGGGATGCATGTCAAGTTCAGCACTTGATGAACATATGACAAGTGATTGTCCTGCCATTATGATTAAACACTGATAACACAGTCAGCCACAGATATATATGAGGATGTGTGCTTCTCCTGGGTTAGGAGGGAAATGATTTTGACACCACAGTGGGAACACTAATTTGCACACTACTGGTGAGTGACACCCTTCCATTGTCCACATTTATCCTAAATCTTTGAGAAAATGGTTAAAAATCTCCAAATATAATTGTATATTAGTCTCGTTCTCCTTTAGTTTTATATTATGTATCATGAAGCTCTGTAATTAGGTACACAAACATTCATAGCTTTTATTTCTTCTTGAATGACGAACTTTTTAATCATTATGAAATTCCCTCTTTATCTCAAGAAACACACTTCTTGAAGTACATCTTTATAATATTAACATAACATCTCCAATTTACCTTTTAGGGTTTGCATGACTTATTAGCATTTTATTTAATTCTTTTAGTTTTAACCTATCACTCTTTTGTATTCAATCTGGAAATCTTTGCCCTTTAATTAATTATTTACATGTTATGCAATTTTTTTATAAGATTGGGTTTAAGTCTATCATTGTACTACTTGTTTTTTATTTAAATCCTGTTTTTATTTTTTTCTATTATTTTATATTCTCTGCTGTTAAACAATTAACTGATATTTCTTATATTGCATTTTTTCTCCTCCATGGCTTTTTGGCTATTCATTTTTAGTTTATGTTTTGTTTTTTAGTGGTTGTTCTAGAAGTTATAATAAGTATCTTCAACCTTTTAACAATACTACTTCATGTATAATTTAGGAAATTGGACAACATTATATTTTCATTTACTTCCTTTCTTCCTTTGGTTTATAGTTGTCATACATCTTACTCCAATGTATGCAATAAACCTCCAACAGCATTGCTATAAATTTTGCTTTAAATAAACAATTATCTTTTAGAAAATATTTTAAGAAGAAAAAAGCCAAATCTCTCTACTTATTTTTCATTTCCAATGCTTTTGATTTTTTTTTAATGTAGATCTCAGTTTTCATGTCGTGGCATTTCCTTTTAGCCTCAGGATTTCCTTTAGAATTTATTTTAGCACAGGTCTAATGGTGATGAATGATTTCAGATTTTGTTTATCTAAAATGTATTTATTTCTCCTCTACTTTTTGAAAGATATTTTTCTGGATTCAGAATTGTAAGTACACAATTTTTTTCTTCTCCTGTACTTTTTGAAAGATATTTTTCTGGATACAGAAGTCTACATAGAAAATTTTTTTTCTTCTCTTTCAGTACTTTGAAGTTGTCATTCCATTATTTACTGGCTTACATTGTTTTTATTAAAAAGTCAACAGTAATTCTTAGCATTGTGCCCCGTATGTAGCATATTTTTTCCTCTAGTTATTTTTAAGATATTATTTTCTCTTTATTTTAAGAATCTGTTATTTATCATTTATTTTAAACAAGTTGACCACCATGTGGCTAGATGGGGAGTGAGAGAAAGAAAAAGACAAACAGAGAGATAAATAACTGTTTGTGATTGTGTGTGTGTATCCTATTTGACATATATTGGAATATTGGGCATATAGGATGACATTTGTCATCAAATTTTGAAAAATTGAAGCCCTTTTCTCTTCAAATATTTTTCTGCCTCTTTCTCTTTCTCCTTTTCTTCAGAAACTCCCATTTCACATATGTTAGACCACTTGATGCTTTCCTCCAATAATTTAGGCTCTGTTTTTTAGTTGTAGTTTTTATTTTCTTATGGCTTTTTTTCCTGTACTTTGATTTGGATGATGAGGCTTTTTTCTTTTTTTCTGGTAAATTCCATTTTTTCTTTTTTTACTTTAAGTTCTGGGATACCTGTGCAGAATATGCAGGGTTGTTACAAGGGTATACATGGTTTCCTGCACCTATCAACCCGTCACCTAGGTTTTAAGCCCCACAGCCACTAGCTATTTGTCCTGATGCTCTCCCTTCCCTCCACCCACCCTGCCCTCCAATAAGCCCTGGTGTGTGTTGTTCCCTTCCCTGTGTCCATGTATTCCCATGTGTTCAAATCTCACTTATGAGTGAGAACATGCCATGTTTGGTTTTCTGCTCCTGTGTTAGTTTGCTGAGAATGATGGCTTCCAGCTTCATTCATGTCCCTGCAAGGGACATGGTCTCATTCCTTTTGTGGCTGGATAGTATTCCATGGTGTATATGTACCACATTTTCTTTATCCAGTCTATCATTGATGGACATTTTGATTGGTCCCATATCTTTCCTACTGTGAATAGTGCTGCAATAAACATACATGTACATGTATCATTATAACAGAATGCTTTATATTCCTTTGGGTATACACCCAGTAATGGGATTGCTGAGTCAAATGTTATTTCTGGTTCTAGATCTTTGAGGAATCACCACACTATCTTCCACAATGATTTAAAGAATTTACATTCCCCAAAAAAAAGCATTGTTATTTCTTCAGAGCCTCGCCAGCATCTGTTGTTTCTTGACTTTTTAATAATCGCTATTCTGACTGGCATGAAGTGGTATCTCATTATGGTTTTGATTTGCATTTCTCTAATGATCAGTGATGCTGAGCTTTTTTCATATGTTTGTTGGCTGCATAAATGTCTTCTTTTGAGAAGTGTCTGTTCATATTCTTCACCCATTTTTTGATGCGGTTCTTTGTTTTTTCCTTGTAAAGTTAAGTTCCTTGTAAATTCTGGATATTAGACCATTGTCAAATGGGTAGGTGGCAGACTTTTTCTACCATTCTGTAGGTTGCCTGTCCTCTCTGATGATAGTTTCTTTTGCTGTCCAGAAACCCTTTAGTTTGATTAGATCCACTTTGTCAATTTTGGCTTTTGTTGCAATTGCGTTTAGCAATTTTATCATAAAATCTTTGTCCATGCCTATGTCCCGAATGGTATTGCCAAGGTTCTCTTCTAGGGTTTTTATGGTTTAGGATTTACATATAAGTCTTTAATCCATCTTGAGCTAATTTTTGTATAAGGTATAAGAAAGGGGTCCAGTTTCAATTTTCTGCATATGCCTAGCCAGTTTTCCCAGCACCATTTATTAAACAGGGAATCCTTTCCCCATTGCTTGTTTTTCAAAGATTTGTCAAAGATCAGATGATTGTAGGTGTGTGGTCTCCATTCTGTTCCATTGGTCTATATAGACCAATATATAGACCTACTTCTGAGGTATCTCTTCTGTTCCATTGGTCTATATGTCTGTACCAGCACCATGCTGTTTTGGTTACTATAAACTTGTAGTATAGTTTGAAGTCAGGTAGCATGTTGCCTCCAGCTTTGTTCTTTATGCTTAGGATTGTTTTGGCTATGTGTGCTCTTTTTTGGTTCCATATGAATTTTAAAGTTTTTTTTTTCTTATTCTGTGTAGAATGTAATGGTAGTTAGATGGGAATAGCATTGAATCTATAAATTACTTTGGGCAGTATAGCCATTTTCACAATATTGAGTCTTCCTATCCATGAGGATAGAATGTTTTTACCTTTGTTTGTTGTCCTCTATTATTTCCTTGAGCAGTGGTTTGTAGTTCTCCTTGAGGTCCTTCACTTCCCTTGTTAGCTGTATTCCTACATATTTTATTCTCTTTGTAGCAATTGTGAATCAGAGTTCATTCATGGTTTGGCTCTCTGCTTGTCTATTATTGGTGTATAGGAATGCTTATGATTTTTGCACATTGATTTTGTATCCTGAGACTTTGCTGAAACTTGTTTATCAGCTTAAGGAGTTTTTGGGCTGAGATGATGGGGTTTACTAAATATAGGATCAGGTCATCTGCAAATAGAGACAATTTGACTTCCTCTCTTCCTATTTGAATATGCTTTATTTCTTTCTCTTGCCTGATTGCTCTGACCAGAACTTCCAATAATATGTTAGATAGGAGTGATGAGAGAGGGCACTCTTGTCTTGTGCAGATTTTCAAAGGGAATGCTTCCAGCTTTTGCCAATTCATATGATATTGGTTGTGGGTTTGTAATAAATAGCTCTTATTATTTTGAAATATGTTCCATCAATACCTAATTTATTGAGAGTTTTTAACATGAAGAGATGTTGAATGCTATTGCAGGCCTTTTCCACATTGAGATAATCATGTGGCCTCTGTTTATGTGATGGATTACATTTATCAATTTGCTTATGTTGAACCAGCCTTGCATCTCAGGGATGAAGCTGATTTGATTGTAGTGGATAAGCTTTTTGATGAGCTGCTGGATTCAGTTTGCCAGTATTTTACTGAGGATTTTCACATCAATGTTCATCAGGCATATTGGCCTGAGTTTTTCTTTTTTTTCTTTGTGTGTGTGTGTGTGTGTGTGTGTGTGTGTGTGTGTGTGTGTATCTCTGCCAGGTTTTGGTATCAGCATGATGCTGGCCTCATAAAATGAGTTAGGGAGGAGTCCCTCTTTTATTGTGATGAGAACATTTAAAATGTACTCTCTTAGCAATTTCTAAGTATACAATCTATTACTATTAACTATAGTCACTATGCTGTACAACAGATCTCCAGAACTTATTTCTCCTGTGTAACTGAAACTGTACCCTTAAACAACATCTCTTTATTCCCCTAACCACCTCCCTTTTTGAAGCCTCTGGTAACCATCATTCTGCCCTCTACTTCTATTAATTCAATTGTTTTATTTTAAGATTCTACATATAAGTGAGATCAAGCAGTATTTGTCTTTCTGTATCTGGCTTATTTCATTAAGCATAATGCCCACCATTTTCATCTGCTTTGTCACAGATAACAGTATTTCTCTCTTTTCTGGCTACTATTTCATTGTGTAATGTGACTACTATTTCACTGTGTATACGCTACATTTTTAAAAATTTGTTTATCTGGTGATGGACATCCAGGTTGATTCCATATCTTGGCCATTGTAAATAATGCTGCAATAAACACGAGAGTATAGATATTTATTCAACATACTACTTTCATATCCTTTGGATATATACCCAGAAGTGGGATTGCTAGATCACATGATAGTTCTATTTTTAACTTTTTTAGAAACTCCATACTGTTTTCCATAATGAATGTACAAATTTACATTTTCACCAACAGTGTACAAGGGTTCCCTTTTCACCAAATTCTTGACAATGCTTGCTGCTTTTTGTCTTTCTTAATAAAAGTCATTCTCACAGGTGTGAGGTGATAATCTCATTGAGACTTTAATTTACATTTCTCTGATTATTAGGATGTTGAACACCTTTTCATATACACTGGATATTGTGAAATTGGATTATAAGAGTGAAATAATAAGGTGAAATAGGGGCCCAATTTCATTGTTCTGCATGTGAATAGTTTTCACAACACCATTTGTTAAAAAGATTGCTCTTTCTTCATTGTGTGATCTTAACAACTTGCTGAAGATCAATTGACTGTAAATGTGTAGACTTATTTCTGGGCCCTCTATTCAGTTCCATTGGTCTATATGTCTGTATTTAGGCCAGCACCACACTGTTTTGATTTCTGTAGCTTTGAAGCAGACTTTGAAACCAAGCAGTGTGTTGCCTTTAGCTTTGTTCTTTTTGCTCAAGATTGCTTTGGCTATTTGGAATCTTTTCCAGTTTCATGGAAATTTTAGGATTGCTTTTTATTTATTTGAAAAATGTTGGAATTTTGAGAGGGATTGCATTGAATTGGTGGATCAATTTGGATATTACGGACATCTTTACAATGTTAATTCTTCCAAGTCATGAACATAAAATAACTTTCATTTATTTGTGTTACCTCAATTTATTTCACTAATGTTTTACAGTTTGCAGTGTACAGACAGATCTGTCATCTCCTAGGTTAAATTTATTTTTCTATTTTGATACTATTATAAATGAGATTGTGTTCTTGATTTCCATTTTGGATAGTTTGTTGTTAGTGTATAGAAATGTCACTAATTTTTGTATGTTGATTTTGTATCTTGCAACTTTATTAAATCCACTTTCTAGCTCTAAAAGTTCTCAGGGAATCTTCAGGGTTTTTAATATATGAAATTATGTCATCTAAAAATGGAGGCAATTTAATTTCTTCCTTTCCAGTTTGGATGCCTTCTATTTATTTCTCTTCCCTAATTTTTCTGGCTAGGACTTCCAGTAATATATTGAATAGAAGTGGTGATAGTAGCCGTTCTCTCTTGTTCCTAATCTTAGAGGAAAAGCTTTCAACTTTTTACCATTGAGTATGATATTAGTTTTGGGTTTGTCCTTTATGGCCTTTATTGTGTTGAGAAACATTTATTCTAAAGTAAATTTGTTGAGAGTTTGTATAATGAAGTGTTGTTGAATTTTGTTAAATGCTGTTTTTGTATTTATTGAAATAATCATATGGTTCTTGCCTGTTCTGTAATGTGGTGTAGCACCTTGATAAATTTTTGTATATTAAAGTATTTTGAATCTTAGAATAAATCCCACTTGGTAATAGTGTATTATCCTTTCCACACACTGTTGGATTTACTTTCCTAACATTTTGTAGATAACTTTTATATATATGTTAATTAGGAATTTTGGCCAGTAATTTTCTGTTCTTGTAGCTTCCTTGTCTGTTTTTAGTATTGATATGGGAGTGCTGGGAAGGTAAGAGCATGGCCCCTTTAAATGATGTGGAAAGAGGGAAGAGAAGTGCTGGGTAGAGGGAGGGTGTGGTCCCTGGCTAGGGCTCACCCCCATGGACCTAGGTGAGGACAGGCATTCCTGCCTTCTTGCCCAAATGTTGCATTTTCCAAGACCTCCCTGGCCCACCATGCCCCCATCCTGTGCCTGTAAACCCCCGGAGACCCTAGCAGGCAGATACACAAGTGGCTGGACGTCATGAAGAACGCATTGGTGGAAGAAGATACAAGTGGCTGGTCATTGAGAGCACGCCGGCAGAAGAGCATACCAACAGGCACTGGCAGGCCAGCAGGCCATCAGCTGGTGGAATGACGTGGAGTTTGGCTGGAGCGGTCGAGGAAGAGTCAGGCACCCGGCCAAACTCCAAGGGAAAAACATCACCCTTCTGGTTCCCCCATCTGCTGAGAGCTACTTCCACTCCATAAAACCTTGCATTCATTCTCTAAGCCCACGGGTGATCTGATTCCTCCAATACACCAAGGCAAGAAACCGCGGGATACAGAAAGCCCTCTGTCCTTGCAAGAAGGTAGGGAGTCTAATTGAGCTGACTAACACAAGCCACCTATAGATGGCAAACTAAAAGGGCATCCTGTAATACACGCCCATTGGGGCTTCAGGAGCTATAACATTCACCCCTAGGCACTGCTGTGGGATTGGAGCCCCACAGCCTGCCCGTCTGTATGTTCTCCTAGGTGTTTGAGCAGTGGGGCACTGAAGAAGCGAGCCACACCCCCATCTCACACCCTGCGAGGGGGTTAGGGGGAAATTTTCATGTGTCAGTATCAGGGTAATTCTTGTCTCCTAAACTGAGTTTGGAAGTGTTCCTTCCTCTTTAATTTTTTGGGAGAGTTTAAAAGTATTGGCATTAATTATTCTTTAAACATTTGGTAGACCAGGCATGGTGTCTCATGCCTATAATCCCAGCACTTTGGGATGCTGAGACGAGAGGATCACTTGAGGCCAGGAGTTTGAGACCAGCCTGGGCAATATAGTGAGACCCCATCTCAAAAAATTTATTATTTATTATTATTATTATTTAATAATAACCAGGTCTGGTGGTGTGCACCTGTAGTTCCAGCTTCTTGGTAGGCTGAGGCAGGGGAATCACTTGAGCCTGGGAGGCAGAGGTTGCAGTAAGCTGAGATCATGCCACTGCGCTTTAGCCTGGGCAACAGAGCAGGACCTCATGTGAACAAAAAAGAAAGAAAAAGAATAAAAATTGATAGAATTAGTGAAACTATCAGTTCCTGGGCTTTTCATTGATGAACAACTTTTTATTACTCATTAAATCTTTGTACGTATTATTAGTCAGTTCAGATTATATTTCATCATGATTCAGTAATGGTAGATTGTATATTTCTAGAGATTTGTCCAATTTTTCTAGGTTATCCAATTTTGGGGGGTGTAATTGTTCAGTTTCTTATGCTTCTTTGCATTTCTGTGGTATCAGTTGTAATGTCTCCTTTTTCATTTCTTAGTCTAGCTAAGTATTTGTCCATTTTATCTTTTCAAAAAGCCAACTCTTAACTTTTGATTGTTTTTCTCATCTCTATTTTATGTATTTCTGCTCTGATCTTTATGATTTCCTTCTACTATTTTGGGGCTTAGTTTCTTTTTTGCTAGTTTCTCTAGGTGTAATATTAGGTTGTTTATTTGAGATCTTTCTTCTTTATTGAGGTAGGCATTTATTACTATCAACTTCCCTTTTAGAACTGTTTTTGCCCCATTCCATAAGTTTTGGTCTATTGTATTTCCATTTTCATTTGTCTCAAGATATTTTTTAATTTCTCTTTTTATTATTTGGCCCATTGGTTGTCTAATTTTTATTTGTAACTTTTCTGAATTCCTTCCTGTTACTGATTTCTAGTTTTACACCCTTGTGGTCAAAAACTCTACTTGACATGATTTCAATGGTCTTAAATTGGTTAAGACTTCTTTTGTGGCCTAACATAATCTATCCTAGAGAATGTTGATGTGCGCTTGAGAAGAATATGTATTCTGCTGTTATTGAGTGGAATATCTTTTATATGTCTGTGAGGTCCATTTGGTCTTAAGTATAGTTCAAATCCACTGTTTCCTTATTGATTTTATGTCTGGATGATCTCTTTATTGTTGAAAGTGCATTTGGATCAGTCTTTATGCCACTGTTTTTTTTTTTCTGTAGTGGCCATTATGTTGATGCAACATCTATGTCTGCTTTCTTCTTTTTCTATTAACATTTTTCTTCTGGTTATGGGATGCCTGTTCCTGTGTCTTCATATGTCTAATATATTATTTAGCTTAATTCTAAACGTTGCTGATACAACATTGTTAAAAGTCTGGATTTTGTGGTCTTTCATCTTATCAAGAATTATTTTGGGACTGCATTATGTTGTGTCTAGAATAGATTTTATGATAGGGCTTAATTAGCATTACTTCTAGGAGTAATATTTTTGTTTCTTAACTTAATGCCCAGGTGTTCAGTGCAATGTCACTACTTTGGCTGGTCAAAACTCCAATATTTTCCACCATTATGTGGACTTTGGAATATCTATGCATCTCACAGCCCTTGAACACCATCATTCTGTCATGTCTTGGGGAGTCTCTTATTGCACACAGCTAAGTATTTGACCAAAGACACAAAAGGATCACTATGTGGTTTTCTGGAGGTCCTCTCTTTGTCACCTCCTCCTCAGTATACTCCCCTGCAAACATTGGTCAACACAGTAGTCCTTGACTCCAATATTTGTTTCCTCTGCCCAACAAGCTTGCTGCAATCTGAGCGCCTTTTTCCACTGTGATGAGACAGACACTTTCATATATTGTTGGTAAAAGTGTTAATTGCTAAAAATCTCCATGGAGAACAATTTTACTATAGTCATTAAATTTTAAATTGCAAATATCCTTTGGTCTCCAAATTCCACTGGTGGGAGTGAACCTCAGACACTCAAAATTATTGATATGTATACGTGTAAGATTACATTTTGCAGCATTGTTTGAAATAACAAATGAATGGAAATAATCCAGATGTTTCTACACCGGGCACTACTCTTAAAATTATTATATCATCATGCATTACCACACTATTCAGCTTTGTAAAAGAAAGATGGCATTCTCTGTGTACTAATATGGAAACTGTTTCCAGATTAATTTCATGAAGGAAGCCAGGTGGAATACAATGCATGGAATCTGCGTATAAAAAGGAAGGAAAGAATAAGAATCTCTATTGATAGTTATTTGTATGTAGATAATAAAACTCTAAAATAAAAATTATAGCCATTGGGAATACATGTTAAAATGGGGGAAAATGTGCAGATAAAACACTTTTCCATTATTCACTGTTATATGAACTTTAACAATTTAGATGATGTGAAAATTGCCCCTATTCAAAAAAATTAATAAATGCATTAAAAGAAATATCATAAACAACTAATTAAATCCACAAAGATACATCTAAGGATTCCCTGGGATCCAAGAGCCCCAATTTGAGAAACTCCTATTGTACAGATTTATTTATAGAAATACTTATACATTGGAAATATTCACACAATACAAAACTGAAAGTTAACTTTTTTTATTTTATTATAGTTTAAGTTCTAGGGTACATGTGCACAACGTGCAGGTTTGTTACATGGGTATACATGTGCCATGTTGATTTGCTGAACCCATCAACTCGTCATTTACATTAGGTATTTCTCCTAATGCTATCCCTTCCCCTGCCCCCCACCCCATGACAGGCCCTGGTGTGTGACATTCCCCACCCTGTGTCCATGTGTTCTCATTGTTCAACTCCCACCTATGAGAACATGCAATGTTTGGTTTTCTGTCCTCGTGATAATTTGCTTAGAATGATGGTTTCCAACTTCATCCATGTCCCTGCAAAGGACATGAACTCATCATTTTTTATGGCTGCATAGTATTCCATGGTGTATATGTGCCACATTTTCTTAATCCAGTCTATCATTGATGGACATCTGGAGTGGTTCCAAGTCTTTGCTATTGTGAATAGTGTCACAATAAACATATGTGTGCATGTGTCTTTATAGTAGCATGATTTATTATCCTTTGGGTATATACCCAGTAATGGGATTGCTGGGTCAAATGGTATTTCTGGTTCTAGATCCATGAGGAATTGCCACACTATCTTCCACAATGGTTGAACTAATTTACACTCCCACCAACAGTGTAAAAGCTTTCCTATTTCTCCACATCCTCTCCAGCATCTGTTGTTTCCTGACTTTTTAATGATCACCATTCTAACTGGTGTGAGATGGTATCTCATTGTGGTTTTTATTTGCATTTCTCTGATGACCAGTGATGACGAACATTTTTTCATATGTCTGTTGGCTGCATAAATGTCATCTTTTGAGAAGTGTCTGTTCATATCCTTTGCCCACTTTTTGATGGGGTTGTTTTTTTCTTGTAAATTTGTTTAAATTCTTTGTAGATTCTGGATATTAGCCCTTTGTCAGATGGGTAGATTGCAAAAATTTTTTCCCATTCTGTATGTTGCCTGTTCACTCTGATGATATTTTCTTTTGCTGTGCAATTCTTTAGTTTAATTAGATCCCATTTGTCTATTTTGGCTTTTGTTGCCGTTGCTTTTGGTGTTTTAGTCATAAAGTCTTTGGCCATGCCTATGTCCTGAAGGGTATTGCCTAGGTTTTCTTCTAGGGCAAAACTAACTGAAAGTTAACTTTCCATCATACTACCAGAGTATCTCCATGGATAACTGCCAGATTTGTGTATGAGTGGTGTGTGTGTGTACTCCTATACATTGTGTATATCTAGAAAGTTTTATGGGTGCTTAACAATATTTGAAATTCCTCTCGTAATTTTTATTCTCCTCTGGATTTATACTTATAAAATAAATTTTAGTAATTTGTGTTTTCAAAAAATATTAATACTTTCATTTAGATTTTCAAATTTTCTATAGGGATTTATTTGTAATAGCCTCCTATCAACTTTTAAAACTCTGTGCTTGATGATGTATTTATTCCTTTTTAAAATCCCCAAGATGGTCTATTACTGTTTTATCTTCTCTTAGCTTAACCATCACTAAGATTTCTAAGTATTTTTGTTGCACAATTTTCCATAATAAGCTGCTATATGCATTTACCGTATCTACTCTTAGTTTTTGTTTTTAATTTATTAATATTCTTTATAATATTATTTTCTTTTCTTAAATTTAATTGGTAATTAGTTTTAAGTTTCTTGAGTTAAAAAAGCTCATTTATTTTTATATCTAATTCAAATTTTATCATCATTAAAAGGTATTAAATATTTTTGATGACTTTTTTTTATATTGTGTCATCATTCATTAAGAAGAGCATCTTTAAATTCTCTGGATGATTAAAATACTGGTTTAATTGCATTGTGTCAGATGAAACTTGTATACTTTTCCACTGTGAAAAAATTATTAAAGGTTTTTTTTGTGACCCATGGCAAGATTAATAGAATTCATTTTCTACTTATAAAATATTTGATATAAATACACTAAATAAAGCCTTACAATTTATAATGCTCTTGCTTAGTATTTCCTATTTGACCTTCCATACCCTGGAAAATGACTTTAAAATTTTTCCATTCTAATTGCTATTTTATCAGTTTAATTTTTGAAGACAATTGAAGATTCCTTGCTATGTAAATTATTAGATTAAATACCTGCCTCCTTAGGAAATTAATCTTAGTAAGAATAAGCAGTACTTTACCATGAAAGTAAATTGTCAGATGCCTCAAATATTGAGAACACTGCTTTCATGATAATTATATTCTATCCTATGTATTCCACATTTTGTCCATATTTTATTACAATCCAACTATATATTTACATAAAAATATTTCTATATCCTAACATATTATTAATTTACTTCACGTAAACACTAAAAATCCCAACACAAGGAAAATCTTAAAATTGATGGTCCTGAGAATTTATGCATTTATATAAATGATCAATTTTTCTTAACAGAGATTTTAAGAAGACGGCAGAACTATAAATGGAAATATATGGCAGTTTCAAAGCAAACAAAACAATTTTTTGTATGGATGACAGAGAGAGGACAGACGGTTCATGTCATTCGTTCTAGCCACACTACCATTCACAGGGCATTTTCTTTGAAAATTACAGCCACTAATACAATCAATTCTACCTTTGTTCATTATGTGAATTTTCTTTGTCAAAAAACTAAACATTAGTTGCAGCAACAGAAAAAGCCAATTCTAGATTCTTTTAAAAATAATTGGGAGGCGGAGGCGGGTGGATCACCAGGTCAGGAGATTGAGACCATCCTGGCTAACATGGCGAAACCCCCCGTCTCTACTAAAAATACAAAAAAATTAGCCGGGCGTGGTGGCAGGTGCCTGTAGTCCCAGCTACTAGGGAGGCTGAGGCAGGAGAACGGCGTGAACCTGGGAGGTGGAGCTTGCAGTGAGCCGAGATGGCACCACTGCACTCCAGCCTGGGCAAAAGAGCGAGACTCTGTCTCAAAAAAAAAAAAAAAAAATCATTATCATCATCATCATCAAGTGAATGGTGAAAATGGATGGCTATCGATGTACTTACAAGCTGTGTAGGCACTGGCTAACAAAAATGTGTTCTATATGTCTTGCCAGGATTATTGAAACTTTTCAATGCTGGTTTCTGCATTGATAAAAAAAAAAATAAAGCCTGGTAAAAGTCTCCTTCATAGAATTATACAATATTAAATGTAGGAATACTAGAGGTGATCTGAAATGTATCAGTTAGGTTCATTACAGGAAACAGATGGCATGTCTAAAATAGGATACTTCCAGGAGAGTTTTTAAAAGGCACTAATTACAAAGAGATGGGAAGCATGTAGGGAAATGATGAAGGATAAATGCAGTACCCCAGACTTAGTAATAGTGAGAGGCAGCCACCACCCTTAAGCCTGAAGGAGTAACAGGAGGACGTGGTTACCTGCCTGGAAAGAGAGAGTCATATAAAGAGTACCAACTGGAGAGGAGTTGTTAACTCAGTTGAGGGACATGGCCAGCTCAACAGTAACCCAGAGAAAGAGCTGAGGAAATAAATATTCAACATCAATCTCCTCCTTTTCTCCAATCTACCGCCAGGGCTGCCCATAGGCCAAACTCAATTGGAAATCAGAAAGTCAAGGGACCTATGGATGCTATTTTTACAGATCAACCTCCCAGACAGGGCTAGATACAGAAGGGTGAAGGTGTACCTATAAAAGGCAATGAAAATATACAACACATGACCCAGTTGTCTAAATTTTTAGATGAAAACATTGAGTCCCAAGGATGAACTGACTTGCTCAAGTTCAACTGCAAGCTAGAATCAGAATTAAAACCAGATAAATATTCTCAATATGTTCCCCATTTCATGGAAATCTGCTGCCTTCCCACTTACAAAATATCTTGCTTAGAGGAACAGTCATGACTGGAAGGAATCTATGAGACTCCTGGGTCAAAATAGCAAAGTGAACACCTATAGTCTTTTCTCCTTTTGTTCCAGTGATTAATTGCTACATTATAAACCACTTCAAAAATGATGGCATTGAGGGATTCCTGCTATGATGGCTGACTGGATGCAACCAGGAGGAACATCTCCTACTGAGGAAATGGGACATCAAGAAGACTGGCACACTCTTAGCAGAACTTCAGAGGGAAGGTATTGAAAGTAGTTGTAGGGAAGACACAGATGCTGGGCTGAAGAGTGAGGAAGCTTGGAACCCTGCATGGGACTACCATGCACCAAGACTCCTTCTTGACCCCCAGTGACTCCTGCGGATGGCATGAGTTGAACAGGCAAGGAATAACCTGACTTCACTGTAGGACTCTGGAATTCTGGCAAGAGGAGACTCTGTGACCACTATGGACACTTGAGTTGGCAGGGAAAGCTGCTTAGGGAAGCAGTAGGGACAGAACTGTAGCCAGGGTAGAGCCCAAAGGGTTTGGAGACGAATCATCTGTAGTGGAGCATGATCAGTGATGCCCATCCCACTAGGCTCAGCTTGCTCCCATAAGAGACTTTAGGCTTAGGGGAACTGTCAGACCTGAATTCTGCAAGGCAAGGCAGTCTTGCCCATGAGACAGGGCCTGTAAGGCCTGAGCACCTCTGAGTAGGCTGGCCTCTCCCAGGGACCAAGTCTGGCTGCACCTACTTGCAGCCCCAAGTTACCTCCTGGGGGTTGCATCATATCTCCTGCACTGGCAGACTGTGCCTGACTGGCAGAGTGCTCCAGCAGAGAGGTTCCAGCAGAGCACCGTCCCCCTGCTCATGGACATGTACCAGCCCGCCTGTGCCCTCCCCATAGTGCAGCCTCCCTAATGCTGCCTTGCCTGCAGGTACTCATCCACAGCCAACCCACATCGCTTTGCCAGCATGTGTGTGTACAGGCAGGCCAAGCCTTCCCTTCCCTGCTAGAATGCACGTGCATGTGCACCCTGCCATGCCACTACTGCTGATGTGAGTACATCATGGCTCCTCCCTCCCCCTGCTGCATCACCACTGTCATGAAAGTACTGGCAGGCACAGAGCTTGCCAGCCCCATCTCTCCAGCATCTCACCCCTGCACCAGGGTCACCAGCATGAAAGTAGGCATGGAAAATAGCAGACTCACCCCCAGCCCTGAGCAGCCACTGCCACCAACATGAACATAAACAGAGGGTGCACACAGTCCTGCACTCACCAGTGCCCCGCCCCCATGCTAACACCACCACCAATGAGAATGTTCACACAGTCTCTGGTGGGGACCGTCAACCCTCGATCCATACTGCCACCACTGCTGCTGTGAAAGCCCACGAGGAGACTGGCACCCCAGCACCTGTAGCACCCTGCTGTAGCTGACCAGTTTGTACACTGTGCGTTGCTGCTCCTCCTGCTGCTGGCACATGGAAACCAGGATAGAACCCACTACCACCAGCCTATGAAGCATTTTGGCTGGCACCACCCATTGGAGTGTTGTGACCAGTGGTCTGGGAGCACCTTGGCCCCTCCAGCACTACAGGTCCCTAAACTTGAGGAGCCAGAGATCAAAGCCAGGCCAGATACCAGTCCCTGAGAGTTAGAGCACACAGTCCAGGAGTCCTGAGCTGAGCTTTGGCCCCCTAAAATCTAGTAATGAAGCCAGTTGACTGAACCCACCTTATACCACAATCAAATCCCTAGGGTCATCAAATAGAATTAAAAAAACCCAAAGGGTAGAAACTTCAAGCACTGAAGAAACATCAACCCACAAAGATGAGAAAGAACCAGTGCAAGAACTCTGTCAACTCAAAAAACCAGTCTTTTATCCAAATGACCATGCTACTTCTCCAGTAAGGGGAACTAGTTCTTAACTAGACTGATATGGCTGAAATAACAGAAATAGAATTAAGAATATGGATAGGAATAAAGATCATCAAGATTCAGGAGAATGTAGTCAGTATAGAAAAGAATTTAACTGACCTGATAGAGCTGAAAAACACTATAAGAATTTCATAATGCAACCATAAGTATTAACAGAAGTATAGACCAAGCTGAAGAAAGAATCTCAGAGCTTGAAGACTAGCTTTCTGAAATAAGACAGTCAGACAAAAATAAAGAAGAAAGAATGAAAAGGAATCAACAAAACCTCTGAGAAATATGGGATTATATATAGAGAGACTGAATCTATGACTCACTGGCATCTCTCAAAGAGATGAGGAGAATGAAAGCAACTTGGAAAACATATTTCAGAACATCATTCATGAGAACTTCCTAGTTCTCTAGAACAAACGAGCTAGAGAGGCCAATATTCAAATTCAGAAAATGCATAGAACAGCTGCAGAATACTTCATGAGAATGTCATCTCCAATACATATAATCATAAGATTCTCCAAGGTTGAAATGAAAGAAAAAATGTTAAAGGCAGATAGAAAGAAAGGAAAGGTCACCTACAAAGGGAAGCCCATCAGACTAACAGTAGACCTCTCAGAAGAACCCCATAAGCCAGAAGAGATTGGAGGCCTATATTCAACATTCTTAAATAAAAGAAATTCCAACCCAGAACTTCATATCCAGTCAAACTAAGCTTCATAAGTGAAAGAGAAATAAGATCCTTTACAGACAAGCAAAGACTGAGGAAATTCACTATCACATCACCTACTTTACAAGAGCTCCTGAAAGATGCAGTAAACGTGAAAAGGAAAGACCATTACCCGCCACTACAAAAACACACTTAAGTACACAGACCAGTAACCCTATAAAGCAACCACATAAACAAGTTGTCATAATAAACAGCTAACAACCTGATGGGAGAATTAAATTGACAGATATCAATACTAACCTTGAATGTAAACATGCTGAATGCTCCAATTAAAAGGCACAGAGTGGCAAACTAGATAAGGAAGCAAGACCCAATTGTACGCTGTCTTCAAGAGACCTATCTTACATGTAATGACACTCATAGACTCAGAATACAGGGATGGAGAAAAATCTATCAGCCAAATGGAAAACAGAAAAAAAGTAGGAATTATAATCCTAATTTCAAATAAAACATACTTTAAACCATCAAAGATCAAAAAAGACAAAGAAGGGCATTAAATAATGGTAAAAGGTTCAATTCAACACTAAGATGTAAGTGTCCCAAATATGTATGCGTCCAACACAGGAGCACCCAAATTTATGAAGCGAATTCTTAGAGACCTACAAACAAACTTTGACTCCCACACAAGAATAGTAAGAGACTTCAACACCCCACTAATAGTGTAAGACAGATAATTGAGACAGAACATTAACAAAGATATTCAGGACCTAACTCAACACTGGACCAAATAGATCTGATAGCCATCTACAGATCTCTCCACCCCAAAACAACAGAATATACATTCTTCTCAACTGCACATGGCACATACTATAAAATTAACCATACACTCAGACATAAAATAATCTCCAGCAAATTTTTAAAAACTGAAATTATACCATCCAGACTCTCAGACCACAGTGAAATAAAATAGAATTCAAAATGAAGAAAATCACTCACACATAAATTTGCATGGAGATTAAACAACATGCTGCTGAATTACTTTTGGGTAAATAATGAAATTAAGGCATAAATCAAGAAGTTCTTTGAAACTAATAAGAACAAAGATAAAACATAGCAGAATCTCTGGGACACAGCTATGGCTGTATTATTAGGGACATTTTTAGAACTAAATGCCCACATAAAAAAGTTAGAAAGATCTCACATAACAACTAGAAGAACTAAAGAAGCAAGAGCAAACCAACCCCAAAGTGAGTAGAAGAAAACGAATAATCAAAATCAGAGTTGAACTAAAGGAGATTGAGACATGGAAAACCATTCCAAAAATCAACAAATCCAGGAGCTGATTTTTCAAAAAACATTTGAAAGATAGATAGACCACTAACTAAACTAGTAAAGAAGAAACGAGAGAAGATCCAAATATGCATAATTAGGAATGACAAAGGAGTTGTTACCACTGACCCTACAGAAATACAAATAACTACCAGACTATTATAAACACCTCTATGCACACCAACTAGAAAATCTAGAACAAATAGATAACTTCCTAGACACATACACCCTCACAAGACTGAACCAGGAACAAATTGAATTTCTGAACAGACCTATCATGAGCTCTGAAATTGAATTAGTAATAAATAGCCTACCAACGAAAAAAGCTCAGGAACAGATGGATTCATAGCTGAATTCCACCAGACGTACAAAGAAGAGATGGCATCATTCCTACTAAAACGATTCAAAAAAAATTGAGTAGGAGGGACTCCTACCCAACTCATTCTATGAGGACAGCATCATACTGTGAACAAAACCTGTCACAGACACAACAAAAAAAGAAAACTTCAGGCCAATATCCTTGATGAACATTGATGCAAAAATCTTCAACAAAAACTAACAAACAAAATCCAGAAACATATCAAAAAGTTAATCCACCACGATCAAGTAGGCTTTACCCCTGGGATGAAAGATTCGTTCAACATATGCAAATAAATAAATGTGTTTCATCATATAAACAGAATTAAAGGCAAAAACTGCATGATCATCTCGATAGATGCAGAAAAGGCTTTCAATACAATTCAACATCCCCTAATGTTAAGTGTCTCTACAAACTAGGTATTAAAAGAGCATACCTCAAAATAATGAGAGCCATCTGTGACAAACCCACAGTCAACATCATATTGAATGGACAAAAGCTGGAAGCATTCCCCTTGAAAACCAGCACAAGAAAAGGACGCTCTCTCTTACCAGTCCTATTGAACATAGTATTGGAAATCCTGGTCAGAGCAATCAGGCAAAAGAAAGAAAGAAAGGGGAACCAAATAAGAAGAAAAGAAGTCAAAATATTCTTGTTTGCAGATGACATGATTCTATATCTAGAAAACCCCATAGTCTTGGACCAAAAAATCCTTAAGCTGATAAAGAACTTCAGCAAAGTTTTGTGATATAAAATAAATGTACAAATATCACTAGCATTCCTATACATTAACAATAGCCAAGCCAAGAGCAAATCAGGAACTCAATTCCATCCACAATTGCCACAAAAAGAATAAAATGCTTAGGAATAAAGCTAATCAGGAGGTGAAAGATCTCTGCAATCAAAATTACAGATGCTGATCAAAGAACTCAGAGATAACGCAACCAAGTAGAAAAGCATCCCATGCTCATGGAGAGGAAGAATCAATATCATTAAAATGTTCATACGGCCCAAAGCAGTTTACAGATTCAATGCTATTCCTATCAAACTACCAATGACACCCTTCATAGAACTAGAAAAACCTATTTTAAGATTCATATGAAACCAAAAAAGAGCCTGAATACCCAAGGTAATTCTAAGCAAAAAGAACAAAGAAAGAGTCATCCCACTACCCAACTTCAAACTATATTACAAGGCTACAGTAATCAAAACAGAATGACAGTGGTACAACAACAAACACATAGACCAACAGAACAGAGTAGAGAGCTCAGAAATAAGGCTGTACATATACAACCATCTGATCTTTGGCAAAGCTGACAAAAACAAGCAATGGGGAAAGGACTCCCTAGTCAATAAATCGGGTTAGGATAACTGGCTAGCCATATGCAGAAAATTAAAACTGAACCCCTTCCTTATACCGTATATAAAAATCAACTCAAGAGAACTTAAACGAAAAACCAAAAGCAATAAAAACCCTAGAAGACAGCCTATGCAATACCATTATGGACATAGGAACTGGCAAAGCTTTCATGACAAAGATTCGAAGCAATCACACAAAAGCAAAAATTGACAAACAGGATCTAATTAAACTGAAGAGCTTCTGAACAGCAAAAGAATCTATCAACAAAGAGACAATCTACAGAATGGGAGAAAATATTTGCAAACTATGCATCTGACAAAGGTCTAATATCTAACATCTGTGAGGGGCTTAAACAAATTTATAAGATAAAAACAACCTCATTAAAAAGTGGGCAAAGGACAGAAACAGACACTTTTCAAAAGAAGACATACATGCAACTAGCGAGCATATGAATGAAAGCTCAACATCACTGATCATTAGAGAAATGCAATTCAAAACCACAGTGAGATATCATCTCACACTAATCAGAATGGCTATTATTAACAAGTCAAAAAATAACAGATGCTGGTGAGGTTGCAGAGAAAAGGGAATGCTTATATGCTGTTGGTGGGGGACTGTAGATTAGTTCAAGCATTGTGGAAATCAGTGTAGCAATTCCTCAAAGAGCTAAAAATAGAACTACCATTTGATTCAGCAATTCCATTACTGGGTATATACTTAAAGGAATGTAAGTCATTCTGTCATAAAGACACATCTACGTCTATACTCATAGCAGCACTATTCACAATAGCAAAGACATGGAATCAACCTAATTGCCCATCAGCGGAAGACTGGATAAAGAAAATGTGGTAAATATATAGCATGGGATGCCATGCAGCCATAAAAAAAATAATGAGAACATATTTTTTGCAGAAACCTGGATGGAACTGGAGGCCATTATCCTTAGCAAACTAATGCAGGAACAGAAAAACAAATACCACATGCTCTCACTCATAAGTGGGAGCTAAATTATGAGAACACATGGACACAAAAAGGGGAACAACAGACACTGGGGCCTATCAGAAGGTGGAGGTTGGGATGAGGGAGAGGAGCAGAAAAAGTAACTATCGGCTACTAGGCTTAGTATCTGGTTGAGGAAATAATCTGTACATCAAACCCCTATGACATGGGTTTACCTATATAACAAACCTGCACATGTAACTTCTGAACCTAAAATAAAAGTTTAAAAATAAACAAAATATAGAGGCTACTATGCCAAAAAAAAATGACATTTAACAATTACACTTTTATTGAAGTATATTCTGGATTCTATGAGTCAGAAATTTAGACAGGAGCAGCAAGGGGTAATTTTTTTTCTGATCCACAATATACTTGGAGCTAGCAGTGAAGAACTGCTGTTAAATAGTAAAATGGCTGGAGGTTGTAATTATTGGAGGACTGCCTCCTTAATGTGTCTACTACGAGACTGAGGCTGAGGTAACTTGAAGACTAGGCTGAGTGGGCATCTCCATACAGCCTCTCTATGCAGCTTCTCACTGCATGGTGAATAGATTCTGAGAGAGACAATCCTGAGAGGGGACATTCAGAGAGCGGGCACTCCAAGAAATCAAAGCAAAAGTGGCATTACTTCTTCTGAACTAGACTTGAAGATTTCACCGTTTCTCCCCTGCAAAATTATTTTGGTTACAAGTAAATCACTAAATCCAGTCCACCTCTTGAGATCATTGCAAGCTCTAGATGCCAGCTCTTAATGGGAGAATGACAAATTAACACTGTAGAAGAGCATGCAGGCTAGAAGATATTGTTGTGAGCCTCCTGGAAAATGCAATTTGCCAACTCCTTCAAAGACCACATTTAAATTAAAGCAAAGAAATTTAAAATTATGAATTGGTATTGAATAAGGGCATGGAATTGAGAGTCATCATCTGAGGAAAGAAATACTAACAAATTTTGGGAAGAAAGAAACTGAATACAGGAGGGGTAGCAGATAGGGTAAAGTAGATAAAGCTACATCCAGCACAGTTGATCCTTGTATAATATTGGTTTGAACTGTGCAGGACCACCTATATTTGGGTGTTTTATTCAATAAACATATTTGAGGTTCGTAACAATTTGAAAAACTGACAAACTATAAAGCCTAGAAACATCCAAAAAATTAACAAAAAGTTAGGTATGTCATGAATGCATAAAATATGTGTAGATGCTACTGTATTTTGTCATTTACTACCATAAAGTATATGCAAATCTATTATAAAATTTAAAATTTATCAAAACATGCACATAAACACCATACATGTAATGTTTTTAAATGGGCAAAATATTTAAACAGATAGTTCACAAATGAAGATGTATGTAAACTCATAGAATGATGCTCAAAATTTTTATCGCCATGGAAATGCAAATTAAAACTGTAATGGATAGGACTATATGCCTACTACAATGACTACAGTTAAAACACCAACAATCCTACGTTGGCAAAGATAAGGATGGAGGTACTAGAAATCTCACATATTGCTGGTGGGAATGTAAAATAGTAATAATTTTACAAAATTATTTGGAAACTTCTAATAAAGTTAATCCTATACCTACCTTATGACAGCAATTTGACTCCTAGGTATTTACTTCAAAGAAATAAAAACATTTGTGCAAGTCTTTTACAAGAATGTTCATAGCAGTTTTAATTTACAATACTCCGGAACTGGAAACAATCCAAATATCTGTCAATACAGATTTAGCAAACAGCTTGTTGTATGGTCATACAATGAAATATTACTCAGCAACAAACTGGAATGCGCTTCTAAAATATACAATACATGAATGAATCTCAAATTTATGCTGAGCAAAAGAAGCTAGGCAGATGAGCACATACAGGACAATTCCACTTACATGAGGTACTAGAACAGGCAAAATTCATCTATGGTGTTAGAAATCAGAAAAGTGGCTACAGCTAGTCAGAGTGGGGCAGGAGTTGACTCTAGGAATTTGGAGATGGATGGACATACATATTCTATATCTTGTTTTGGGTAGTATTGCATTGGTATACTCAATTGTTAAAACTCACCAAACTATAAAACTCTGAATGTTTCACCATATATGAATTAGAGGTCAGTTGAAATAAATGAAGAAAAACCACCTAATTTCCAAATAATAATAATACAAAAAAATTTCTCAACAAGAAATGCCTTTAGATAGTGCCTTTATGTGAAAAAGTCCACTGAGAACCTAGAAAAATAGGTTCTAACCTCAGCCAAACTATCTTTTAAATAAATAAAGGCTCTTTTATATATGAAATGACTTCGAAATGTTTTTCTTTCCTATCTTCATGGTGAGGAGTTACTTGAAAATATGCTCTACCAATTAAAAATCATTAAGAAACAGAAAGACTTAGTATCTAAAAAATGTAAATCCAAAATGGGAAAGTAATAAAAGCAAATTTCCCAAGTAATAGTTTTACGGAAGCATATAGAGCAATACAGACTGGAGGATAATGAGAATCCCAAGAAGTGGGTGTCTGGAAAAAGGGTAGATTCTCGAGACATGTGATTTAGAACAACCTAAGAAGATGATAAATATTAATTGTGTATGAAAAAATTAAGGCAATTAATCTTATAAGACTTTAAGGAACACAGCCCCTATATGCCCAAATAAAGAAATCCAGAATGAAGACATTGGGGGTAAAAAGGACTGCTGGGGGTTATAGATTCTTTTAAAATATAGACTGAACAGTAAATAATCTTAAATGTCATTTTAAATACATTTTTCTCTTGATTTTGGATCATCTGGAATCTCATATTTCTATCATTAAAAAAAAAGCCCTGAAATTCAGCAAATACTTGTTTCAAATCAATTTCATTTCCCTCTGTTTAATTCATGAAAAGATAAATTTCATACCTTATCAAAAATATTATTTTATGTAAAGTATGATCTATTGTTATGAAGATGACTTCTCAGCCTATTTACCTAATCATGCACCCTTCCTTATATATATATATACACCTAGAGAGACCTTATGTATATATACCTTCCTTACGTATATATGCTAAGGAAGGTATATCTCTATGTGGTACCAGAGAATTGCCTAAAATCATGCTTATCTAATGTCCATTATATTTCTCAGTGATGGGGTTTGGGTGAATTTTTTTAAAATTCTCATCTTCATACTTTTTTAATGCTTGGATTTTTACAATGAGAATATATCATTTCTATAAAGACAATAAAGAAAGCTCTAATAAAGGAATATTCACCAAAGCTGGAGAAATGTATAAGAGCTTAAGGCTACCTTGGGTGCTATCATTTAAGCAGGGAAAATTCAGAAGCCAATTAGAAGCATGAGGCTGGCTGCTTACCACGTTCACTGCTATACCTCACAGGCTTGGCATTTGCCCTTGGGGCCATGACCCCCTCTCCCTCTGATTCCTGATGCCCATCCTTGGAGAGAACTGTCATGACGACAAAACACTACAGCCAACATACTTGGTGCAACAGAAATACCTGCTTAGTTATTTCAATCTCAATTACAATAGAAGAGAGATACAACCGTAAACTATTTAGGAGCACAAGCATGAGGGCCTCCATCAGTTATCATCCTAACAATGATTAGATGAAGATAGGAATAAGGTTTTAGATAGTCACTTGGAAAAGCCAAGTCCAGGAAAAGATGAAAGAAGTGCAAACAGGAAAGGGAAATGATGTCACAAACATTATGTGCTCATTCACTCATTACCTTAAGTCCATTACTTTTTGGCTATCATTTTTTGAGAACCTGATACTGTGCCTGGTGTTAGATGTGCCCGGTAAACAGGGTAAACTCGTTCCTTGCCCACTTGGCACTTCAAATTATTGGGCATGGGAGAGACTGATCATCTAAATAATTGAAAAATTGGAGTCAGTGCTTTAAAGAAAACAAACCGCTTATGATTAAAAACAATAATAATAACTTCCCTTGGTCAGGGAAGTTCTGTCTGGGAAGAGGTAATCATTAGAGATGAGAACTCCAGGGTGAGAAGGGAGCTGTGCAAAAAGGGTGCTGTTCAGGGATTTCCTTGAGGAAAGTGCAAAGACTTCAAGGTAAGGGATTTGGTGCAAAGGAAAGTGCAAAGACTTCAAGGTGGTAAGGGATTTGGTGAATTCAGGGACCTGAGAGAGGGCCAGTGTGCTTGAATAGCTGTGAGGAAGGGGGCAAGTGACCCTTGAATCAATGACAGAAGACAACTCAGACCAGCAATGGTACTCGGAGTCAACTTCTGAGCTGCACCATTCAAGAAACAGAGCTCAGGTTTCATTTCAGATGTTATCATAGAGGGCATTTTCTCACAGCCTGCTGTGGTGGGTTGAATGGTAGTTCTCCAAAAGACACGTCCTCTACAACATGCGAATGTGGCCTGATTTGGAAAAAGGGTCTTTGCAGATGTAATTAAGTTAAGGATCACAAGATGAGATAATCTTAAGTTAGAGCAAGCCCCAAATGCTATGTCAAGTATCCTTAGAAGGGAAGACGAGAACATACGGAGAAGGTCATGCAAAGATGAAAACAGGTATGAGAACGATGCTGCTACAAGCCAAGGAATGTCTGGAGCCCCCACAAGCTGAAAGAGGAAAGGAATACCTCTCCCCTAGAGCCTTCAGAGGCCGTGCCATCCTGCTGACACTTTGATTTTGGACTTCTGGTATCCCAAACTGGGAAAGAATAAATGTATACTGTTTTAAGCCACCCAGTTTGTGGTAATTTGTTATGGGAACCCTAGAAAATTTAGACAGTTGCCTATGTTTCCATCTGTTTTTCTTTCTCAAATTCTTTCTCTCTCAGAATGACTTGGAAGCACAGACAATAAGATGGAAAGAAAGGGATGACAAGTCCCCCTAGAAATAAGAGGTCGGGCTGAACCCACGTACCCATCGTGGTTGCTCTAGAATTGTCCAACGGGCACGACCCAAGGCCACCTAGCCCTGGTTATAAAGCCTTCTTCCTCTGTGTGTTTCAAAGAGATGTGGCAGTCTTTGGCTCCTGCAGATGCTTGGCCTTCTAACGATGCTCTCTTTTTAATGTTCTGTGATCCTGGTATTCTCTTCCAGTTATTATTTAAACAATTTCCATTAAATCTCTCAGGAAAATGGTTTTTGCTTTTGTATTTGTTCTGTTTCATAAACCTTCCCATCTTTGACTTTAGACTTTCAGATTTACCCCAGGAAGAAGTATTTCAGCTTCAGGATCTTAGAGCAGAGTTTTCAACCCCACTTCATCTGGAGTGGCATCTATCTCCCCAAAGGAACAGAAATCACTTTTAATGCAGCCATGGACCATTCTCTTGGAAATTTTCTCATTCCTGTTCACTGGCTTGCAAGTATTCTGTGCTCCTCAGGGAGCCCATTAAAGAATACTTCTCTCTGCAGAGACACGAAAGGATCCTCAAGGCACGTCTTCTTAGCTTCCCATGAAAGCCACAAGTTACTCAGGACAGAACTGCCTTTGCAGAATTACAGGGAAGGGCTGGGTGGGCAGAAAGCCCCCTCCTCTGGTAGTGATGGGAGTGGGTTTTGTCTGGACAGGAGACTGTGTCTACCTGCCTGGAAGAAGGAGTCTCACCCAGAGCAGGGCTGCACACAGTCAAGGGCAGAGTGAGCGAAGGACAATGATGAGCCAGGGAAAGAAGGGGAGGAACATCAGAAGTCGTGGCCTGGGGTATGAAGCCAGGACTCCAAGACGGAGAGAATGAGAACAAGAAAAATGAGACACATGCAGCAGAAAAGTTGCCACAGACAGAACACAGAAGGCTGCTGCCTACAGCTTGAGTCTTCGGTGGCAACCCCTGTGTCATGGTGGTGAGCCAGCCAGACTCCAGGCATCAGAGCAGAAGCCAAAAGAAGTCGAAAGTCCACATGTCCTTTTCATCAAGGCTATTGGCACGCGTGTCAAATGACAGTGGCTTGCCCATCTGCCTTCTCTGCATGACAAACCTGCACCAGAAGAAATGTCAGTGCCTTAAATGGAATGGAAGCTTTAAGACAATGTAATGAAATGTAAACTCACCTAATTGTCCTCAGACATTGTTGGACCAGTCCGTAGTTGGCAACACAGAATGCCATCAATCCAAACCTCATCATAGACAATATTCTCAAATTGTTTATTTTGATTTTACTACTTAAGTTCCTAAATGTTGCTGCCCATCAAAATTAGCTGGGAGAACTTCTTACATCACAGATACTTAAGCCTCAGCCTTATCTGAATTCTTGGGAGAGTAGGGCCTAGAAATATACATTTTAACAAACATTCCCCAGGTATTCTGATGCAGTATGTCCAGTAGGGACTGGGTTTTGGGAACCTCTTCCCCTACTGGCATAGCTTTGGGAGTGAGACTATTTCACACCCATCCCCTGGCCTCATACGTGGAACATGGGAGACACAACAAATTCTTCTGGGCCTGAACTGAACTAGTAAATGCATATCAGAAGTTTGGCAGGATGCTGGGGGGGGATACTTGCAGAAATAAATCACACAACCTAAGGCATAGTTAAGCTGAGCATTGAAAAATACATAGGAGGTTGAGAGGCACACGCAAAGTAGAAGACAAAGAACTTTCCAAACAAGAAGCCTTTACAAAGGGCTGTGGAAAAAGGTGGATGACAGGCAGCTGAGGGTGGGCTAGCAGGGAGATCCTGTTCTGTTCTTTCTCTCTAGGTACTAACATGCTTTCTGACTTGGCCAGAAAGAGTTTCTGGCTGATTGTAGGAAGTATGCAATCTATGACACTGTCTTACTGCAGAATTTATTTTTTTTCATTATTTACCTTTTGCTTTCAGTCCCCTTCCCCTCCCTATTGTCCTCCTTTGCATTGGCCTCTGACTTTTCAGAGTCAGTTTCCTCTCTCTAAATCTCAATGGTCCTCTCCTGCAGACTCCAGCTCTACCATTAAGGGATGGGAGGAGGGGGGAAGTGAGAGTGAAAAGGAGAGGAAGGGAAGAAAGAAAGGAGAGAGTGAGGAAAAAAGAAAAGGAATGAAGGAAAGAAATTAACCTTTACTGGGGCATCTCTTCTGTGCAAGGTGCTTTCCTAGAGGATATCTTGGTTAATCCTCATGACAAGCTTGTGATGTAGCAATTATTAGCACCAATTTATATATATACACACTGAGGTTGAGTAATGTCTTACTTCATTAGTTTTGCTATAAAGGAATACCTAAGGCTGGGTTATTTATTTTAAAAATAGGTTTATTTGGTTGATGGTTCCACAGGCTGCACAAGAAGCATGGCACCAGCACCTGCATCTGGTGAAGATCTTGGCTGCTTCTAATCCTGACGGAAGGTGAAGGGGAGCCAGCATTTACAGAGATCACATGGCATGGGGGGAAGTGAGAGGGGTGGAGAGGTTCCAGGCTCCTTTTAACAACCACTTCTTGCAAGAACCAACAGAGCAAGAACTCATTCTTACCTCAAGGATGGCACCAACCCATTCATGAGGGAGCCACCCTCATGACCAAAATTAGGCCCCTCCTCCAACACTGGGGATCAAATTTCAACGTGAGATCTGGAGGGCCAAATATTCAAACTATAGCAAGTAACTTGCCCAACACTACACAAGCCTTTTGCACCTCCTGTGTAGGTGCCTGCTGAAATGGTTTTCCGAGGTAGGCATAATTTTAGTGATTAACTCTGATTTTGTGGTAAGAAGTGAATTTGCATTTTCAGGTTACCAGTGGTAATTATTAAATACCAATGTTCCGTTGTCTCAGAATGCAAGATTGTGGGAGAAACATTTTTAGGGGCAGTTCCCTGTTGATAAATATATCCAAGGAAAATTTTGAAGGCTTATCTCTATTCAGAAGCAATTGTTGTGAAGGAGAGAAAATTCCCAGTAGAGTTTAGACTTATTTCATGGTTTGAGAGCTTCACGCTGGCTGGAGTCAGAGTTCCAGTGAAATTTCTCAGAGAGCAGAGTATACAAGGTTCCTACAATCTCAATCGACAATACTGAATGAGCTCTGTTTAGAGAATGACATGTTTCTCTTTAAGAAAAAGTTTCAGTCTTTCAATTACCTAATATAAAATGGGAGCAGCAGGATCAGCCAAAATATTATTTGACGTTGAGTGCGGAATGACAAAGTAAATTACATAGCCTCGCCCCTGAGAGTGAAAGTGATCAAACATAAGCTCACGCATCTTGTCCCTTGCTATCACTGCATGCATTATGCCCTCACCGTATTTCCACAGCATTCTGCCCAGACCTCCAAAAGAGTAAGAATCATGCCCACCCTAATCACTGCTTTACCCACCTGTTACACATATCGAGCTCTCGGCAATTGTTTTTAACTTTTTTCTTTTTTATTAACAACGATATAATGAAGAAATGACCATGTGTTAATTGTGTCTTCACTTCTAAAGATGACACTACCAGGTTCAGCAAAGAAGGATTGCTCTGGACAGATTTCTCTTTGTTAGTGCAGGGTTATCCATGGGAAGTGGCTTCCCACCCAGGAATGACATTTTCCAACCCTGTTCCATCTAGAGATGATCACAGTCATGTGAATAGTTACACAAAGAGTAGGAAGTGGAATTCATGGGTGCCTCCCCCAGGCTCCCTTAAACTTTCTGTCAGTTGGATGCCAAAAATGATGAGGCCCTTGGCGGGGGCTCCCTGAATCCCAAATAAAGGAGACCTTCCTGTCAAAAAGTAATACCCACCTCAGGTCATTAGGTACAGAAGAAATAAATGTCTTGCGTTTGGGATTAATTTGTTAAAGAAGCCCAGCATCCTAAAATTCATAACAATAGGAACATGCATTACAGGTTAAATCCGTAAAAAACACCAATAAGGAATCCTCTCCACAGGACCCTGCCACCCTGCCGGAGTTTTAGTTCACAACTCTGTATATCAACATTAATTTGGCCAAGCTCAAAAGTTTTAACACTGGAAAGTGGTTTGAATTTCATCCACGTGCACAAGAAAACCTTTAAAGGGTTTTAAGGAGGAAAGTGGCATGATAAGGTTTGCATTCAGAATGACCACTAGGGCAAGACCAAAAGCAAAGACTAGGTTGAATGCTGTCACTGGAATGTAGGGTCCTAGTGATATAAACAGAAAGTGGGGGTGTATTCAAAATAAGTCCAGAGAAAGCAAAGGAGAAAAGGCACTAAAGAAAGAGGGTATGTAAACATTTGAGAGACAAAAGAGCCTGCTAAGGAGACTAGAAAATGCGTCTAAAGAAGCATGAGGAAACCACAAGGATGTTTTGCACAAGGAAGGGGGACAAGGAAAGTGTCTTTCCAAGAGTGAGTTGAAAATAGAGTCAGTGCTGAAGCCCAAATGAGCCATGTACAAAAAGGTGCCTGTGGGATTCAACAAATGAGAGCCATGTCCATGGGGTGGCCAGAGAGGGGAAGCAGGGACTAACCTGCATTGCCATAGGTTCAGGAGTGGATGTTGCATGAGGATATGGAGACAGAATATTTCAAAACCTTTTTCAGGGGGTTGGTTGTGAAAGGAGGAGAAGTAGAACAGGCAGAGGAAACATAGGTAGAAGGAGTTATTGTGCTTATTTGTTTGTTCTTGTTTTTGCTTTTGATTTGAGTATCAGAGGATTGTTTCCATGCCATTGGGAAGGAATAGGCAGGGAGGAGAGTAAGCAATGGGAAGGCTATGGACAGAGGAGGGAAATAGCAGTTAGCAGGCTCAGGAACCTCTTTTATGATAAAGATGAGAAGTGAAAAAGAGGAAGTGAAAATGGAAGGAATTTATGTTGGGCAGATTAAATGTAAATGGATAATGGGAGCAAGGAATGTATGCTGTCTGCAGAAGAGAAAAGAAAAAACATCTATTAAGCCTATTAGAATTTCTATCAGTTGAATGGAAAACAAAATGTCCCTACCTGAGGGTGACTCAGAGGAGGTATACACATGAAAATGGTCTACGTAGAATTCAGAGTAAAATTCCAAGAAATTGCTTGACCCTCTAATCTAGTGGTTCAAAACATGGCCTTCAGAATCAGAGAAACAAAGTTTTGCATTCCAGTTTCATTTAGTAATAACTGCAGCATCTTGTACAATTTGCATGCCCATTCTAAAACACCAATTCCTAATGCATGCTATGGGATAATACACACAAAACAATGACTATTTGGGGTAGCACATTACTAGTTCTCAAAGTACTTTCAACATAATCATCAGTATCTGTCTAAAGAGCTCATGAAGCTATGACCTTTATGTAACAAGCACAGAAAAGCAGGGATTGCAGGTAGTGATGGAGAGACAAATGGGGTAGTGTCCGACAGTATTCAGGAAATGAACAGAGATTTAAACAATAAGAAAGTTGATGGCTAGGGAGGACAGATATGAGTAACTCTGTTGATCAGTTTTCACACAGTATGCCCACATATTTATAAACCACCCACCTTTGCTATACAGAGCCAGACTTTTTTCTACACTTACCTCATTGAAGCTGGTTGCAGTCAGCTCAAGGCCATGTCACATAAAGTATTGCTCATGTATTTTTCAATTTGTAGGGTTAGAGTTTTATCTATAACAATATTTTATTACAGAATTGGCTTCCTGATACATTTCAACCACCACTTGTAACTTACCTGGACCCCAAAATAAATAAATAAATATGTAAATAAATAAAAATGGACAAATTGGCAAGCACCAATATTACCACTATTGTCAAAATCCCTATTACTTCAGGAAATTTAAAAAATATTAATGCACAATGATAGCAATTGTAATTATCTACAGTGTATAATTATCAATACTCATTGATATTAACAGCTGAAAGCTGGAACTTTCTTTTTCATTAATAGAAGCACAGCAGTTTTTACATTAATATTAAAGATAAAATGTATGTGTGTTTTGCCTACGAATTAAAGCTTCGGAGCCCATTACACTTGTACGGCTGGGGCAAATTGTATCAGAATGCTCAGCTGACCTGGAGACATGGGTGTGTAATTGAAATGGCTTCCTACAGTGCAGATAAAATCAGTGACAAGAGATTCATGCTAGAATTTATCCCGGCAATCTTCCTAATTACGTAGATAAAGGAAAATCCTCAAGTGTTAATGTTTGAGGGGATGATAATGAATCAAACCTCTTCTCCACTCCCATCTCTAGGTTAAGAAATCAGACAGCATAGATAAACGAATTCAAGGGCTCGATTACTGACAAAGCTGATAGGGGAATGCAGCTCAGAGCTAGTGCCAAAGGAACATCCTGATCCATCTACTCCATTCAATGCTCCTCTGGAAACAGAAATTAAAATTGCCAACCTGGTCACTAACATAGCAGGATGACCTCACAGTTTTCCAGCTAAGGCAGAAGACTTACACATGGCAGAGGATGAGAGACGGAATGCTCTAGGTGGAAGAGTGTCACACCTGGGATGCCTCAGTGCTCCTGCACATGACTTCTCTTTCTAGCAGAGTAGCCCGGACTTCCTACTTGACAGCTCAGAGGAGGAAGCAGGCGTTGCCAGTCCTGCGAAAGGATAGCAGCAAAATCAGCACAACATCACTTCTGTTACCGGAAAGGGGTCCCAATCCAGACCCCAAGAAAGGGTTCTTAGATTCTCATCCAAGAAATAATTCAGGGCAAGTCCATAGATTAAAGTGAAAGCAAGTTTATTAAAAAAGTAAAGGAACAAAAAATGGCTACTCCATAAGCAGAGCAGCCCCAAGGGATGCTGGCAAGCTACTTTTATGATTATTTTTTGATCATTTGCTAAATAAGGGGTGGATTATTCATGAGATTTCCAGGAAAGGAGTGAAGAATTTGCAGAACTGAGGGTTCCTCCCCTTTTTATAGTATAAAGGGTAACTTCTGGATGTTACCATTGCAGTTGTAAACTGTCATGGCCCTAGTGGGGGTGTGTTTTAGCATAATAATGCATCATAATTAGCATGTAATGAGCAGCTAAGACCAGAAGTCACTTTTGTGGTCATCTTGGTTTTGGTGGGTTTTGGCCAGCTTCTTTACTACATCCTATTTTACTAGCAGGGTCTTTATAATCTGTATCTTGTGATACCAGTCTTACTGACCTCCTATCTAATCTTGTGAGTAAGAATGCTTAACCTCCTGGGAATGCAACCCAGCAGGTCTTGGCCTCATTTTAATCAGTTCCTATTCAAGATGGAGTCGATCTGGTTCAAACACCTCTAACACTTCTATTGTATTCTACTGGCCCAAGCAATCAGGCCAGGCCAGATCCAAGCTGGTGGAAGAATAGACTCTTTGGCTCAACCAAGAACTGGCATGTGGGTACAGAGAGGGAAAGAACTGATGGTAGGCAAACCGTCACACACTCCATGGGAATATAAAGGTTCCTCACAGTTGCCTCTGCTTACCAATTTCGTGTTCACCTAATGTTGGATGTGTTTCCATTAATTAATATTGTTCTAGGCTCTGAGTGTGAAAAGAAAGAGAGCGCTGGCATGCACAGCTTTAATAAAATTCTCCCCTGCTATGGATTCTTACTGCTCTTCACTTAGATAATGATATATGAAGCTTGTTATGCTCTGGCTATTCAATGAAAAATGAGTCCCATGAAAGATGAATCAGTAGAGCCTGAAGATTTATTTGTAAAAAGAGCCGCATATTCTTAATGCTTAAAATAACCTCTGTAGTTTGAAAAGGTGTAAAAAAATTAACTTAATGTGCTATAATAACATATTATATAATAATTGCTATATTTCTACATTTGTAAAAGAGTGTTTTCTCATTTATAATTTCATTTGACTCATGACAGTCCTATGAGAAGCATAGATACAAATGCTGTTGGGCCTGAAATAAAAACTTAGGCCTTCTCCCTTTAAAATGAAATATTTTGTTTGATGGTAAAAATAATAAGTGTTTTTGTAGAAAATCAAGACAAACAAAAAGCTTTAGAATTAAAAAAAAAAAAATTCCCCTAAAAGTACATCTTAGAGACAAGCATTATTACCTTTGTGATTTAACTTCCAACACACTTTTATCTGTTTCCCCTCAGTTACCAGCAATAAAAAGATCGT
This sequence comes from Pan troglodytes, assembly GCF_028858775.2. Classification (NCBI taxonomy): domain Eukaryota; kingdom Metazoa; phylum Chordata; class Mammalia; order Primates; family Hominidae; genus Pan; species Pan troglodytes. The sequence continues at coordinate 40,344,018 of NC_072404.2, forward strand.
AAAACCTTCCAACATAACATATATGGGTTTCAATTGTAATCATACCAAAGAACAACAACCATGTATAACTTGGTTTTCCCTATCACTAAACACTGTTCAAAACACAATTACTAAATAATATTTTAAATCTGACTATATAAATAAACACATTATAGAATATTTAGAAGGTATAGAGAAGTAATATGAAGTTTATTTTAAAATTATCTGTATGGTCATTACCCACAGCCAACAATTGCTATCTTTCTGTTGTGTTTCCTTCCAAAAATATTGTATCTAATATAAGTAAGGGTATTGAAAGTGGCATGTACAAACCTATCCATCTACATGTCTCTCTCTCTATTTAATGAGTGTCTACATACACACATTCACTATATATATATAAACACTCAGTGTATATGTGTGTATATATATATATATACACATTTTATATATACAACATTGTGATCATAGTGTGTACTGTTTTGTAACTTTAATTCACTTTTATTGATCAACATATGTTGAATATTTTCCCATGCATGCATTTTATAACACCATCTCACTCAACATGTTATTATGAACATTTTCAAACATTTAGAAAAGTGTCAGGAATTTTACATTGTACACCTGCCACCTAGATTCTTCAATTACTGATATCAATTCGCATTACTCTTTTGCTGAAAGTCATTCCTAGGACTCTATCTGGCACTTCCAACTTGCTGTGCAATCGGGGTAGGTGAGCTGCAGTACACACTCCTGCAGACAGAAAATACCCTCTGGCAGTACAGAGCTCAGGTAGACAAGGGGATATGGGTGGGGGATTGACAGGGTGGGCTGCAGAAAGAGATTATCTGCAGTAAATGGCTCAAGGTCAACGCTCTATTAATTTACCTTTCATCAGGTTTCTTTGAATCCTTTCTCTATAGTGTGTGTAGTCTCTGACTTTCTTAAGGCAGTTGCAAGGGAAGGGTTTACTGATTCTAATACCAGTTAGTGTGAACCTCCTAATCTGCCAAAATTCATGGTACTACAAAGAAATTGATTTTGTTCTTAAGAATGATTTGTATTGAATTTTTAGCCTTTATGCACCTAAACTTTCAAGTACCTTCCTATTTGAGAATGCAATGATCCACTAGAACGGTAGAGATATACATACTAATAAACATTGGCCATGAAAAGTTCAGCACTCAAGTTCTTTTTTTTTTCTTTATATATATAGTTATTATACTTTAAGTTCTAGGATACATGTGCACAACAAGCAGGTTTGTTACATATGTATACATGTGCCATGTTGGTGTGCTGCACCCATTAACTTGTCATTTACTTTAGGTATATCTCCTAATGCTATCCCTCCCCCTTCCCCCCACCCCACAACAGGCTCCGGTGTGTGATGTTCCCCTTCCTGTGTCCAAGTGTTCTCATTGTTCAATTCCCACCTATGAGTGAGAACATGTGGTGTTTGGTTTTTTGTCCTTGCGGTGTTTGGTTTTTTGTCCTTGCGGTGTTTGGTTTTTTGTCCTTGCGATAGTTTGCTGAGAATGATGGTTTCCAGCTTCATCTATGTCCCTACAAAGGACATGAACTCATCATTTTTTATGGCTGCATAGTATTCCATGGTGTATATGTGCCACATTTTCTTAATCCAGTCTATCATTGTTGGACATTTGGGTTGGTTCCAAGTCTTTGCTATTGTCAGCACTCAAATTCTATGAGTGTCTCAGTGCCTGTAGTCTAAGTGGTACCCAAGCATCTGCAAAGAGATAGAAACGGAATGCTGAGCTGGCTTTCCTGGGGTTTAACTCTTGCCAAGTGAAACTGAGGAACTCCAGAAAAGAGCTCAGCTTTTCACCAGGCAGTGAGATTCCATGCACTCTCACTGAGCAATAAAATGTTCTTAACCCTAACACCCTCATATGAACTCCTCTTTCTCTTGGGTGGGGAAAGGGAGAGAAGAGCTTCAAACTTCTCCTTAAGAAAAACAAGTTATAACTGTGAATGTTAAAAAATCATCTTAAACACTGCTGTTCCTGACATTATTTCATTTGAGTCTCAACATAACTTTGTGAGGTAATGGAAAATATCACCCATTCCCCCTGTTTGAGAGTAGGATTTGGAGGTTGAGATAGGTATTCAAGCCTAGGTCTTCTGACCCCTCACTCCCTCTTCCTTCCACTCCTCTACTCTTATCTCTTCTTAGAAGCAAAGAGAAATTTGGTCAAGAGAAAAGACTAAACAAAATAACAGGCAAAGCAACTTTATTAAGAAACCCCTCATTTGACAACTTTGTTTATTCCACAATATGATGTCTATAAAATGTGTGTTGCCTTCAAAAAATTTAAGAAGTTCAATCTTCCTCCTTTTCCTTATGCAACTCCCTGCAAATTGAAAGCTATTCTGATGAGATGATTGAAGGGAGCAGTGCACTTGCATCAAGGTCTCTTAACTCTCATTCTGCTAAAATTAAATTAACGAGGTAACTGCCCACCTGAGAAACTTTACACAAAGTAATGAGGCAGGACTCATTAATTGGCAGGGCATTGTTTACCCCAGTCTGCTCTTGGCTGTCTGAGGACCACCTCCTCAGCCTTTGGGCCACAGGGGAACTTCAATAATTTTCAGTCATAAAAATGAAAAATCACTGCATGGAAGTGAGATCAATGAGATCTACGCAACTAATATGAAGCAATTTTTTCCCCTCCCAAAAGCACTCAGATGAAAAGAAAGGACCAAATCACAGAGTTTCCAAAGAGCTGTCTCATGTTTTACACAAGACAGTCTGAGTTCTTGATTTGCACTCAGAGGAGCCTGTTGTTTGGCCAGTGTCTACCCTTCATGTAGCGTTCCACAGAGATCTATGAAAATGTCAGTCTGGAAGAACCAGGGATGTTGACATATTTGGGTCAGATACATTTTGACTCATTCTCCTTTATATTTTATTTTATTTGATTTATTTATTTATTTTTGAGATGGAGTCTCACTCTGTCGCCCAGTCTGGAGGGCAGTGGCGCGATAGCTCACTGCAACCTCTGCTTCCCGGTTTCAAGCAATTCTCCTTCCTCAGCCTCCCAAGTAGCTGGGACTACAGGTGTGGACCACCACACCTGGGGGACTAATTTTTGTATTTTTAGTAGAGATGAGGTTTTGCTATGTTGTCTAGGCTGGTCTCGAACTCCTGACCTCAAGTGATCTTCCCAGCTTGGCGCCCCAAAGTGCTGGGATTACAGGTGTGAGCCACTGCACCCTGCCTCATTCTCCTTTAATTAATAATGTATATATTACCTTATGGTGGCTGGTCATCTTAATGGGGGTATTTAATTGGCTTTTGAAAGACTAGAAGTTCACACCTGTACCTCTGGCACTCTGCAATTCTTCTTTCCGACAATTAAAAAAACATAGAGGCAGATAGAAAGGTAGAAATTCTCAAAAAGTAGGCTTTCCGCCCTAATACGAAGCAAATATGGAAACTCAGGTCTCACTATGTTTTCTAAAATTCTACCCTAATATACTTAGATTTTACTGTTTATTTCTCCTGATCTTAATGAAGAAATCTCTTGAGATTCTCAGACCTGTCTAATCATCCAAGGACAAAATTCCAGGAATTCTGTGGGTTTGCCCACAGGAAATTATGCAGCAAATCAAGGTGAGCAATTGTCATGATTTCACTCAGAGATCAAAGGAGCACCTAACAAATTTTCTACCTTATTGTGTTCTACGATTCTTTCTAAATCAACAGCATCAAGCCTTTCCTCTGTTTGAATTCCTAGTCAACATGGAAAATTTAGACAAAGTCTAATAATATTTCAGGGGGTGATTTGGCCACCCTGGTCACATGGTTGTGTTTTCTCACCTGTAAAATGAGCCAACTGTGTTAATGTATTGTGCTTCCTTCCTGACATCTGCTACCACTGACATTCCCTTCTCATGTTGCTGTCTACATCTTTATTTTAATTACAGCTTGTGCTGCTGACATTAAGTGATTTTCAATCAGCCTTGGTGAATCACACAAAGTTATAGCAAGAGAAAAAATTTGAAGATTACCTAGTCAAACCTCTTTCTTTTTGTAAATCACGAAATGAAGCCTCAGAAAATTAAGTAATTTTCCTAAGGAGACATTGCTTGTTTTTGACAGAAACTCTATGCTGACCTGTGACTCAACACTGCAGTCTTCACTCACACACTACTGGTTCAAAGTATTTTTAGCCATTGGGCTCTTCCTGCTAATTATATATTATGAGGAAGGCAATATATAAAGAGGATAAATTCAAAGCAGATGTGGGGCCCAGAGACTCACCTGTTGGTTGCCATACAAATGGCCAATAAGTGCATGAAAAGATGCTTAACATCAATAATCTTTAGGGAAATGCAAATCAAAACTACAATGAGATAGTACCTCACAACCATTAGGATGGCTACTATTGAAAAAAACAGAGAATGACAATTGTTGGCAAGAATGTGGGGAAATTTGGGGGATGGAGCCAAGACGGCCGAATAGGAACAACTCCAGTCTACAGCTCCCAGCGTGAGCGACGCAGAAGACGGGTGATTTCTGCATTTCCAGCTGAGGTACTGGGTTCATCTCACTGGGGAGTGTCGGAAAGTGGGTGCAGGACAGTGGGTGCAGTGCACCAAGCATGAGCCAAAGCAGGGCAAGGCATTCCCTCACCTGGGAAGCACAAGGGGTCAGGGAATTCCCTTTCCTAGTCAAAGAAAGGGGTGACAGATGGCACCTGGAAAATCGGGTCACTCCCACCCTAATACTGCGCTTTTCCAACTGTCTTAGCAAATGGCACACCAGGAGATTATATCCCGTGCATGGCTCGGAGGGTCCTATGCCCACGGAGCCTTGCTCATTGCTAGCACAGCAGTCTGAGATCAAACTGCAAGGTGGCAGCGAGTCTGAGGGAGGGGCGCCCGCCATTGCCGAGGCTTGAGTAGGTAAACAAAGCGGCCAGGAAGCTAGAACTAGGTGGAGCCCACTGCAGCTCAAGGAGGCCTGCCTGCCTCTGTAGACTCCACCTCTGGGGGCGGGGCATTGCCAAACAAAAGGCAGCAGAATCCTCTGCAGACTTAAATGTCCCTGTCTGAAAGCTTTGAAGAGAGTAGTGGTTCTCCCAGCATGCAGCTGGAGATCTGAGAACGGACAGACTTCCTCCTCAAGTGGCTCCCTGAACCCCGAGTAGCCTAACTGGGAGGCACCCCCCAGTAGGAGCAGACTGACACCTCACACGGCCAGGTACTTCTCTGAGACAAAACTTCCAGAGGAATGATCAGGCAGCAACATTTGCTGTTCACCAATATCCGCTGTTCTGCAGCCTCCGCTGCTGATACCCAGGCAAACAGGGTCTGGAGTGGACCTCCAGAAAACTCCAACAGATTTGCAGCTGAGGATCCTGACTGTTAGAAGGAAAACTAACCAACAGAAAGCACATCCACACCAAAACCCCATCTGTACGTCACCATCACCAAGACCAAAGGTAGATAAAACCACAAAGATGGGGAAAAAACAGAGCAGAAAAACTGGAAACTCTAAAAATTAGAGGGCCTCTCCTCCTCCAAAGGAACGCAGCTCCTCATCAGCAACGGAACAAAGCAGGATGCAGAATGACTTTGACGAGTTGAGAGAAGAAGGCTTCAGACAATCAAACTGCTCCAAGCTAAAGGAGGAAGTCCGAACCCATGGCAAAGAAGTTAAAAACATTGAAAAAAAATTAGACTAATGGCTAACTAGAATAACCAATGAAGAGAAGTCCTTAAAGGACGTGATGGAGCTGAAAACCAAAGCACCAGAACTATGTGACAAATGCACAAGCCTCAGTAGCCGATTTGATCAACTGGAAGAAAGGGTATCAGTGATGGAAGATCAAATGAATGAAATGAAGTGAGAAGAGAAGTTTAGAGAAAAAAGAATGAAAAGAAATGAACAAAGCTTCCAAGAAATATGGAACTATGTGAAAAGACCAAATCTACATCTGATTGGTGTACCTGAAAATGACAGGGAGAATGGAACCAAGTTGGAAAACACTTTGCAGGATATTATACAGCAGAACTTCCCCAATCTAGAAAGGCAGGCAAACATTCAAATTCAGGAAATACAGAGAACGCCACAAAGATACTCCTCGAGAAGAGCAACTCCAAGACACATAATTTTCAGATTCACCAAAGTTGAAATGAAGGAAAAAATGTTAAGGGCAGCCAGAGAGAAAGGTTGGGTTACCAACAAAGGGAAGCCTATCAGACTAACAGCTGATCTCTCAGCAGAAACTCTACAAGCCAGAAGAGAGTGGGGGCCAATATTCAAATTCTTAAAGAAAAGAATTTTCAACCCAGAATTTCATATCCACCCAAACTAAGCTTCATAAGTGAAGGAGAAATAAAATCCTTTACAGACAAGCAAATGCTGAGAGATTTTGTCACCATCAGGCCTGCCCTAAAAGAGCTCCCGAAGGAAGCACTAAACATGGAAAGGAACAACTGGTACCAGCCACTGCAAAACCATGCCAAATTGTAAAGACCATTGAGGCTAGGAAGAAACTGCATCAACTAACTAGCAAAATAACCAGCTAACATCATAATGACAGGATCAAATTCACACATAACAATATTAACCTTAAATGTAAATGGGCTAAATGCTCCAATTAAAAGACACAGACTGGCAAATTGGATAAAGACTCAAGACTCATCAGTGTGCTGTATTCAGGAAACCCATCTCACGTGCAGAGACACACATAGGCTCAAAATAAAGGGATGGAGGAAGATCTACCAAGCAAATGGAAAACAAAACAAGGCAGGTGTTGCAATCCTAGTCTCTGATAAAACAGACTTTAAACCAACAAAGATCAAAAGAGACAAAGAATGCCATTACATAATGGTAAAGGGATCAATTCAACAAGAAGAGCTAACTATCCTAAATATACATGCACCCAATACACGAGCACCCAGATTCATAAAGCAAGTCCTTAGAGACCTACAAAGAGACTTAGACTCCCACACAATAATAATGGGAGACTTTAACACCCCACTGTCAACATTAGACAGATCAACGAGACAGAAAGTTAACAAGGATATCCAGGAATTGAACTCAGCTCTGCACCAAGTGGACCTAATAGACATCTACAGAACTCTCCACTCCAAATCAACAGAATATACATTCTTTTCAGCACCACACCACACTTATTCCAAAATTCACCACATACTTGGAAGTAAAGCTCTCCTCAGCAAATGTAAAAGAACAGAAATTATAACAAACTGTCTCTCAGACCACAGTGCAATCAAACTAGAACTCAGGATTAAGAAACTCACTCAAAACCACTCAACTACATGGAAACTGAACAACCTGCTCCTGAATGACTACTGGGTACATAACGAAATGAAGGCGGAAATAAAGATGTTCTTTGAAACCGACGAGAACAAAGACACAACATACCAGAATCTCTGGGACACACTCAAAGCAGTGTGTACAGGGAAATTTATAGCACTAAATGACCACAGGAGAAAGCAGGAAATATCTAAAATTGACACCCTAACATCACAACTTAAAAAACTAGAGAAGCAAAAGCAAACACATTCAAAACCTAGCAGAAGGCAGGAAATAACTAAGATCAGAGCAGATCTGAAGGAAACAGACACACAAAAAACCCTTCAAAAAAATCAATGAATCCAGGAGCTGGTTTTTTGAAAAGATCAACAAAATTGATAGACCATTAGCAAGACTAAGAAGAAAAGAGAGAAGAATCAAATAGACACAATAAAAAATGATAAAAGGGATATCACCACCAATCCCACAGAAATACAAACTACCATCAGAGAATACTATAAACACCTCTATGCAAACAAACTAGAAAATCTAGAAGAAATGGATAAATTCCTCAACACATACACCCTCCCAAGACTAAACCAGGAAGAAGTTGAATCTCTGAATAGATCAATAACAGGCTCTGAAATTGAGGAAATAATTAATAGCTTACCAACCAAAAAAAGTCCAGGACCAGATGGATTCAAGGCCGAATTCTACCAGAGGTACAAGGAGGAACTGGTACCATTCCTTCTGAAACTATTCCAATCAATAGAAAAAGAGGGAATCCTCCCCAACTCATTTTATGAGGCCAGCATCATCCTGATACCAAAGCCTGGCAGAGACACAACAGAAAAAGAGAATTTAAGGGAAATATCCCTGATGAACATTGATGCAAAAATCCTCAATAAAATACTGGCAAATCGAATCCAGCAGCACATCAAAAAGCTCATCCACCATGGTCAAGTGGGCTTCATCCCTGGGATGCAAGGCTGGTTCAACATACGCAAATCAATAAACATAATCAAACATATAAACAGAACCAATGACAAAAACCATATGATTATCTCAATAGATGCAGAAAAGGCCTTTGACAAAATTCAACAACACTTCAAGCTAAAAACTCTCAATAAAGTAGGTATTGACGGGATGTATCTCAAAATAATAAGAGCTATCTATGACAAACCCACAGCCAATATCATACTAAATGGGCAAAAACTGGAAGCATTCCCTTTGAAAACTGGCACGAGACAGGATGCCCTCTCTCACCACTCCTATTCAACATAGTATTGGAAGTTCTGGCCAGGGCAATCCGGCAGAAAAAGGAAATAAAGGGTATTCAATTAGGAAAAGAGGAAGTCAAATTGTTCCTGTTTGCAGATGACATGATTGTATATCTAGAAAAACCCATCATCTCAGCCCAAAATCTCCTTAAGCTGATAGGCAACTTCAGCAAAATCTCAGGATACAAAATCAATGTGCCAAAATCACAAGCATTCTTATACACCAATAACAGACAAACAGAGAGCCAAATCATGAGGGAACTCCCATTCACAATTGCTTCAAAGAGAATAAAATACCTAGGAATCCAACTTACAAGGGACGTGAAGGACCTCTTCGAGGAGAACTACAAACCACTGCTCAAGAAATAAAAGAGGATACAAAGAAATGGAAGAACATTCCATGCTCATGGGTAGGAAGAATCAGTATCATGAAAATGGCCATACTGCCCAAGGTAATTTATAGATTTAATGCCATCCCCATCAAGCTACCAATGACTTTCTTCACAGAATTCGAAAAAACTACTTTAAAGTTCATATGGAACCAAAAAAGAGCCTGCATCACCAAGTCAATCCTAAGCCAAAGGAACAAAGCTGGAGGCATCATGCTACCTGACTTCAAACTATACTACAAGGCTACAGTAACCAAAACAGCATGGTACTGGTACCAAAACAGATATAGACCAATGGAACAGAACAGAGCCCTCAGAAATAATGCTGCATATCTACAACCATCTGATTTTGACAAACCTGACAAAAACAAGCAATGGGGAAAGGATTCCCTATTTAATAAATGGTGCTGGGAAAACTGGCTAGCCATATATAGAAAGCTGAAACTGGATCCCTTCCTTACACCTTATAACAAAAATTAATTCAAGATGGATTAAAGACTTACATGTTAGACCTAAAACCATAAAAACCTTAGAAGAAAACCTAGGCAATACCATTCAGGACATAGGCATGGGCAAGGACTTCATGTCTAAAACACCAAAAGCAATGGCAACAAAAGCCAAAATTGACAAATGGTACCTAATTAAACTAAAGAGCTTCTGCACAGCAAAAGAAACTACCATCAGAGTGAACAGGCAACCTACAGAATGGGAGAAAATTTTTGCAATCTACTCATCTGACAAAGGGCTAATATCCAGAATCTACAATGAACTCAAACAAATTTACAAGAAAAAAACAAACAACCCCATCAAAAAGTGGGCGAAGGACATGAACAGACACTTCTCAAAAGAAGACATTTATGCAGCCAAAAAACACATGGAAAAATGCTCATCATCACTGGTCATCAGAGAAATGCAAATCAAAACCACAATGAGATACCATCTCACAACAGTTAGAATGGCAATCATTAAAAAGTCAGGAAACAACAGGTGCTAGAGAGGATGTGGAGAAATAGGAACACTTTTACACTGTTGGTGGGACTGTAAATTATTTCAACCATTGTGGAAGTCAGTGTAGCGATTCCTCAGGGATCTAGAACTAGAAATGCCATTTGACCCGGCAATCCCATTACTGGGTATATACCCAAAGGATTATAAATCAAGCTGCTATAAAGACACATGCACACGTATGTTTATTGTGGCACTATTCACAATCGCAAAGACTTGGAACCAACCCAGATGTCCAGCAATGATAGACTGGATTAAGAAAATGTGGCACATATACACCATGGAATACTATGCAGCCATAAAAAATGATGAGTTCATGTCCTTTGTTGGGACATGGATGAAGCTGGAAACCATCATTCTCAGCAAACTATCCCAAGGACAGAAAACCAAACACTGCATGTTCTCACTCATAGGTGGGAACTGAACAATGAGAACACACAGACACAGGAAGGGGAATATCACACACCAGGACCTGTTGTGGGGTTGGGGGAGGGATAGCATTTGGAGATACACTTAATGTTAAATGACGAGTTACTGGGTGCAGCACACCAACATGACTCATGCTGTAACTAACCTGACTCATACATATGTATGGCTCATACATACGTAACTAACCTGCACGTTGTACACATGTACCCTAAAACTTAAAGTATAAAAAAAAAAAAAGAAAAAAAGAAACCAACCTTACCAACACCTTGATTTAGGATCTCTAGTTTCCAGGATTGTGAAACAATAAGTTTCTTTTGTTGAAGTCACTCTGTTTGCAGTATTTGTTATTGCCACCCTAGCAAACTAATACAGCCTCTTATGCCAAAAAGTGATAATGAGATCTTTATGTTATAGCCCTTCAGATTATCATTACTTCTCTTCTGGATTATTTAAATTATTCTTCAGTTCATCTGTATGCTGTTGTAATCATATTTCAGAAATTCAGATTTGATCTTGTCAAAAAAATAAAAAATAAAGTCTCTCTCTGCCAATTGTAAAAAAAAAAATGTGGAGAAATTCAAACATTTGTGCACTGTTTGTGGGAATGTAAAAAGGTACAGCCACTGTGGAAAACAGTAGGGTGGTTTCTCAAAAAATTAAAAATATAATTACCATATTATCCAGCAATTTCACTTGTGGATATATACCCCCAAAATTGAAAGAAGGGTCTCGAAGAGATATTTGTACAACCATGTTCATAAAAGCATTATTCACAATAGCTAAAACATGTACCAACCGAAGGGTCCATCAGTGGATGAATGGATAAACAAAATGGGGTGAATACATAAAATGGAATATTATTCAGCCTTAAAAAGAAAGGAAATTCTGACACATGTTACAACATGGATGAAGCATAAGGACATCATGCTAATTGAGATAAGCCAGGCACAAAAACACAAATACTGTATGACTCCACTTATGTGAGATACTTAGAGTAGTCAAAATTTTAGAAACAGAAAATAGAATGGTGGTTGCCAGGGGCTGGGGAAGGGAGGAATGAGTGGTTAGTGTTTAATGACTATAGAGTTTTAATCTTACAAGATGTAAAAAGTTTCAGAGATGGGTGGTAGTGATGGTTGCACAACATTATGAATGTATTTAGTGCCACTGAATTGTATACTTAAAATAGTTAAGAGAGTAACGTATATGTGTATTTTATCACAATAAAAATTCTGGAAAAATTAAAAGAGATGCATTAGTCACAACTGTAGGCCCATGCTAATGCATACTGACTGGTCCCAGCACTACCTTGAGAGATCTACTCCACATAGTTTGTAAACCAGCACACTTTACCATGTTAGCAAGGCTAAAGATGTGAGAAAGTTAGTCATCCAGCATTTCATCCAGAAGTCCTAGAAATTGGAATTTACAACATTGCCTGATGGAGGACTCATGTGTAGTCACTGATTAATTGCAGTATCAATTTCCATGGAAAGAAACTACATAAAAATACAGCTTAAGTTAATGCCTTCAGCTAAGCAGAATAAACTTTAGCTAAGCAGAGTAAACTCCATGTGGTAAATAAAAACTTTGCCACAATTTTACACAGTGGAAGGCAGAAAGTGCTAGTAATCCATGGAAAATGGCATTTGAAAAAAATTGAAGTTTGACGTGTGTGTGTGTGTGTGTGTGTGTGTGTGTGTGTAAGTGGAGGTGGTTCTGAAAAGCAATGAAACCCCAAGACACATCACTTGGCAGATGGAAAGAATGAAGAAGCTGAATCATTGTTATTTTCACTCACATCAAAACTGTACTTTCTTTTAGTAGAGAAGGTAAATATAGGAAGGAAATGGTCAGAACATCTGGAAAATCACAAGTAAATAGATTTGAAGTTTAATGTCTTCTACTTGTGCATATTCTGATTTCTGCCCTGGATGTTCACCCCTTTGCCTCTGTACCCTAAAGACAATATCAATGGGCATATCTAACATTTCTCTTTGCTATGGTTTGCGTGTATGTGTACCTCCAACATTCATATGTTGGACCCTAATGCCCAATACTATGGTATTCAGAGGCAAGGGCTTTCAGGCAGTGATTAAGTCATAAGCACTCCACCCTCATGAATAGGATTAGTGGTCTTATAAAAAGAGGCTGAAGGAAGAATCTTAGTCCCTTTTCCCCTCCTGCCCTTTATCTGTGCAATGAAACAGCATTCACCCCTTCTACTATGTGAGGACGCAACAACAAGGTGCCACCCTGGAAGCAAAGATTGAGTCTCAGACACTGAATCTGCCAGTGCTTTGATCTTGGACTTCCCAGTCCCCAGAACTGTGAAAAACAAGTTTCTGTTGTTTACAAATTACCCAGTCTAAGGTATTTGGTTATAGCAGCAAGGACAGACTAAGATACTCTTCAAGCTCAGTTTATGATGCACAGTACAAATCATGACACCATAGTTAGAACATCAGCAATACAGACCTGGTTGGATCATGTTACTCTCCTGGCTCCAGAAAATCATTAATCCTTAGGAGTCTTAGTTTCTCATCTTTTAAATGTCATGAAGATTTGAAACTGCCTTTCAAAATTATGACTGAGACAGTGAAAGAGATCTAACTTAACTGACTCTTATCTTGCTTCTAACATCCGAGCTGTCTTTGTTCATTCCTGGGCATAGGCTGAACTAACTTTGGGAGAAACTTAGTTTATAGTTTAAAAAAAGATGGCAACAGCCCTTTCCCGAAGCAGACCTCCTTCTTGCCTGGGGTCTAGATTGCCTTTGTAGGACTAACATTAGCCACAAGATTAGAAATTATGTTTTAAGAGTCATACAGCTGGAGGCTACAAGATTCTGACCCTCCCCGAAACTGCTCCTAAGATCAGTGCTTGAGATATTTTGCACATCCTGCACTTGATGGATCAGCTTGCACCACCCAGATCAATAAACTAGCTCATCTGATCTTGTGCCCCCTCCCCGCCCCAGCCAGGAACTGACTTAGCGCAAGAAGACAACTTCGACTCCCTGTGATTTCATCTCTGACCCGTCAGCACTCCTGGCTCACTGGCTTCCCCCAAGCCACCAAGTTATCCTTAAAAACTCTGCTACCTGAATGCTCGGGGAGACTGATTTGAGTAATGATAAAACTTTGGTCTCCCTCACAGCTGGCTTTGTGTGAAATACTCTTTATTGCAATTCCCCTGTCTTGATGAATTGGCTCTGTCTAGGCAGCAGGCAAGGTGAACCCCTTGGGCAGTGACAGATTTTTTTTTTACTCACTTTGTTGCTAAATGCAGTAGCTAGGAATTTTAAGTTTACTGTTATTATTCGTATTTCTGAGAGACACAAGGATGACTGGCGGTGGTATGAGGCCCCAAAGACTACCTTATTTTTCTAGAGCCTACACAAGTTCAGAGAGGAAGCCTTATAATGAGACTCAAGGAGCAGTTTTCCAATCTTCTTCAGAATTGAGTAGCTTACTGGGAGCGATCAAATCATGTCATAAGGTGACATCATATGTTTATGCATCTAGGTACAAACCACACAGCCAAGAGAGAATCAAATATTCTTTATCTCCAGATCATTTGTTTCCTTCCTCTCATTGCTTCTTGTGAGAATAAAAAAATTCTCAGGGACAAAAAATAGATTCCACATCAAACTGACTTGTATTATTTTTTAAAAATATATTTTATTTAACCCACACCTATACAGCCTTCACTATATGTGGGGACTATTCTTAAAAGCTCTGTGACTGTTAACTTATTTAATGTTCAACCATATGAGATAAAATATTCTCTTTAACAGATGAGAAAACTGAGACACATCAAGGTTAAGTACGTTACTCAAGGTCACATGGTTAATAACTAATAGGGTAAAAAATTCAAATTCAGACATCTCACTCCAAAATTCCTGCTCTTACCTATTATATTATGCTGCATCATTAAAAGTAAAATATTACTTTTTAAAAGTTCTTTGACATTGCATTAACTGGAAACTAAAATCACCAGCCACCAACAATGTACTGTGGGTACTTTGAAGCCAACAAGCAAAAGGTAGAATAATTTTTCTAATCTCCTTTTTATGGCTGGAATTGTATAAGTATTTAATCCTCTTCATGTTGAGTATTAATCGTTAGCAAGTGGATGCCTCCTGAAAATTGCATGGGATAAACTAAAGTGGGTTTTACAGAAAAAAGCTGTATTTTAACTGCACTCTCTGGATTAGCAGAATGGTGAATGAGTAGGTCTGGGCCTACAGTAGAATCTCTTATAAGGAGGCTTCCTTCTAATGGGCTTTCTCCAGCTTTTCAGAGACGGAGCAGAAACTGCACTCAGTGCTATGCACATAGAGCTGCAATGGCTATTATTTAGAGGTGGTCCCTTTCATATGCCTAAGAGGGGACTTGTTTTAAGCAGCTGAATCAGTGCTCTGAAACCTGCAATGCCTGCTTGTTTTCTTTGCTAATATTAAAGAGAACCGCCCCTTCCCATCATACTTGTGTGGGAGCCCCAAATCGTACGAATAAAACACAATAAGATATCACGACAACCATGCCTGAACTGAAGCGCATACAGGACATTTCTGATGAAGGGAGTGCTATTTCTGATGGCTCCATTAACATGGGCCTTTGTGACAGGGATGGGTTCTTGCACCTTCAGCTGAAGACCAAAGTAAAGTCAATGTCATTGTGAATAGGTGAATTTTAGTTCCTCAAATGAGCCAACTGTAGTTACTCTTTGGAAGAATATACATAATCCTGGTAGTTGTATTTTCCTTCAGGCTATTCAGGAGAAAACAAGCTATAGTCTCATTGTTGGAGAGAGCAGATATGCAGTTTAAGCCAGCTACTCCCTCCCATATCCTCCAACAAGCAAGATATCCCTTTCCTCTTCAGAACCAAGGAAAGCCCAGATAGAGAAAAGCTTCATTCACATAGAGCTAAATAAAGACTGGGGGTCAGCATTTGTTAGACATGGGGAGGGAGCAGGGGAGAGTTGATGGGGCAACTGTTATCACATGGAAAGAAGTAGCATGTCCTGTGAAAGGAGGTGAGAATGAAGAGGTGAAGAAGTACAGAGGACTGTAGAGAGGGAGAGAGCTGGTTGAAAGAGGGAAGGTCCCACATGGGACCCCTTCCAAAGACCTAATGAGCAGGTCTTATCTCTGAGTTCCCCCTCAGTCTCTCACTCTCCTTCCAAGTTCAAAGATATGGATAGCTAAATAAAGTCACAACTCTCAGTCATCAAATTCAGTACTGGTTTATGATACGTACTTAAACCCTGTAATAAAAAAACTGCTGTGGAGATATTAGCAATGGAGAAAGTGGGGTGCTGGAAAGACTGACCTTTACATAAAGCCTTGATTTGTCGTATTTGCCAATTTTCTTAGTGTAAATGCCCTAATCATTGTTGTTTTCAAGCTACCAAAGCGATGTCACTAAGCGCAGGGTTTGTAAGAGGTGCCCACAGCCACTCTCTCCTGAGCCAGTACAACCTGGCCACAGCATACCACAGCATGGGGTTGGTCCACGTTCCCTTCAGATCAACAGCTTACTTCTTCTACTTAATTGAAAAGTTAATAGACCATCAGATGATGAAACACACTTGACAGACTACAGACTATTTTCCTTGACATTTTTCTTCATCCACAAGTTACGAAAGGATGAATATAACTCAGGTAATGACCATGAAAATGCATGGTAGTTGAAAGTCTTTGTTCAGTGTAGTAGTACCATGATTCCCTGTGTTCACACAGAACAAGTGATGAACACTGCACTTGGCCTCTACAATACCCATGTACTGATATTCACTCAAGTGAAAAATAAGTCAAGGAATAAACAAAATACTCTCTTATTCCTGGAAATGGCTACTAGAGGCAAGGTTGGAGAAGAGCACTTATATCTGTGGTCAAGTGGGCTTTTAAACAGGAAACTCCTTGGTAGGAAAGGGTCTGAGGGGAGTAGCCACTTCCAAAATGGAAAGCATGGAGGAAAGTAAGAGTCCCTGCTGTCTGCAGGAAGAATGGGTCCCAAGGGAGCTTAGAGCAAGGAAATGATAGAAGAAAGTGACTCAAACTAAATAGATACCTATCTTAGTACAAGCTGGACCAGAGCAGAGCTCCTGAAGCTTCCTGTAGATTCTTGATCCTGCTAAGAAGTGAGAATTACAATGTGGGAGAGCAGAGGGAAGTGTTGCTCCGAAGGGCAGCTTCACCCAAGAGGGAAGGGAGAGAGAGACTAAGTGTGTTTCCTCTATATAACTCACCAATCAAATCAGTTACTCTGGGAAGCAGGCTTGTAATGCCTATGGATGTCCCTCCGTATGAAGGGAGAGAATGGTACCAGCCCCCTACCCTTCCACTGCCTAGCTCATTTTTATCTTAGTCTATTGAGCTTGACCATTAAGCTTTTGGTCACCGATGAATATGGCTGCTCCCTCATGGGAGAAGAGTGGCCCAGGTCTACAGGACAGACCTGCTTCACCTTCACTAAGCCCATCTCCAGCACTGACCTCTGTGTCTCTATGTATCCTCATGAGGGTGCTGATGGCCAATTGTAATTTGCCTCCACCACATTCAGCAATTGGTCAGAACAGCTAATAAATTAGGACAACCCCAGGGTCATTTGGTTCCCAAGGCTGAAAATTTGTCCTCTATTTTATTTCTCATGCCAAATTACATCCAGAGAGCATATCAGAGGTTTTGAATAAAAATGAATAAAATGCCAAATAGATAGATATCTTGAATTTGATTACTAAAACTGCTCCCTTAATCAAATTTCAGAGGGAAATTAAAGTCCAAAAATTAACACTTTTGCTTGTTAAAGTCCAATATTTATGCCTTCTAATTTCATATTCTGCTCATCTCAGGTAAAGGGCTTATTATAGAGCCCTTAACTTCACCTGTAATGGAAGTTACCTGTAATGGAACTTCACCTGTAATGGAAGCTTCTTCTGTTGCTTCCTGCAGAACACTCTGGATCAAGTAGTGGGAGAAACCACTCATACAGCTGACTTACTTCCCTCCAGCCTCTCAGACCCCATGCAGCAGTGCTACGCCCAGAGTTCCTTGGCTTGGCTCCTTGCTACAACACATCTACATGCTTTTTCACTTTCTGTGTCTCTTGTGCCCCTTGCCAACTCCCAGTTTTCTCCTTCTTTATTACCACCCCTTCAAAATTAATAGAATTAGGATGGAATTGAAATGTACAGATGTGCAGTTGCCTCATCTTCAGTTTCTAGGTAGTCACAGACTTCAGTAGATATTCCCAATTGTTCAGAAAGAACCTACAAACTGGACTTTTGATATACTGCTGTATTTGTTGCTAGGAAAGAGTACAACCCCAAAGTTTATTCTTCTTCACTTTTGGAAAAGTACTGCACTCTGCGGTTCATCGCCTTGACAGGATGAGCTCATGTCTCCCAGTTGGAATCTACTCCTCTTGCCTTCTAGCTATTTCTGAGCATTAAATATGTCAGAACCAAAAACAGAAACGGTTGCTCCATGCTTCATTAGAGAACCTTGATAACATTGTCCTCAGGGACCACACCACATAATGAGACCCATTTGGTTTTAAAACATTACTTCATGAACAAGGAAAGTAGTTTTACTCAACTGAAACTATGATATCAATTTTTTTATTTCTGTAATCATTAAATGCAACTTTGATGAATAATTTTTAACATTTAAAATGTGGCTCCTGAATCTCTCTTCTCATTAAAAAGGAAAAAAACTAGTTTTGAAAATAACCATCCCTCTCGGCTCTATTAGTGTATGGTTCAGTTTTTAAAGAAATGCTTTCACTTAAAAGTAGAGTGTGCATATTAAAGAAAATTTGGATACCCAGAAAAGTGGACAGAGGAAAAAAGTACATGTAGTCCCATTATCCAAGAAAAATCATCATTAACATTTTAATGTTTTCACTTATAATTTCTTCTTAGTTTTTATGCTTATGTTTACTCAGATTGAAAGTAGGTCAATTACCCATAAATTAAGCTATTAATTTAATGTAATGCTAAATTGCGATTCCCTATTAGAATGCAATTCGAACATAAATCCCCATGGGTTTCTTTTAGAACTTGATTAGTTCACTCTAAATTCAACCTAAGGTATAAATTAATAAGACTATGTAAGAAAAAATTTTGAAACAGCGAATAAAGAAGTTGCCTGGCAAAATGTATGAAAATTTAAAATGCATATTTTTTTTATCTAACAAACCAATTTGGTGAAGCTTTCCCTAACATGTACAAGGCTGGTCTGCAAAGATATATGTCAAAGGGTGTTTTGGGGTGGTTTTGTTTGTTTTGTTTTGGAACTGCAAAATGAAGAGTTGAAGTTATCACACTTCTCCACTCATGAAACATTAACTGCCATCATCCACACATGGAAGGACCATGTCTTGTTTATTTTCCACAGGACTGATTCTTGTTCCATGTTTCTTTCCTTAAAATCCCCAATCTTCATTCCCTTTTTCCTCCTTCCCAAGTAATCATATATCACATTATGATTATACATTATTTAGGATTTTTTTATCACAAGGAATAAGGCAATGAACATCATCCCCCATGAGCTTTCCATTACGGACCTCTGCAAAACTTTAGCTGGGACACAGGATAATATATAAGAATATATATTCTTGTCTTCCCAAAGTACTTTTGAATTGCCTTCCACATGGTCTGTACCATTTTTCATTATCATCTACTTGTCCATGTGGTTAATTCCCTTTCATTCTTTCCAATACTTGTCATTAACTTTTGTTAATGTAATGAGTATAATGTAGTGGTTCACCACTGTCATAATTCACATCTTATTAATTAGTAAGTTTGACTGTCACTTCATATACTTAATAGCCATTTAATTTTTCACTTCTGAGATTTGAGTATACACATTTGTCTACTTTTCCTTTTGGTGTTTTGATTTTTCCCGAATGATTTGGAAGAAATCTCAAATATTCTAAATTCTAATCTCTTGTCAGTCTTAGTTTTGACAAATATCTTCCTCCAATCCATTGTCTGTCTATTAATTTTGTCTATGGTGTTTTCATTTGATAGAAATCTCAATTTTTGATGTAATAAAATCTTAATTTTTCACATTGTGAGTTATATTTCTAAGGTCCTCTTTAAGAATATCTGTCTGACCTGAAGTCAGAAAGATAACCTCCTCTACTTTTTTCCTGTTATCTTTATTTTGACCTTTAATATTTATCATTCACTGGAATTAATTCTTGTATTTTGAATGATATATAGCTCTTTACACATGAGCTTCTATTAATAATATATCTTCTCCCTCATTGACATGGTACCATCTTACATTAAGTTCCCCCAAATACATGGCTCAGTTTCTGACTGTCCATGGAATTATATTTACCTGCTTGTACCTGAACCAGTAGCCCACCTAATTTTTTTCCTTTATGACAATGTCCTGGTATTAGGGCATATTCTCTGGTAGATTTAATCCTCACTACTTACTTTCTAAAAATGATTTCGGAATTTTTAAATATGAAAAACAATATAAGAAGCAAATAGAATTAAAAATAAGAAATGAGTAAGAATATACAAGATCAGAGAGACAAATTTTTAAAAATTGACCTAACTGGCATGTATAGAACATTGCATCTCACAGTGGCAGAACAGCATGGGGGAAACCACCCCCATGATCCAATCACCTCCCACCAGGTCTCTCCCCAGACATGTGGGGATTATACTATCAAATTACAAGTTGAGATGAGATTTGGGTGGGGACACAAATCCAAACCATATCAGTTTAATATTTGAAAATCAATGTAATTCTATACATTAACAGAAAAAAATTAAAGAAATAATTATTTCAATAAATGCAAAAAAAAATTAATGAGGCTAAAACCAAATTATGATAAAATCTCTTAGCAAATAGGGATAGAAGGGAACTTAATTTGACAAAGAATATCTATCTCCCAAAAAAACAAAAAAATTAATGGGACTAGGGTTGTCCTCCTACTGGAAATCAGTAGGTGACTGTGCCTTCCATGATGTGGTTTCTGTCAACCACCTCTACTCTTTTTCCAAGTTTTATACCCTTTGAGAGGTTCACAGCGAGGAGTATTGACATTGTCAGAAAATGATGATTTAGAAAAGTGGCAGGATTCCACGACCTGGAATGTTTAGTGCATAGAGTAACTAGCTTCAACCTCTCTGAAACCACTTGACCAAGAGGCAACCCTTGGGCATTCTCTTTCCTGGGAAAGGTCTAGGGAACAATAAAGGTCTAGAGAACAATAAAGGGATATTTCCAGCATTCTCTGCAGTGGGACATAGAGAAGGTGCTATGGTTTGAACATTTGTCCCCTCCTAAACTCATATTGAAATTTAATTGCCATTGTAACTATATTGCGAGGCGACACCTTTAAGAGGCATTTAGTCATGAGGGATTTACCCCTCAACTCCTCTGGCCAGCCCATCCTCGCACATCACGTACTGCCTTAGCTGCAGGCCTTTGCACATGCCAGTCCTACGCCCAGAATGGTCCCCTGCCTTCCCGGAGGCTCCTTTACCTGCCAGCCTTCTTTTCTTGACCTAAATTTCCCTTTCTCTGGGAGAGCCTCCTACCCTCTCCTCTAGGCTATTCACTTCTTCCACATGCCCCATGGTGCCCACTCTTTCAGCTGGGGCAATGCTCGTCACACTGCATAGTAATTGCTCAGTTAAAAATTGCTCAGTTGAAACCTCTTTCCTTTATAAATTACCCAGTCTCAGGTAGTATCTTTTTAGCAGTGTGAGAATGGACTAATACGTAGAGTGAGTTCACTTCCTCTTGCTCTCTGTCTTTCTTGCCCTCTCTCTGCCCTTTCACCATGGAATGATACAGCAAGGAAACCCTCACAAGATGCTGATACCTTGATAGTGGACTTCCAAACCTACAGAACTGTGAGCCAATAAATTTCTCTTCATTATAAATTATCCCAACTATGGTATTCTATGGTATTTACGGCAGCACAAAACAGGATAAGACAGAAGGGGAAAAAGTTCCTTCCATAGAGAAGTTCTCCCCTAGAGAATAAGACTTGAGAATACTCAAGAAGCCCTGGGCATGGATAGGACTTATGCAACATGAAAAACCAAGCAGGGGAACAGGAGTAACCGAACTGGTAAACATCCTTCATGTTTTCTTATATTTATCCTTCATATCTCAAATTAGGGTTATGGTTATATAATGAGGCTCTGATGTACTTGAGAAAGCTATGCCGTATGGTTCTTATTGAATTGCCATAATTTCCTATGAAATGGTTCTTGAATAGGCTAAGATCTCCCTGGGTTTAGAAACGTACAGCAGTCTACATTGTTCTCTTTACTGTGGGTACTTGAATAGTCTAGGAAGTCAGCTCTTCATCCACAATGGAAAAATAAATATTTCAGTACCCAAGTTTTTATGGAAAATTTTAGTTTGATAAAATTATTCTATTCACATACCTCATCATGAAAGGAAATGAACAGACTTTTGATGAAACTTTAAAAAATCATTCTCTAACCTTATTAAGAAACAAAATGCAAAAGTGTATTAGGAATTTATGCTCCCTCTTTACGTGAAAGGTTACTGTAGATAATACCATAATAAGAAAAGTCCAAATGAAAGAGAGCTGGAAATTATTCTAATAACTATTCAGTTAGCAAAATATCACAATTGCCAGATACATATTTCCTTTATTTTTTTGGTAACAAAAACTGAAATAGTAGTTCAATGAAAGTATAAATCAAAATGAATGGTTTTGAAAGATTGCCCAGACACTTTCTATCATAGAGGTCACAATTCATAAAAAGAACATGTTGAAAACGTGTTTTCTGTACTCAGCATGACAATTTGTCTTAATCCCTTATCTTTGAGAATAGAATTTTAAAGAAAATAAAATTTTTGATGGTTGGCTCAGTCTTCATTTTTGTTCTGGGCAATATTTTATTAATGACTGAAATGTGGACAGCAATGTTATGGTGACCTAAGAACCCTCGCTTGAGTGTGTAGAGAGGATTAGTCTGGCTTCCCCAATCCATGAAGTAGAAATTAGTGTATCAGACAGTAGAACCAGGGTCTAACATGGACCACCATATTGAATGAGAGCCATTCCCTATCAGCCAGCCACGTGCTTATTTGGTTACAGATTCAGTGGAAATTAACATTGGTGCATGATGTCTAATACAGTTAGTATAAATCTTAGGTTAATACAGTATCAGGGAAAAGTAAGGCCATATTTCCAAGGTGTGCTGAGCCCATCATAGAGTTTAGCTGCATTACAGGGTTCCATTCTGGATCCAACTAAGAACTGAGAGATCCAGAAAAACTGGAACAAGTTCAGTGATGGATACCTGAAATGGTAAAGGTATCAAAGTATTGTCACATGGGGAGCTGTTTAAGAAATAAAGGGAAGATAAGATCTATGAAAGACATGATGTGTTTCCCCACATACTTGAAGGACTGTCATGCAGTGAAAGAACAAGATTGATTGCCATTGCAGAGGGAGGCTAGCTGCAAATCTGTGTAGAGAAGAGCTATGAAGGAATAGTCTGCCTAAATTGGAAGTGAGTGCCCCATGATTGAGAAGTTCAAACAGACAAGCATCTCTCATGGATGTTTGGGGAATGGTTGGGTTAGAAATAGTGGGCCTGAGAGTGTGCAAGGATTGGATAAAGATGACTTAAAGTGTAAAGGAGGATATTCATAGGTTATATGAAAATACAACAGCATTTTATATAAAGGACTTAAGCATCTGAGAATTTTGGTATCCACAGGGGGCCTAGAACTAATCCCCTGTGGATACCAAGGGGTAATTGTAATGATGGCAAAGTGTGTGGACTCTGAAGTCAAACTGCTGAGTTCAGATCATGGCCTTAGTTCTTTATGCGAAATTGAGTAGGTTACTTGCCTTTCTATGCCTGTTTTCACATTTGTAAAATGGAGATGACAATATTACCTAATTCACAGCGTTGCTCTGAAAAATAGTCACAATCACAAAATGTTTATAATCCAGCTCACATAAATATTGCATGTTAGTTGTTACTATCCAGTGGAGGAGAGAATCATTCCAGTCCAACCTTCCGCACATGTATGAGATCAGCACACATCTTTTCCACTCAGACTGACTTATAGTTGGATTAAAAACTAAAGAGGGTGGCTTCCTTGGGCTGATTCTAGGTCGCTGTTTGGGCCCCTCCTGCCAAGGGGCATCTTAGTGGGCTCTCCCACTTGCAATGGCAACCCACTCCAAGCCCCAATAACTGTGAACTTCTCACCACTTCTTAAATAACTCTGGCCAATTGTGGACGATCTGTGCTTGTGGGACCCTGCCCATAGGGCTTCTTCCATGAGGCAGGCTTTGCCTTGCCTCCTCTTCTTATTCACGTGCAAATGTTTACCCAAGTCCGTGACTCCTGTGAAAGCAAAATGCGCCTTGGGGCCCCAAAATCACTAAGCTAAAGGGAAAAGTCAAACTGGGGACTGCTCAGAGGAAACCTGCCTCCCATTCTATTCAAAGTCACCCCTCCGCTCACTGAGGTAGATGCATATCTGATTGCCTCCTTTGGAGAGGCTAATCAGAAACTCAAAAGAATGCAACCATTTGTCTCTTATCTACTTATGACCTGGAAGCCCCCTCCCCGGCTTCAAGTTGTCCCACCTTTCCAGAGGAAATGTTCATCTTACATATGTTGATTGATGTCTCATGGCTCCCTAAAATGTATAAAACCAAACTGTGCTCTGACCAGCCTGGGCACATGCTGTCAGGACCTCCTGAGGCTGTGTCACAGCTGCGTGTCCTCAACTTTGGCAAAATAAACTTGCTAAATTAACTGAGACCTATCTCAGATATTTGGAGTTCACACTCCTCATGTCCCCCAGGCATTCCCTCCTCTGGGCTGCATGGCTCTTGTTCATAATTATTACAGGATTTAACTTGTGATATTTTGACTGTCATGCATAGTCTTTTCAACTAGACCAGGGATCCCCAGCCCTACGCCATGGACCAGTACTATCCATGGCCTATTAGGAACTGGCCCACACAGCAGGAGGTGAGTGGCAGTGAGCAAGCTAAGCTTCACCTGTATTTATAGCTGGTCCCCATCACTTGCATCACCACCTGACCTCTGCCCCCCTCCTGTCAGATTAGTTGCTGCATTAGATTTTCATAGGAGTGCAAATCCTATTGTAAACTGCGCATGCAAGGAATCTAGGTTGCATGCTCCTTGTGAGAATCTAATGCCTGATGATCTGTCACTGTCTCCTATCATCCCCAGATGGGATCATCTAGTTGCAAGAAAACAAGCTCAGGGCTCCCACTGATTCTACATTATGGTGAGCTGTATGTTATTTCATTATATATTATAATGTAATAATAATAGAAATAACGTGCACAATAAATGTAATGCACTTTAATCATCCCCAAATCATCCCCTGCCTGTCCGTGGAAAAAGTGTCTTTCACCAAATGTGTCCCTGGTTCCAAAAAGGTTGGGGAACACTGAGCTAGACTGTGAGCTCCTTGAGGGCAGTGACAGTTCCATTCATCTCTGTTTCCCCAAGATTGGCACAAAGTATGCGTTCAATAAGCCTATTAACCTAAAGAAAGTAAATCTCTCCAAATTTTCAGTATATCGTATTTTCAACTTCTTTCGAGCTATCCCCATTAGCCTAAATAATTCTTCAGAGCAAGAATAATGTTTTATAAATATCTATAGCCCCAGGATAGCCAAGAACATGGTAGGTGTTTAATCATTTGCAGAATAAATTAAAGGATGAATTTATTTGGAACATAAGCTTCTTATTAGCATCTAGAATAAATCAGTATTTCTTGTTCAGATTAATAGTATAACAATCACAATTAGGTAGCATCTTATAAGTAGAATGTTTAGTTGATGCTGTAAATCAGCAGTCGTCTAGAGATCCTAACTCTTGCTTCTCAGGCACATTGTGACTGGGGAGCAAGAATTAGACAAATTATTCACTGAGCTTTTAAAATTCTCAGGTTCCACCTCAATCTAATCAATCAGTCTTTAAAAAATAAGTTTAGACAGATACTTTGTTTTGTTTTTCCAAATATCTCCAAGATTAATATGAAATAGGGGTTGAGAACCATCCTGACCCTGTAAGTTGCAAGCCCTGTGATCTTCAGGAAATTTGTAATTTCTTTAACCCCCAATGTCCTCATCTGTAAAAGGAAGATAATTATTATGCCTACCTCCTAAGGTTGCATAATAATTAAATGATTTAATCTCATAAGAAGTGTTGAACATGGTACCCAACATACTGAAAGCATTGTTATTGTTTTATTGGTAACATCATTTCTATTGAAGTATAGGCCATGCCACCACCACCTGTGAGCCATTACTGCCACATCTTGGCCAAATATCATAACTGCAGGCTCCTGCCTTTTGTATTTCTATACAACAATGCCTAGCTTAACAATGGAGATGCATTCAGACAAATTCATCATTGTGCGAACATCATAGAGTGTACTTACACAAACCTAGATGGTAGAGCTGATTACACACTGAGGTTATATGCTATAGCCTGTCGCTCCAAGGTTACAAACCTGCATAGCATGTTACTGTACTGAATACTGTAGGCAACTGTAACACAATGGTAAGGATTTGTGTATTTTCTCTGTTTAGACATTGTGAACATGTCTAAACAGAGAAAAGGTACAGTAAAACTGTGGTCATATAATCTTATGAGACTAACATTGTAATATGTTAACTAACATTGTAACATGTAGTACATTGCTGACCAAACGCCATTACATGGTGCAAGACTGTACTTGAAACTAGACCAAACTGCTACCCCAAATTAAACCTATCGAGTAAGAGAAAGGAAATTTATAAAATTCCAATCACCTTTCCCTCTATCAATCAATCTCTGCTATCAAAAGCTAAAATTTCCCCAGCTATTTCTAAGCATAAAATTATTTGAGCCTCATTTAGGCTTGAGTTTACTGCTTCCCAGAGAAGAAGGAAAGGAAACAGAGAAAATACTGTACAGTAAAACTTCCTAAGTGTTACTTATCCTAAGGGGGAAAAGATGGCTTGAAAAAACCTACTTTGTAAGAAATTGTTTTGAAAGATAATTTGAATATATTCATTAATATCCTTCATGTTATCCTTCTAAATGTCCTCGTAAGTCTTATAACTCTAAATGTCTTTATAACTTCTAAATGATCTCGGCAGTGTCCATTTCCAGGGAATAGAAAAGAGCCAAATGAATACATTCTGTGCAGATCATAGCTCACACAAACTCTTTAAGTTTAAAACCCAAT
The DNA here is from genome assembly GCF_028858775.2 of Pan troglodytes. NCBI lineage: Eukaryota > Metazoa > Chordata > Mammalia > Primates > Hominidae > Pan > Pan troglodytes. The sequence continues at coordinate 40,370,652 of NC_072404.2, forward strand.
TTATATACTAATATGAGGGAAAACAGACAAATATTTGTAAGGCAAATAAACGCTTAAGGTAGGAAAAATTAGCATCCTTGAAGAAAACAGCCCAGGAATTCCTGTATTTTCCTAAGAGAGTAGAGGTGGGAAGAAAGCAATGTTCCAGCATTGAGAAAACATCAACAGAATGTCTTTGAGACAACGGCAATACAATGTCTACTGCATAGCTCATCTTCACATATATTATCACATATAATCTTCCCAATGACACTGGGGGTGAGGGGGAATAGTTTTATCCCAGTATTACAGATGAGGAGATGGTGATGCACGAAGGTGAGACTTTACAAATCCACACAACTGTTGGGTGGCAGAGCCGCGCGAGACTCAACGCATGGGATGCTTCATTTCATGGTTCAGCTCCTTCTGTTAAACTATTCTGTGTAGCACAGAGAAGAAGCCCACGACTATCAAAACCATTGCTAACTGAAACAGAATATTATAATTCATGTGTAAGAAAAGCTTCAGAAATGAGTGCAAGGCTCTGAGGGAAGTTTGCTGTGTGGGATGCTACCCTGGGCTGCCTGTGGAGATGAATAGCCGCGCCAGAACAGATTTTTATTCATTTGGAGGTCGTGAATAAAACAGTTTTAGACTTTGGAGCAGAAAGAAATTGGTTAGGGGGCAGGGGGTGATTTTTTTCCCCTAGGTCTTTGTATTTTAATAAGTGGGAGGCTTTTTTTGTATTTTGTTTTTTGGGTTTTTTTTTTTTTTCTTATTCTATTAAAAAAGGGGGTCCCTAGGACTGCACTGTGACATTTCTTCTATTTTGTCAGATAAGGGGAACTCAACAGCTTTTTCACTCTCCCTTTGTGTCATTAAAAAACAAAGCATTTCAACCAAAATATTTGATGTTTTTCTACCAGTGCCTTAGAATGTTATTATGTGTGGATAGGAAACATCTCCCCTGAAAGCTCGAGGCTTCCCCTTCTCTACCTAAGCCCAGGTGGGTAGGAGGTTTGGGACGATACTAGGGTTGTGAGCAATTAATCACAAATTTACTGCAAAGTCCTCTGAATTCGCTCTGTGATTTGGCTTCTTAAAACTAACTCACATCTCACAGAGTTCTTACGGGAAAAACTGGGGGAAAGGACACAGTGAACCCCTCTGTGAAATTTTACTAGTTTTAAGTAAAGATTTTGTGCCAGGCACTAAGTTCAGATATTCACATGTGTTGTCTCATTTAATCCTTAAGACAATGGTTATTATCCCCTTTTACTCGAAAAGAACATTGAGCCCTAGATAAGTCAGTTAGCTTGCCCAAGGCCACGCAAATCCTGAGAAGCGGAATCCAGCATCCCTGATCCCCGACCTCTGTACTTATGCAATGTAAGGACTTAGAGCCAAAATGCGTGGCTTCAAATTCTGGTTTCATAGCTGTGCGAATTTGGGCAAGTTTTAAAATTTCTGTGCCTCAGTGTCATCTCCAAAATGGAGAATAGGGATAGGAATAGTACATAAATCACAGGGCTACTGTGAGGATAAAAAGAGTTAATATAATTTAGATGCTTAGATCTGAGATTCCCATCCCATGTACTAATATGTCCTAGGGCACTGCAGTCAACTTGCAAAGGGTTGTTGGAACATTTAACATTTTCAAGGGAAATGTGGGGATAACTGACATCTGTCAGTCATTGAGTGAACTACTAGCTTGAGGTAGTTCAGTTTCAACGTTAGATCACACCGCATTCCTTTCGATGGCAGTATATCTTCACAGGACTGGGTTTTCAGCTATTGCTGTGACGAAAAGCAAATACCATCCCAAAATCAATGTGGAGCCGGAAATGAGGGTGGAGGTGTCAGATCTTGACTCCAAGGTTCCAGACATTGTACGGCCCCCAACAGGTGCACACATGCCATTAGTAACTCTTGTGTTACTTAAGAATGTAATAAAAGTATTATCTTTTCTTTCAATTTATGCATATTATTTTTTCAAATTTCTACCAAGTTATCAGGACATAAATATGTATTAAGTGGTTGAGACATAATTACTTAATAAATGGATATGACGGGTATTTCTTTTGGCCTAGATATGCTATGAAAAAATTACTATTACTACGGATGCCATGAAATGAGAACGTTCAGAACTTCCGGCTTGGAACAATTCCTGGTTGCATAGTCACTCTGCAGATGGCAGCTGTTATCAGCCCTCATGCTGTACTGAGTCTTATATAAAGCTTTGCCGGTTCCATATGATGAATATAGCTAATGTTTGTGTTTGCAAACTGCCTAAACAGGTTGGGAGAAGAGAGAGGCCAATTTTTACAGAAAAGGATAGGGGGTTAAGGCAGACATGTGACTTGTCCTAGATCACTAGGCTCACCTTATGGTGCAATGGTGCACCCAAACTTCTAGAGACAGGGCACTTGTTTCTCTGAACCAGGCTGGTTCCTCAGAAAAAAAAATGACACAAAACAAGAAAACATTTTCACAACAGTCATAATTCTTTTTTTCTTCCCCCTGCCCCACTAAGAGAGTCCAGTCTCTTCCTTTCTTCCATCATCAATTTATTTGAAAAGATTTTATTTAATGATCTTAATGAGAGAGGATCACTCTGCTGATTGGGAAGATAGCCAGAATTAATTTTCTTCTCTAACTGCAAAGGCTTAAAATAAGATCTTAGCATGTCTTTCTACGATTCACGTTTCCATCTGTTACTTTTACCTAGGTGAGATTTGTGCCATGGAGACAGGAGCCTTCTGCCACCTCTCAGGAGCCGTGGTAGGCTCTTGCGAGACCTGACCTGGGGCAATGACCAGGACATCTTAGTGGACTCAGTTCTGTTATTACAAAAAAGCAACAGGAAATAGCATGCAGAAAAGATTCTTTCTGATGTAGATTAAGTGTACTATTGGAGGCAGAGCCTTTTCACAGACTGCTTCAGGAAGCTGCTTTGAGGGGTTAGTGTTTTGTTGGTTATATTATTTTTAATTTTTTCTCCTTAAACATTTAGAGTGTTGGTTTATCTTTAATATTTTTATAGCACCCCCTAAGATCATCCCAGGGGAATGCTTTATAATAGCTCCAAGTAATTCAGCTCTTTTGGCTAGTTAAGGGATTCCACAAAAACTGTTCTGAGAAGATGAGGTTCTCGGTGCCCTTCCAGTGTCCTGCCTTAAGCCTTTAAGCCTCTATCTGTATCCATTGACCCCTGCCACTCACTAGGCACCTTGTGAAGGGTAGGCTCTAACAATTTATGTTCACAGACTCAGTGCTGAACTACCTTAATCTACCCCTCAAACCCTCCTTTCTTGCCCTCAACTTACCTCCTCTTGAGCTCATTCTTTCCCAGTATCCTGAGTCTGATTCCGCTGCACTGTCTGTGGCTGTTGCCTTCCTAGCTATGAATGTGTTTTCTATCATAAGCTAAACAAAGTGCTGACTTTTCACCCCAGCAACACTCTGAAACCACTTAGAATAAACGACTCTTAGGGTTTGAGCCAACCCCCATAAGCTTTCCTTCCATGGCACCCACAGTATTATCTATTATCAGTATGATTATTAACAAAGACTTTCTTTTGATTTGTCCCCCCATTGGAGCCTTACAGTCTAGTGGGTCATAAAATGATAAGTATATGAAATTTCTAGAATTCTTGCAAGAATTAAATGGTATGCTGAATGTAAAGCATGTAGCCCAACTTAGCAGGCTCACAACAAGTGTAGCCTTTTTTATTATGAGAAGGGACCTCACCTCTTCACTCAGTGAGAACAAAGGGAAACATAGAGACTGTGGAAGTCAGAAAGGCCCCCAAAGGTGTCCATGCTCTTGTCTCTGAATCCTGTGAATATGCTACAGTACACAGCAAAAGTAAATTTGCATGTGTGATTAAAGTTATGAACCTTAAAATAGAAAGGTTAGCCTAGATTATCAGGTAGGCCTAACACAATCAAATATATCCTTGAAAGCTGAGAGCAGGCCGGCCATGGTGGCTCATGCCTGTAATCCCAGCACATTGGGGGGCCAAGGCGGGAGGATTGCTTGAGTTCAGGAGTTTGAGACCAGCCTGGGCAACATGGCTAAACTCCATCTCTAATAAAAATACAGAAATTATCTGGCTGTGGTGGTATGCACCTGTAGTCCAGCTACTCCAGAGGCTGAGGTGGGAGAATTGCTTGAGCCCAGGAGGCAGAGGTTGCATATTCATCCCCAGAGCCTTCAGATAGTCCTTCCAGTACCCTGATTTTAGCCTTGTGAGACTCAAGGCAAAAGACCCAGCTAGGCCATGTGCTCTATTTACCTACACAACTATGAGCTCACACGTTTGTGTTGTTTCAAGTGCTAAACACTTGTGGTAATTTGTTACTGCAACAATAAAAATCTAATACAGAGCCTGTATCCTGGATTAGGTCTGAGTAGGAGAATGACTTCCAAAGAAATGCAGAATCATGTCACTATTGAGGGTTGCTCCTCAGAGGCTGTGGTAGGTGACGGCAGCACAGCAATAGCAGCAGCCATAGGAAGCCATCAGTCACAACAATACCAGACTTAAGGGCTGAGGGACTCAGACAATGACTCTACAGGGGGACCGCAAAAATGTGTGGAAAAATGGAATTGATAAAAATAAAAAATATATATTTTCTTTCTTAAGATAAACTACATTAAGTTCAAGACTCAATATATTGTAAGTGATGATACCAGCCATTTAGTCCATCCCTAAAGAACAGAGGACCCTGGGATTTAACCATGTTAATGCAGCCTTTCTTACACTATTAACAGAAGAAAACTGGGTGGCTTTTTCAGATCTTTCTTCAGATAAGGAAAAAAAAGTCAGAAGGAGCCAAATCAAGACTGTTGCATGGATGCCTAATGATTTCCCATAGAAACTCTCACATGATTGCCCTTGTTTGATGAGATGAATGAGTAGGACTATTGTGGTAGTGAAAAGGAATTCTCTGGTGAAGATTTCTGGGCATTTTTCTGCTAAAGCTTTGGCCTTTCTCAAAATATAATAAGCAGATGCTATTCTTAGGTCCTTCAGAAAGTCAACAAGAAAAAATGCCATGCAAATCTCAAAAAAGTATTGCCATGACCACTGTGATAGTTTTTGCTCTTGACCAGCAAAAGCTTTTGCTTTGACTGGACCTCTTCCACCTCTTGGTATCCATTGCTCTGATTGTGCTTTGTCTTCAGGATAATACTGGTAATGTCATGGTTCCTCATCTGTTACAATTCTTTAAAGAGATGCTTCAGGATCTTGAATTTCCTTTTTAAAAATTTCCACTGAAAGCTCTACTCTTATCTGCAGCTGATTTCTTAGTAAGAATTGTGTAAGCTGGACCAATTCAGATGTCTATAGTGTTAGCTATTGTTTCTGCTGTTCATGGTCAGTCCTGTTCAATTAGGGCACAGACAAGGTTAATTTTTTTCTCACAAATTGATGTGGATAATTTGCCACTGTAGGCCTTATCTTCAACATTGACTTCTTCCTTCTTAAAAAAAGTTATCCATCTGTAAACTGCTGATTTCTTTGGGAAATTGTCCTCATCAATTCTTCATAAAGCATCGATGATTTCACCATTCTTTCTCTCAAGTTTCACTATAAATTTTGATGTTTGTTCTTGCTTCAATTTTAGCAGAATTCATTTTGCTCTGACAGAGGCTCTTTTCAAACTGATGTTTTATCTTTCTTAGTGCCTCAAACTAGATTCTGTTCATACATGTTATAAAAAGTTAGTACCAGTTTATTTTGGTGCAAAATATTTTTGAAATTCATGCATAATTTTTCCATCATATGCATTTTTCATGAACTTTTTGAAGACCCCACATAATTTGAATCGTGCTGCTGGCTACAGCCAGGAGAACTGTAAGACCTCTAGCACTAGGCATGAAGCATAAAGAAATGGAGAGGCAGCATGCCAGCTATTGGGACCCAGCCAAAGGCCAGTATTTTGTGCGGTAGCAGCCAGGAATGCATGTGTTGCTGCTAAAAATACTAAGATTAATTTAGCACGGGTTGATATGATGTGTCCATAGTGTTACTAACAAACAGATAATGTTGGTTGTTCTGCATTTTTTGCTTCTGCACAGATTTGGTGAGCACCACAGTTAGAATTTATAAATGACTGACCCCCCAGTCCTTGATATTAGGTTGGGTCAAAAGTAATTGTGGTTCTTGGCCTTGAAAGTAATGTCAAAAACCATATTTACTTTTGCACCAACCTAATACTTATTTAAAGGAATTAAACACAAGTGTCCTTAAGCTCAGAGAAGCTAACCTCAGGCAGAGCTGGAGACTTCAAATACAGTCAGATCTGGTTTCCATGTCTAAGCACAGATGTCTCCCACAAAGTGTACTTCTTACCCTCACCCTAAAATATAATTCACAGAATAACAATCTCTTGCCTTTTATGTAACTACCTCTTTCCCCCAGCCTATAGTCCAAGAACATCACGAATGTAGTATTCTTATTTTCTAAGAGACAATATCAATACCTGCTGGAAAAATAAAGATATCCATGATCTGACCCCTGCCAATCATGATTCTGCAGTGGAAGGTAGGGATGGGGAGTTGAGTCATGGCTCCATCTTTCCTATATATTGTTTTCTGTCTGAAATGTAATTATTTCTTCCTCATGTAACTAACTCTGAATCATCCTTCAGAATTTAACTCAAAGACTTGCTTCTTAACAACCTTCCCTCACTATACCACCATTAATTTATTCCACAGATATTGTGATCCTTACTCAAAATTCTGCAAGTGTCAGAGAGATAGAAGTGAACAAAAATGAAGTAATCTCTACCTTCATGGAGTTTACAGTCTAGTGGTTGAGTCAAACATTAAACAAAGAATTCATATATAATAACAGATTGTGATAAGGCTACTATGCCAGAATAATGATGTAGCAATAATTTAGTAAATAAATTACCCTGTGCCTTTCTTTTTCTGTAGCTGACTTATTAGAAAAAATGTATAAAGGTAGTTTTTCTCTCTCTCCCTTCAAAACACATTCAGGCTTTGTGTAAGGTAGGTTAGGGCTCCCAGGCCCTGGAAGTGGAGCAACTAAATGGGGATAGGGTCCTGGCCTCTGTTTTGGAAGATGTAGAACAACATCATACAATAGAACTGTTATATCAGTTACATATGTAGTTTTACATTTTCTAATAGCCACATTAAAAGAAAAAAAAGCACAATTAATTTTGATAATAAATTTTATTTAATCTCAATATTGCAAATAGTATTTCAACATGTAATTAGTATAAAACCATTAATGAGATATTTTACATTCTTTTTTCACATCAACTTTTCAATATCTAGTGTTAAAATCACAACACATCTCTATTTGGACTAGCTACATCTTTCTTTAAAGTTATTTTCCTGTGGTAGGAAGACCTTTAGTTGAACTGGTTTGTGGTAATTCTGAGACATAAATACGAACTGCCAAAACTTGGTATCCCAGCAAAGACCCTGGTGATCAAATCTTTGGGTGATAGAGAGGCGTATCTGTATTCCATTTCTGGATCAGTAGTTGATGAAAGGCAACCCTCAAATCCAGCATCATTTAGCAGAAGCAACCAAATTAACAATACAGATAAAGGGAATAGAGCCCTTCTCCTGTTTTCCAGGCTAAAAAAATTCTCATTCTTGGTAAATGGAAACCCTGAACTGTAGTATATGCTTTAGAATATAATACAGATGTGACATTTCTTACACTCTGAGTGTGATAGAGCAATTCATCCCTGTTAGACATAGAGGAAAAGTCCATTCTGTTTCGAGAAAGTATAGAAGAATGCAGATCAAGCGTTGGCAAAGATCTCCTTGAGGAAGTGACATAAACCTGTGGAGAAGGCAGCTGTGTGTAGAGATGGCAGATGAAATGTGCTCCAGACAGAGAGAGCAGCATGTATAAGTGCCTGGAGGTAGAAAAGAGGTTTGCATGCTTTAGAAGCTGCAAGAAACCCAATGGAGGTAATTAAGAGGAAGAGTAGAAGGATGGGCACAGTGGCTTATGCCTGTAATCCCAGCACTTTGGGAGGCTGAGGCAGGCAGATCACTTGAGGTCTGGAGTTCAAGACCACCCTGGCCAATATGGTGAAACCCTGTCTCTACTAAAAATACAAAACTTAGCTCAGCATGGTGGCTCATGCCTGTAGTCCCAGCTACTTGGGAGGCTGAGGCAGAAGAATTGCTTGAATCCGGGAGGCGGAGGTTGCAGTGAGCCTGAGATCATGTCACTGCACTCCAGGCTGGGTGACAGAGCTAGACTCCATCTCAAAAAAAATACAAATATAAATGTAAATAAATAAAAGAGGAAGAGTTGCTCAACTTGAACTGGAAGGTGTGAGAGGAACCAGATTATATGTACTTATGGGATAAGTTAAAGGTCTTGAACTTTATTCAAACTGCAATGGGAAGATGTAAGCATTTAGAAGATCAGAAAGCTGATCAGATTTATGTAGATATTCACTCTAGCTGTCGTGAATGGGTCAGGGGGTGGAAAGAGTAGAAGGGAGACTGATAGTCTAGGCATGATTAGAATGAGGACAATGGGAAAGAAAGATTTTGAGATCAATTTTAAAGTTGAAATCAACAGGACTTGGTGATGCATTGGATGTGGAGGTTGGGACTGAGGAGGTGCCAAGGATGTTGCCCAGATTTGTGGCTTAAACCACTTCATAAAAAATGAAGAATCTGAGAAGTGTAGTAGGTATAGAGCAGACTCAGAATTCAGTGTCTTGTTTTTGTGCTTCTATGGTGCCCTGTGCATATACAATTAAATGGTTTATTTGTCTCAAAATGCACCTATGGACTTCTTGACTTTGTATCTTTGTATCTTGACTTTTATCTTCAGTAACTACTTAACATGCCATCTTGCACAAATCTGATATAGATTCATTTAAACATTAATTATATCCCATTTTCTACTTGCTTTGTGATATCAAAATCCAAATCCATATATTGGCATACAACATCTTTCATTAACTACCCTCCAGCTACCTGTCCAGCCTCATGTCTTACCATGCTTCTTCACACACACCTGGTGTGTCAGCCTCACAACCTCTCCCACCCTTCAATGCCCCAGTCTCTATCACAATGTCCTGACTTATAAATCTTGTTCATCTATTTGCCATTCATCACTTCCCACATGAACTATGTTAAAGATTACTCCTCTTCAAAGACTTCCAAAACAACCTCAGGCTGGATCCCCCACAGAATCCCTCAATACCTTGTTTATTCTCTAATCAGTGCAGCAGTCCTTATGATTCAGGATCAGTTTGCAGGTGATTATCTACTTAAGACTGTGGGCTCTTTGAAAGCAGGAGCTGTGCCTTGTTTATCTCTCAGATATTGGTACTTTGCATTAGACTCAACAGAAGTCTATTGAAGTAAGAATAAAGAATATAACTAGAAGGAAGAATTATCCCTGGTGAATAATTAAAAAAAAGTCAGAGAGTCAGGATAAAAACGCAGAAACATCAGTATCCTGATAATTAAATGAGGAGTGCGAGGAAGTAAATGTTGCCCGCAGAAGAAAATCTGGAAATATTCAACGAACTTACATATGACTTTTGACTCAGCAATCTCACTTCTAGGAATTTACCCTGAAAATAAACCTCCAAAAATATGAAAAAGTATATGTGTGTGGTTATGAATTATGGCATTATTTGAGCAACAAAAATCCTTCAATAAAGAATGATAGTATCCCCACACAGTGGGCTATGATGCATCTATTAAAGAGGAATGTGGTCACTGCAAACTCATAGCAATGGTTCCTAGGGCATACTTTTAAGTGAAAAAAAATATATATATATAGGACAATGTTTGTTGCATCCTACTTTTTGGGTAAGAAGAAAGGAAAACAAAGACATTAATTTTCTTTAGGAAATAAGAATTAAGTATATATGTGTATATGTTTATATTTGCCAAAGGAAACATAGAAACAATGACCAGAAACTTATGAAAATGGTTACTTCTATAAGTAATCTGATAGTAGCTTTTCTTTTATTTCTGATCTTTAAGTTATGTGAATGTTTTACATGTATTCAAAAATCAAATTAAATCAAAAAGAAAGAAGTACATTTTAAAACTGAATACAATCAGAAACAAATGAATTTAAATATGTGTATATATACATACATGTGTACGTGTGTATGTATATATATACATACATGTGTATGTGTGTATGTATATATATACATACATGTGTATGTGTGTATGTATATATACATACATGTGTATGTGTGTGTGTATATACATACATGTGTATGTGTGTGTGTGTATATATACATACATGTGTATGTGTGTGTGTATATATATGTGTGTGTATATATAATTAATAACAAAATTGCCCATAAAAATGTACTTCAAGTAACTCTTGGATCAGAACTCTGACTATACAGCTTTAGTATAACACATAGTACTCTAAGAACAAAATTAACTGCCGAGAGAGCTTAGATTTCACTCGGGCTCAATTTTTACTCAGGTAATTAAACTAAATTTAGGTTTACTGCTATTAAATAAAATGGTATTATAAATTGGAAACTATTATATGTATATTGTAGGTTAAAGCAAATATGCAAATATATTAATGTTATTAGGAAACAGGATTTTAATAAAGAAGAAATACATGTACAAAAAGATAAGATAAAACTTTGTAATAGGAATATCAGTTGGCATTTATAATTCTTATTTCCTACTTCTGACATCTACAGGATCTAGAAGCAATGATATCCAGGTAGCCATGAACATAGCCAGTGCCTGGATTTTACCATTCCCCCTAATATGAGCTAAGCTTTTTGGAGAATGACTGAGTCTAGACCTGGGACAGAGAATGCACAGGTCATTCTGAGACATCCTTTGTAGTGGAAACCAAGAAAGCACGCAAAAACTAATGGGAACATGTTCAAAGGACCCAGGAGTCAGATTAAAAAGAGTTGCAAGGATAAATTCAGGAAAATATGAGCATCAGAAAAGATGGACTGTTGTGGTTTGTAATATATTGAACAAATAAAAATCCTGAGTCCCTACTGATACCATCTCTCCACCTCCAAATAAAAAATAATAAAGATAAAAAGGGAAAACATGAAGGCTCTTCTATACAGAATACTACGAGATAACAAGTGGAGAAGAAATGGTAGAATTATAAAATCACTATGTTTCAACCCTCAGTGTAGTAATTGATTTAGGCAGGCTTTATCAATGGATGCTAAAACCATTAGAAGTGGGAGATATTCTTCCATGCCAAAGTATCATGTGACTGCTTTCTTACTAACTGCAAATGGTGAAATTTATCATTACAATGGAGAGATCTTGTGGCCACCATCTTAATCAAATGATGAAAGTTAGCATTATGAATAGTGCAACAACCTGAGGTGATGGAGCTCCTGATGTAACTCACTATACATAAGTAACATCAGCATGAGGAATTCTTATCCACAATGTTTAACCAAACCTAATCAAGCTCCTAGACATAATTTCTAATTTACCAGAAATATATAGATACAAGAACAAATAACACCACAAGAAAACAATGAGACAAATCTAGAAGTTGGAACATTTTACAAAATAACTGGCCTGGACTCATCAAAAAATGACAATGTCATGAGAAAAAAAGGTATAGAGACTTAGATACAAAGAAAGAGAGTTGACTACATGCCAGCTACTATGTCAAACTCTTCATTCACTTTATAGAATCTTCACTACAACCAGGATGCCAAGGCAAGGAGAGTTTAAACAACTTGCCTAAAGTCACATAGCTGGTAAGTAGTAGAGGTGCTCAATCTGCTGAGTCTGTCACTCTGACCAAACTGCCTATCCATAGTTTGGTGATGGCATTTATTTAACTGATTTTATGCAATACCTAGGAGTAACCACAATAGGCAGATAAATGTTTAGGTAATGTTCTCTGATAACAACAAAAAGTCAGTGAAGTTTTCTACTTATTGTATCTGCTGAAAGGTTAGCATTGAGTATCAGGGTTTATTTACCAAAGATGTCAGTGAGCAAGTAGTAGGAAAACATCAGCAGTTGAGTAAAGCAACAAGTGAAAATGGTCAAATTGGTAAAAGTGGTTCATTTCAAATGTGTTATGTTAGAAAGTCAAAAGTGCCAAAATGTCCCTAATGGACTCCACCAATTTGAAAGATGTTTTAGTAACATCTGCAGATCACCATTTATTTCAAGCTTTATTTCTTTTCAAGTAGTTCATGCTACAGCAATCAAAATACCCTTATTAATTCCAGGTTAGTTTACCACTCATTGGCATTATTTTTCTTTGTACTATTTAACATTTCCTAATTAAAAATACTAACAGACAGTTTTTAGGTAGCTTTTCATATTTAGTCCATTGTATCATTTAATATGGTACTATAGTTTCAGCTAGATCCTCCTCTATGTCTACCAGGTAAAACAAACAAATAAAATCAAAAGAAGAAAAAAAGAAAAAAGAAAATGAGACTTTATATCCAAGTAAAATATATCAACTTTGATTAGACCCTGGTTAAAAACACAGCAATAACAAATGACATTCTTGGATAACTGAATAAATTGTTAGATAGTCACACACCACATAATGACATTTCAGTCAACAATGGACTGCTTATATGATGGTGGTCCCGTAAGATTAAATTACCATAGTTTTACTGTACCTTTTCTATGTCTAGATACACAAATGCTTACCATTATGTAACAACTGCCTACAGTATTCAGTATGATAAGATCTGTACAGGTTTGTAGCCTAGAAGCAATAGGCTATACTGTATACCCTAGACGTGTAGTGGGCTATACCATCTAAGTTTCTGTAAGAATACTCTATAATGTTTACACAGCAACGTAATCCCTTAGTGACATATTTCTCAGAACATATCCTCGTCATTGAACAGTGCATGACAGTATACTGAATATTACATAATATTGGAGAACTATTAGTTTTCTTAAATGTGATAATATAGCTAAGTGGGCAAATGCCCTACTTTGGGGGAGTTGCATGAAGGAGTATCTAGGAGTGAGATATTTTAATGTCTGTAACTTACTTTCAAATAGTTCAGCAAAAGTGATCACAACATAACACACACACAGGGTGGGTAGAAAGCAAATGATCAAAAAGAAACAAGTTTTGAATCTGGTTGTAGGGCATTGTACTATTGCACTATTCTTTCAAATTTTCTCTATGGCTGGATTTTTACAATTACAATACATGAAGAAAAATCGAAGAAGTTAGGATTACTCTGTGGCATTAAGTTTATATAAGGGTCAAGGTAAGTAAGATCCAAGAAAATCTTTACCAAGAAGGTGGTGGTGGTGGTGGCACCTGGAGACAATTGAAAATATGCCAACACTTACATGGTGAGGTTAGAAGTCAGAGCAGAGGAGGTCTGGAAAAGGACAAGGCAGCCTGGGAAGCTCACTCGCCCCAGAGAATAGGCAGTAGAAAGAAAAAAATGGGTTGAGTAGCTAGATCAAGTACTAGGTAACTGATTTTTAGTAGAAAAGACAGTATCACAGTAATATTAAAGGACCTTTGAAAGAGATGATAATAAATCATCCATTATTCCACCACTCTCCCTTGTGTTAACTGTATGTGTCACATTCTACATTCAAATTTTACTAATATTTTCATCATGCTATTTTATAATTTACTTGAACTATACATTATGTCAAGTAGTTTCCATATTTTTTAAAAAGTCTCCAAAAAAGCTTCATATTTTATTATGCTTTTATACTATGATTTATTAAGCCATTACTGTATACTGGTGATACAATGTATATAATAATGTATATCTTCCCTCTGATAGATTACATCTTTGATATTCACAAGAATGAAATAATTTGTGCAGAGTGTGTGAGTAGTTTTGTGTTTGGCCCTTTGGGTTTTCAGAATCTAATCTTACTGCTTGAATGTAGAGCCATAATGACAGAAGGGGCCAGTAATTCTTCATCCAGTAGAGGACGGACACCAGAACAAGGCCTGTTCCAGGCAGAGCTCATGATCTTGGATGGGGATCTGGGAAGAGGCTGGGTGTAAAAGCTGAAAAAGCAGAGCTCTAAGGACCTAAGATGAGGCCTGCTTAGTTGAACTTGGCATTTGGGGAGTGTGGGAGTCCTCTCTTCATTCAGGCATCTGGACTAGAGAGCATATCACTATGTAGGATTCAGTGTAGGATTTCCGATCCTACCTGCAATTTTAAATATGCATCACTTAGCAGCGAAAAGTAGAAGTGGACTTTTGTCCTGGGTGTGAAGACCAAAGTGATTTCTTATAGATCTAAAGTCACCTGGGAGTTCTGACACAGTATGAAGAAAACTCTGAAAGAGAGAGATCCAATGTTGTCCTATAGGTGGTGGAGGCTTGAAAAATTAATTGGAAATAGATGTGAACCCATTTGCATGGACTTCAATAATGAAAATCATGAGCATCAGATGGTAGCTTCTGCCTGATGCTTCATAGACTCTGTACAAGCAGCGTAATGGGAGATAAAGGTGAAGTTGTCCAGGGAGTAAATATTAGGGTAGACTCAAACTTGTGAGTTATCTCAGGAAGCGAGCATTCTCAGCATGTGAAATAGTAGGCCTGGCACTTACTACAGAGTGCTCCCACTACCACTTAAAGAAGGTGAAAACAGCTCCAGACAACTTCTGTCTGTACCCACATGCATGGGAAAGAAGCCAAGGAATGTGCTTTGTAGCCTGCAAATGCATTCCACTGAAATGCCTTCCTACACTGTACAGCCAACCAACCTTTTCCTCACGGAATAAAACAGACCCAGCATGAAGATTGCCTTTCCCTTTTGTCTAGGACAACATATTTGAACAGCTACCCATCCCCACCCAAGGCCCCATGACAGGCAGCTGTGCACATTTCGGGAGCAGCATGTATACAACTTGCAGGAACCAAAGTGGAAAATAGGGACCAAATCCTCCAAATACCTAAAATCTGTATTTGGATTGCTAATTGCTGCTTCTGACCACAGAGGTACAGACAAAGATATGAGTGGCCATTTCCCCATTGTTGCAAACCCCTCTTTCTCTAGCTAGAGTGACTTTCACAGGATTTAAAAGACCACTACCCTCTCATCCCTTTCTTTATTTTTCTTTTTCCAACTTTGGAGTCAGACGTGAAACACTAACATACTGAGAAACAACTACATATACAGGGAAAATTGGAAAGGGATCATGCATGTTTAGAGAAAACTGCAGACTCAGAAAGGCCTGAAAATACTTTAAGTTTACACCTCAAGCTAATCATTGGCACAAATACAGTCAATGACAACCCAAAAAGCAAAACAATAAACAACTTTTTAAAAAGCAAACCCTGAGGAAGAGGGAGAATCTGATTTGCTATTAGATAATTTATGAGGTTACAATAATTAGATAAATTATTAGATTCAAATACCCACTTTTCAACAACAAATTACATGGCATACAAAGAAACAGGAAATATGGCACATGCAAAAGAAGCAGAAACTGTCCCTAAAAATGACATGATGACAGATCTACCAGACAAAGGCTTTAACAAAAATGTCTTAAAGATTCTCAAATAACTGAAGGAAGATGTGGAGAAAGTCAAGAAAACAAGGTATGAAAAAGTTCAAATATTAATAAAGACAAAACTTAAAAAGAAAACACAGAGAAATTCTGAAGTTTAAAGGTATAATAACTAAAATGAAAAATCTACTACAGAGACTCAAATGCAGATTTCAGCAGGTAGAAGAATCAGAGGACTTGAAGATAGGACAATAAAAATTATTGAGTATGAGAAACAAAAGGATTAAAGAAAAATGAACAGAGCCTAGGGTCCTCTGGGATATCATCAAGTGGACCAATATATGCATTGTAGGGGTCCCATAAGAACAAGAAAGGAACAGAGAGAATATTTGCAAAAATAATGACTGAAAACTTCCCCAAAGTGAATAAAGACATAAATAAAAACATTCAAGAAGCTCAAAAACACCAAGTAAGATGAACTAAAAAAATATTCACACTGAGACACATTGTAATCAAACTTTCAAAATACAAAGACAAAGAAAGAATCCTAAAAGCAGCAAGGGAGAAGTAGCTGGTTACATATAAAGGATCCTCAATAATATTATCAGCATATTTGTCATCAGAAACTTTGGTAAACAGAAGACAGTCAGCCAATATATTCAAAGTACTAAAAAGCAAACAAACAAACAAACAAACAAAAAAGCTGTCAACCAAGAATCCTATATCTGGCAAAACTGTCCTTCAAAAGTGAAGCAGAAATTAAGGCATTCCCAGATAAGCAAAAACTGAGGGAGTTTGTCACCAGTAGAAATGTTCTGCAAGTAGTGCTTAAGGGAGTCCTGCAAGGTGAAATGAAATGACATCAGACAAAATTGAAAGCTAGATGAAGAAGTAAAAATAGTAATAAAGGTAAATGCATAGGCAATTATAATAGCTAGTATTTTTGTTTATTTTGATTAAGACATTTATGTCAAGGGATAAGTGTGCAATAATGCAGATATGGTTCATTTTTCTAAACAGAAAGTTAGAACAGGTTATACAAATATCACATAGTTTTACTGGAGAACTTTCAAGGTCATTAAAGGTTTTGAGAGTTATGGCAGATACATAGCAAATAATAGTAAAGAGCAAAGGGTATGAGAAAATCAGTAGTCAGCAACATGTTAGCAGTCAGTCATTGATGCTTATACAGGCCCACAGAGTCCAAACAAAGAATCTGGATTTCTGAACATTATACCTTTATGTCTTCTCAAGAGAAACCACAAATCATCTTTTTAAAATTCTGCATATATGTGCAGTATTTCATAGAGAGCATTGGAACAGAAAAGTCAAGCATCCAAAACCTTTAAGCAGCATAAAAAAATAGCAAAGTGACAGAAATAAGTCCCTCCTTATTAGTAATTACTTTAAATGTAAATGGATTAAGCTTTCCATATAAAAAACAGAGATTAACAGAATGGATTATTTTTAAAGAAACACATGATCTAACTATATGCTATCTACAAGAGATACTTTACATCCAAAGACACAAATAAGTTGAAAGTGAAAGGATCAAATATTATATTTCATGCAAATAGTAACCAAAAGAGAGAAGAGGTGGTTATACTAATATCAGACAAAATAGACTTTAAATTTAAAAAGATTATGAGAGACAAAGAAGGACATTATCAAAGACTCAATATGGCAATATAGCAAGAATATATAATAATTATAAACCTATACACACCTAATGACAGACTGTAGCATAGAAATATATAAAGCAAAAGAATTGAAGGGAAAAGTAGACAGTTCTACCATAATAGTTGGAGATTTCACTACTGTACTCTCAAAAACTGATAGAACAACCAGATGAAAGATAAGTAAGAAAACAGAGGACGTAAACAACACAATAAACCAATTAGTTTTAACAGACAAATACAGAACACTACCCAAGAAAAAAAAAATACACATTCTTCTCAAGTGCATATAGGACATTTATATGTTAGGTCACAGATAAAATCACAGTAGATTTGAAAAGACAGACATGATACTAAGTATCTTCTCTGATGACAATGGGAGGAAGTCAGAAATTATTAATATAATTAAAACTGGAAAATGCACAAATTTGTGGAAATTAAACAGCACACTCTTAATCAACCATGAATCAAAGCATCAATTACAAAGGAAATTAGAAGATATTTAGAGACAAATGAAAATGAAAACATAACATGCCAAAAATGCATGGAACATAGTGAAAACCATGCTAAGGGCAATATTTAAAGTTATACATGCCCACACTAAAAAATAAGAATGATCTCAAATCACCAACCAAACTTTATGACTTAAAAAATGGAAAAAGGAGAACAAATTAAACAAAAGCTTGTAGAAGGAAAGACAAAATAAATATTAGAACAGAGATAAATGAAATAGAGAAAAGGAAAACAACAGGGAAAATCAATTAAACCAAAAGTTGGTTATTCAAAAAGATCAACATAATTAAAAAATCATTAGCTGAATGGACTAAGAAAAGACTCAAATTTCTAAAATGAGAAATGGAAATGGGACATTACTATTGATTTTACAGAAATAAAAAGGATTGTAATGTAGTACTGTGAAAAATTATATACCAACAAATTGTATAACCTAATGAAATAGACAAATTCCTAGAAACATAAACCATACCAAGATAAATCATGAAGAAATGGAAAATCTAAATAGACTTATAACTAGTAAGAAGATTTGGTGAATGTGACCAAACATTTAAGGAAGAACTAATACCATCCTTCTCAAACTTTTCTGAAAAGTAAGGAGAGAACACTTCCTAAATTATTCTGTGAGATTAGCATTACCCCAATGCTATAGCCAGACAAAGACACTACTAGACAGAAAAGAAAACTACATTCAATATCTGTTTCAGATGTTGTTGCAAAAACCCTTATTGAAATACTAGCAGCCAATACTAGGCAAAGTGACCTAGAGATTCAATGCAATCCCTGTTAAAATCTCAATGACATTTTTCACAGTATTACAAAACTCCATCCTAAAACTTATCAGACATCTCAAGTAATCTCAAATAACCAAAACAATCTTGAAAAAAAAAAACAGCTGATTTCAAAACTTACTACAAATCTACAATAATTAAAACAGTGTGGTACTGGCAAACAAACAGACATATATATAGACCAATGGAATAGAAGATAGAGCCCGGAACTAAATATATGATCCACTCATATATGGTCAATTTTTGAGAAACGTAAAGGGGAAAAGACAAATCTTTTCAACACATGCTGCTTGGAACAGTGTATATCCACCTGCAAAAAAATGAAAGTGGACCGTTACTAACAACATACACAAAAATTGATTCAACATAGATCAAAAACCCAAATGTAAGACTTAAAACAATACAATTTTTAGAAAAACATATGGCAAAATTTTCATGACATTGGCTTAGACAATGATTTCTTGGATATGACACCGAAGGCATAGGCAACAAAAGAAAACATAGACAAACTGGACTTCATAAAAATTTTAAAAATTTTGTGCATCAGAGGACAGTATCAGGCCAAGCGTGCTGGCTCACGCCTGTAATCCCAGCACTTTGGGAGGCCGAGGCAGGCGGATCAGCTGAGGTCAGAAGTTTGAGACCAGCCTGCCAACATGGCAAAACCCCATCTCTACTAAAAATATAAAAATTAGCCTGGCATGGTGGCGGGCACCTCTAATCCCAGCTACTTGGGAGGCTGAGGCAAAAGAATCCCTTGAGCCAGAGAGGTGGAGGTTGCAGCGAGCAAAGATTGTGCCACTGCACTTTAGCCTAGACAACAGAGTGAGACTCTGTCTCCAAAAAACAAAAGGCAATCCACAGAAAGGAAGAAAATACTCACAAATTATATAACTGATAAGGAATTTATATCCAGGAATTAAGGATATATACAAAACTCTTAAAACACAAAAACAAAGAAACAAAAAATCAGATTAAAAACGGGCAAATAGCTCAAATAGGCATTGCTTCAAAATAGATATACAAATGACCAATAAGCATATGAAAAGATGTTCAATATAACTAATCATTAGAAAATGTAAATCAAAACTACAATGAGATACTAATTCATACCAATTAGGATGGCTACTATAAAAAAAAAGAAAAATAGAAAATAGCAAAATAGGAAAGAATCTGGAGAAATTGGACCCTTGAGCACTGTTGATGAGAATGTAAAATGGTACAGCTGCTGTAGAAAAGAATATGGCCATTCCTCAATTAACCATATAATTATCATATGATACAGCAATTTATCTCCTAGGTATAAATCCAAAAGAATTGAAGGAAAGGTCTCTAAGAGATATGTATACACCCTTATTTATAACAGGATTGTTATAGCCAAAACATCGAAGCAACTCAAGCAAGTTGCTGTTTATATTTATATATTACCAACCTATAGTAATATATAAAATATAATATTATTCAGCCTTAAATAGAAAGGAAATTCTGACAAATACTATAACATGGATGAAGCTTGAAGGCATTATGCTAAGTAAAATAAGCCAGTCACTAAAAGATAAATACTGTATGATTCCACTTATATGAGGTACTTAAAGTAGTTAAAATCATAGATACAGAAAGTAGAATGGTAGTTGCTGGGGGCTGGAGAAAAGGGGGAAATGAGGTTTTTTTTAATGGTAATAACGTTTCTGTTTTATATAAGGAAAAGTTTATGGAAATGGATGGTGGTTATGGTTGCAGAATATTATGAATGTATTTAATACCACTGAACTGTACATCCAAAACTGTTTAAATGGTAAATTTTATATTATATATATTTTAACACATTTGAAAAATTGGGGAAAAAAACACTGATAAAATGGTCAGGAGGTCTCATTCACCTGTAATAGTAATTGGAGAAGCAACATATAAAAAAGAAAGTAATAAAGCAATAGTCAAAAAATAGTAGAAGAAAATGTCCTAAGATGTAGTTTCCATCTTTAGATAAAAGCTCTCTGAAGTTTCCATCTTTAGATTAAAAAGACACTGAGAACTTGGCAAAATGATGAGAAATGCACTAGCCAAACTTAATCAAAAACCTGTTTGTGAGGGAGCCTAAGAAATGTAGTTTGCAAGGTTGCCTCCACAGATAACCAGTAGAGTAGAGGAAGAGTACGAAATGGATCTCAGAACAAATGGGAAAACAGGCACAATGATTATGTAAGATTCACTTCATAAGAAAAGTATAATTCAGTATTTAAGGACTGGTTGCTTTAATTCATCATACAACTGAATCAAAGAATAAAAACTGTAAAAAAGATACTAAAACGACACTTGAAAAGTTGCAATAAAAGGATAAAACAACTATATTTGAATTAAATCCTAGATACTCTTCTACTACAGATAAAATATAGTTCTTTATGATTGACTTATTCAATAATGCTCTGGATATTTTGGCCAATGCAATAAGATCTTTGCTCCTACCAAAAAACAAAACAAGAGAGCAAATTAAAAAATGAAGAGGTATAAATATTATAAAAGAGGAGGCAAAGTTACTATTATTTTCATATGCTGTCATTTTACACCATAAAACATACAAATAACCAACTAAATAACTATTAGAGTGGATAAATGAATTCAGTAAGTTGTTTAATTAAAAAGCAGTATACAACAATATATTAGCAATAACTAAGCAAAATTCAATTGATCACCCTTAAATATATTCTATATTAGTGAATTTATTTATAAGAAACATAATGCAAAAAATACTAGAAGATCTTCCTGAAATACCCAACAAGAAAACATGAATAACATTGGAGAAACAAGATGCATTGGATTGAAAGTCTCTATGTGTTATGGCCTGAATGTTTCTATCCTCCCAAAATTCCTATGTAGCAAGCTCTAACCCCCAATACGGCTCTATTTGGGGGATAATAGAGCCATATTGGGGGTTAGAGCTTTCAAAATTACTCTGGGTGGGAGTAATTAAGGTTAAATGAAGTTCCAATAGAATTAGTGTCCTCATAAAATGAGACACCAGAGAGCTCACTTACTCTTTTCCATGTACACACAAGGAAGAATGGCCATGTGAGAACATGGTGAGAAAGTGGCCAATTACAAGCCAATAAGACAGCCCTCACCAAAAACTGAATTTGCTGGCAAAAACTGAATTGTAGCTGTACCTTATCATGGATTTCCAGCTCCAAAACTGTAAGAAAATAAATGTCTGTTGTTTAAGCCACCTAGTAGTCTGTGATACATTGTTATAGTACTCTAACCTGATTAAAACACCATCATAAAGATTTTGGTTGTTCTCCAATTAGCCTATAAATTAAAATCATTTCAATTAAAATGTCAAAGAATTCTGTTTTCATTTAAGTGTCTCCTACAAACCCCATTCACGATTAATTAGAGAAAATATTTTTTCTTATATAAATCTGGACCGAGAAAACATGCTATCCTAACATGGACTAACACATGTTGATCACATAGTTACATTAGAAGAAAGGCTGGCACATAGTAAGGACTCGTAAAATGTTAGTTATTATCATTTTATCATTGTCATCATCCTCATTATTATTTCTCACTTTTGGTAAGTATTTAAAATATTTTAAGCTATACTGAGATAAAGTGGGAAAATTTTGACTTAAAAAAAGTCAAAGATGTGCCCTGTGACAGAGCAATTTCATCTTTAGGAAACTATCAATAACATGCAATTAGACTAATGGACAAAGACGTTTACTGTAGCTTTGTTTATAATGGCATGAAATGGAAACATTCCAAATATTGAATAAGGAAGCAATTTTGAATATATTAGGGCATATCCATAAAATGGAAACCATTTCAGCAGCAGGGTCATTGTCAGTCACAGTCCTGTCAGGGAATTGGTTATGCAAGTGACGGAAGAACCAAGAAGCCAAACGGGATGAGGAGACGATGCAGAGATTAGAACAGTGGGAAACTGCCAATATCCCTGAGCTGGGACTGATGACAGGAAGGGGTAGTGTTACTGAACCTAGAAGTGCAGGCCCTTCTGTGGGAGCTGGGGTCCCATTAGGTACCTAAGTAATGTCTCACTGGAACCTGGGGCCAAAGAGAAAAGAGGTGTCCTTCTCTCTGGAGTCAACTAAGAGGCTCAGTTGTTGTCAAAAGTAACACTCAAAGCAAAGAGGACGGTGAGGAAATATGCTGCCTTATCCTTTCCAATCTTCCACCAGCTTCTCCCATTGGTGAACCTGCCTGGAAATTAGAGGCAAGGGAGTCTGGAAAACATAGTTCCCTGTGATTCACAACAGGGCAGGAAAGTGTGGGGGATGAACTTGAGAGAAAACAAGCACTAAGTTGGCAGCGCTAGTGGGTGATACTTACTGATGAGGTGAACATATTCATGATATACTTGCAGGAAAGAAACAGGCTATACCCGTTTATATTACCTAAATAGGCATATACATAAATATATAAGCACATAAAAATGTCTAGAGAATATAAACCAAGATATTAATGTTAATATTATCTGGATGGTAGTATTTTTGACTTATCTGAATCTCCTGATTATTCTAAAATAAATATATATCACTAGTGACTTAAAGTAATAAAAAATAATTGTGTTTCTGTGTTTAAGGAAAGAGCAATTTGATTGCTGGCTCCTTGAATACTGGATATGAAGATGAGCTATCTTTATCATTCTTAGAGCCTTTACTTTAGAGGAGAAAGCTTAAATGTGTCTACCAACATGAAATACACAACTGAATCTATTGATGGTGCCCATCAGACAAAATGTTCAATATAATTTGACTTCTGCTTACCCTTTTCTACTCTCATGTACAATTGAAATAGAAGGCATATTACATCTGAATCCTTTTTATCTCTTTCAGTAATTTATTTTGAATCATCTCCTTTAAGAATTCCCTTCACATTTGCTTATTTTAAAATAATGTTAACTTCTATAATTCAGACAGTTCTATCTTATGGTTTTCATTGTCCAATATCATTTGTTTTATAACAGGCATTCTGTATCCATTTATTTTTAATTTTGTCTCTTTCCCTCTCGACACACTATCCATGGTATTTGAGTCGTATCAGAGGGTGGACCTCGTTTGGAAGGAAAATTCTGATGCCAACTTGAAATGATAACAAAAGAAACACTTACTTCTCTATCAATCAGCCAGTTCTCCTTTCCTCGGCTGGCCTTGGTCAGTATCCAGTCAGAAGACAGTGACCACGCCAGTTATTTTTACAGAGAGAATTTAATTCGAAGAATAGTTAATCAGGTATTGGAGAACTGAAAGTGCAAACATGAGACGCTGAGGTAGTATAGAGGTTGTAACTGCAGGAAGATGTAACTACCCCCTCGAGTTGGAAGGGCAAAGAGAAGGGATCGCAATTATTAAAACTTAGATGCTTACAGAAGGGGTCCCAAGGAATTGGGATGGAGACCTCCTGGAAGGCATTCGCTGCCTGATTGGTGCCGGGGTGATTCTTCAGGGGCCTGTGGGAGCCTTCTGAGGAGCTGGCTCTCAGACCTCTGAGCAGCAGCCCCCTGCAGCCCCATGCCAGTGCTACCATCCCTGAGAGGATACCATGAGGCAAGCTCTCAAGGCAAAATGGAGAACCACTGCTCCTAGAATTCACTGCCACTGCCAGGGTGAACAACTACTGCTGTGGTGTTGCTAAGGTGACCAGGAAAAGACACGAAGCAGCAAGTCCTCTCTCCCTCTTTCACGCATCCTCCCTCTGGAATTCCCTAATGGCAGAGCCTAAGGAGGAGCCCTCTCACAAAGCTGGAATGGGGTTCACAGAATGCTTAGCCCTGCCTTCAAATGTTAGGTATGTAAGGGTGGTCTGAAGCTGAGAAATGTTAGCAAAAGTCCCTGACACACAGCTCCTGTCAAGAGTGTCTGGAAATAATAGAACTCTGTGACTATTTCCAAGACTAAGAGGAAAATTGGAGACCAAATAAGGGTAGAATAGGCTTGGAATAAAAACCATGGGAGTTGTTTACTGTAATTAGTAATATAGTAACATAGGTCACTGTGCCCCAATTCAGCCAGTGCTCAAGGGAAACAAGCTTTGTGCATTCTGATGCTGAAAAATTCTCAAACCTTATTTATTCAGCTGTCTGACTATCCAGCTGACCATGCAGCTTAGGTAGTTTTTTCCCCTCATTTTCTATTGTTAGTTCCCATTGAACCAGATAACAAGTTTGGATTCTTGAATTTTGACCCTGAAAGCTCTCGCTCAGGTACAAAGTATGTATATTCACCCTCTGGCCTTTTAAATTATATACCTCTCCAACAATAAAGTGGCCCATAGTATTCTATCTTTGTATCACGTTTTCCCACAAGACCGGTGCTGGTCTTAGAGAGGCCTATCCATCCATCTATTTACCCATTCATCAATTCATTCAACAAGTGGTTATTTATAACCCTCTGTGTTTGGCATTGTTCTAGACACTGGTGACACAACAGAGAGCAAAACCAGTCTCTGCTGTGATGGAGCCCACATTCTAGTGGGAGGAGAAGGGGAGAGGCAAGAGAGAGGCAGACAATACACGAATAAATACACCATAGGAGGTCATGGAATAAAGGGCCCTATAGAGAATAACACAGCATATGAGAAGGCAGAGAGTGACAGAGATGGAGGAGTACAGAGTGATCAGGAAAGACTCTGAAAAAATGACAGTTGAGAAGAGATCACAATAAGAATCTTAGGAACATCTATGAAAACAGCAATTGCAGGTCAAGGGAAGAGCAAGTGCAAAGGGGTGAAGCAAAAGCTGTGTGGCATGTTGAGGAGAAAAGCAAAGGGCCAGTGACACTGGCAGGACGCTGGTCTGGGGTCAGAAGGGGGCTGAGATCAGAGAGGGAGAAGGTCACATGGGGCCATGTGAGTCATGTGAAAAACTTTGCAATGTCTCTAAGTGAAATGAGAAGCTACCCGGAAGGGATGAATAGGATACAGAACACAGTCGATTTAAACTTAAAAAAGAATTATCCTGGCTACTGTGTGGGTAAGTCATAGACTCTACAAATCAATCAATCAGAAGAGATACAGTTGTTGTTTGTACCACTAAGAAATTGAAAAACACTGCTAATTAAATCACACATAAAGTTCCTTATGACTCAGGAAATTTTTACACCCATTTTAAGAGCTGTTTTTAAATTTATTTAGACTTAGGTTTTTAATCATGTATCACTTTTGTGCATATGTAGAAGGAAAATACACATGAAACTAATTGGTTAAAGAATTCTTAAGTATTCTTCATATTCAGAGTCCAGCCCTTCTGAAACACTCTTTCAATTCAAAGTCATCAAGGAAACCAAGATATTCATTCATCGTTTCATTCATTCATTCAACAAATACAATCAAGGGCCTACTATGTAGCAAGCACTGTTCTCAGTGCTGGGATGCAGTTGAAAATATGACAGATGCAATCACCAACCTCATCAAGCTTACAGACCAATAGACAAAATGCAAGAAAAGAGAAGGGCAATAATCACAAGGAAGAAGGCAACATCTCTGCAAATTCTCCATCCACCTAGAGCACTGTTCATAACAGGATCTTTAATGTCAGACAATTGGGTTTGAATCCTGATTCTCCATTTACTATTTATGTGTCCTTGAACAAATTATTTAATCTCCCTGGTCATCAATTTTCTTCTAATATCTACCTCATAGCATTGGTATTAGGATAAAATAAAATAATGTACGTAAAACCCTTAACAGAGTTTTGGCTCTCATATGGAATTCACGGTTGCTACACGAGCATATTTTTTTGCATTTAAATATGTTTTATATGGTTCTCAAATTGATTCCTATGCTCATGATACCTTAGATTCTCTGAGCACAACCATAGTGCCTTATTCCTTCCTTCTGTAACCCTTGAGGAATCTTCTAAATATGTTACACATATGCAAAGTTGTAATAATATGACTACTTTGTTTTCTCATAATTATTCATTGAGTTGACATCTTGTTTCCCTTCCCCTAATTCATAAGATCTCAGAAAAAAAGCATATCTTTCTAACAACTGTGTAAAAGAATTGTTCTTATTTGCCATTCTTTCTCTTTGCCAGAGATAAAAACTGAAGAACTGAAAGGAGATTGAAATACAGGCTCAAAGACACTGAAGGGCATTACTGCAAGCATCTAATAAATTATTGCAAACATGTAAGGAATAATTGCAAAAATCTGAGCTGATTAGGCAGGGCACTGTGGCTCACGCCTGTAATCCCAGCCCTTTGGGAGGCCGAGGTGGGCAGATCACGAGGTCAGGAGATTGAGACCATCCTGGCTAACACGGTGAAACCCCGTCTCTACTAAAAAAAAAAAAAAAAAAAAAAAAAAAATACAAAAAATTAGCTGGGCGTGGTGACAGGCGCCTGTAGTGCCAGCTACTCGGGAGGCTGAGGCAGGAGAATGGCCTGAACCCGAGAGGCGGAGCTTGCAGTGAGCTGAGATCACCCCACTGCACTCCAACTTGATTGGATTGAAGGATGCAAAGTATTGTTCCTGGGTGTGTCTGTGAGGGTGTTGCCAAAGGAGGTTAACATTTGAGTCAGTGGAGTGGGAAAGGCAGACCCACCCTCAATCTGCGTGAGCACCATCTAATCAGCTGCCAGCAAGCCAGAATAAAAGCAGGCAGAAGAACATGAAAAGATGAGACTGGTTTAGTCTTCTTGCCTACATCATTCTCCCGTGCTGGATGCTTTCTGCCCTCAAACATCGGACTCCAAGTTCTTCAGCTTTGGGACTCGGACTGGCTTCCTTGCTCCTCAGCTTGCAGACAGCCTATTGTGGGACTATATGATTGTGTGAGTCAATACTCCTTAATAAAATCCCTTTATATATACATCTATCCTATTAGTTCTGTCCCTCTACGGAACCGTAACTAAAACAAGCCCACATCGTTTATTTGGTTGTCCTGTGAGTCATTATAAGGAATGATTCTTGGTCAGTCTGAGGTATTCCATATCAAGGGCCCCTTAGTCTTGAAGCCAGAGAGGCTGGTGATCCTATTATTGCAATCTTTGTACTAACAGAATTTAAAGTATCTGTGGACTGGTCATCTTTCTGGTAGTATATTTAAAGGTTTGATTAAGAACTTTTTCTATTTCGAAAAGCCTAACATAGATGAAGAAAATACAACTAAAATTGTTCCTATTTTTTAAATCATGAATGATGTAAATTGTTTCTTTGTTGATGTTTTCTTGGCCATAAGCTTCTTCAAAGAAAAGTGGATAATCTATCTCCAAAATGTCATCCCATTCTCTTTCTCTTCTAAATTCTACACCTGACTGAAGACCTCATTTGCCATCCGGCTCATTTGTGAGACTCCAAAAAAAAACCTGGAGCTACAAACTGGAAAAAATACATCTTTTTATATGTATCCTCTATTAATATGTCAGCATAGTGAATGTATGACCAGCAATATGTCCATGTATGTGAAGGGGCCATTCTGCTACCTACCAACCCTCTCTGTTCCACAGTTCATAGATTGCTAGAGATCAGAGCACACAACTCCAACATAAACAGGACTCTATGGTTTCAACATGTTATAAGAGCTTAAGGTGCCTTTGAACTCTGAAATATTTTAAAATAGATGCTAAATATATATGTACTATTTGACTTATTCTCTTCTAAAATATATTAAAATTATAATGAGAAACTTGAGGTGATATGAATCTAGAAAATGATCATAAATTGTTAATGATTAAAGTCCCATTACGAGCAAATCACTGAAAAACAATGAAGAGATTAATATATTCTTATCCAGGCCACATATGGTCTTTAAAATGAATATATAAAAATGTTCTGTGTTTATACATTTCTAATTTTTCAAAATATTCCAAGCAGCTCAAATTAATTCTTGGCATGTGTTGCCATTTAAGACATATTCCATCTTTTGAGTCACAAAATAAAATTAATTTTTTTCACTTGAGGTTTTAATTCATGTGGATAATCAAGTGTCAACTGTGTAGAGAAAACCCATTTCATCCAAATTACAGGTAAATGGTATTCTAAGATAATGTTGTGTGTTTCTTTCAAAAGTCCTGCCTGTCCTACTTTCCACCCAATTCCTTTCATGTCCTGATCTATGCTATACATTGATTCTTCCACTTTTAACTTTCCAAGGAGTACTGTGAAGCCAAAGCTAGAAATGCCTGGTACAAGTTCACACGAGGTTCCCAATTTTCTCTGAAATTTTCCAATCTACTACATATATTTATTGACAATGATAAAGATGATATCTTTTATTTACTTAAATGTCATTCAATTGTCTTGCACTACCGTGCTTTCACAGTACTTTCACACTGATTACCTTATTTAATTTTCACATCAACTCTGGAACAGGCAGGGCAATAATACTATATTCATTTTTATAAATTACATAGTTGCTAAGGATTGCTACTCAAAATACAACCCAGACCTGCTAACCCGCAGCACCCAATGTTTTCCATGATGTCCTAGGTGGAAATAATTTGAGTTTTCATATTGCATGTACCTCAGCTGGAATTCTATTTCCACTCTTTACTAGCTAGGTGAATGTGACTTTAAGTAAACTTCTTAATACCCTTTTAGTGCCTCAGTTTCCTCATCAGCAAGGTAGAAATAATAAATACATGTATAAAATACCTGGCACAGTTCTCCACATACCATAAGTTTTTAACAAATAGTTGTTGTGAGAATACTTCTGAGTACATAGACAATACTCCATAAATTCAAGTTTCTTCTTCTCCAGGTAGATGACATCATGACTCATTGAAAATGAGACTGTCACTAAATGAAACACTTTGGGAGTAAAAAATATTTACAAATTGAGTTGAACAATTACCAATAATAAGTTAACATTTATTGAGCACCTATTATCTGCCACACTCTGTCAATTCTGAAGTGCTTTATCTGTAAAGCTGGGTGCTATTCTTATCTCCAGCTTTTACATTAAGAAACCGAGACACAAATGGTTAAGTAATTACCTAAAATCACACAACAAAGAGTAACAGAACTGAGATCACAATCAGCAAATCTGTTTCCAGAGTCCTCCAACTATAGGTCAATTTCAATATCAAATGCTATGTCCAAATGATTATAGCAAATAAATAAAGCCAACTCTTTATAGAATGAAGCCCCTACAATGTTCCAGCTGCTCTAAATGCATGTTAGTATTTAGTCTTCACTAAGATTTATTTTATTTAGGAAGGAATCAAAGTTGAGAGACCTAATTTTCCAAAGGTATTAAGTTATTAAAAAGTAGATTGGAGCTCTCTAGATTCCTCCTCTCTGGGCAGGACGTCTCTGAAAGAAAAGCGGCAGCCCCAGTAAGGGGCTTATAGATAAAACTTCCATCTCCCTGGGACAGAGCACCTGGGGGAAGGGGCAGCTGTGGGCGCAGCTTCAGCAGACTTAAACTTTCCTGCCTGGTGACTCTGAAGAGAGTAGCAGATCTCCCAGCACAGTGCTTGAGCTCTGCTATGGGACAGAATGCCTCCTAAAGTAGGTCCCTGACCTCCGTGCCTCCTGACTGGGAGACACCTTCCAGCAGGGGTCGACAGACACGTCATACAGGAGAGCTGTGGCTGGCATCTGGCAGGTGCCCCTCTGGGAAGAAGCTACCAGAAGAAGGAACAGGCAGCAATCTTTGCTGTTCTGCAGCCTCTGCTAGTGATACGCAGGCAAACAGGGTTGGGAGTGCACCTCCAGCAAACTCCAGCAGACCTGCAGCAGAGGGGCCTGTTAGAAGGAAAACTAACAAACAGAAAGGAATAGTATCAACATTAACAAAAAGGACATCCACTCAGAAACCCCATCTGAAGGTCACCAACATCAAAGACCAAAGGTAGATAAATTCAGGAAGATGAGGAAAATCCACCCCAAAAAGGGTGAAAATTCCAAAAACCAGAACACCTCTTCTCCTCCAAAGGATCACAACTCCTTGTCAGCAAGGGAACAAAACTGGACGGAAAATGAGTTTGATGAATTGACAGAAGAAGACTTCAGAAGATGGGTAATAACAAACTCCTCCAAGCTAAATGAGCATGTTCTAACCCAATGCAAGGAAGCTAAGAACCTTGAAAAAAAGGTTAGAGGAACTGCTAACTAGAATAACCAGTTTAGGGAAGAATATAAATGACCTGATGGAACTGAAAAACATAGCACGAAAACTTCCTGAAGCATACAGAAGTATCAATAGCCGAATTGATCAAGTGGAAGAAAGGATATCAGAGACTGAAGGTTAACTTAATGAAATAAAGTGTGAAGACAAGATTAGAGAAAAATGTATGAAAGGGAACGTACATTCTCTGTTTTTGTTGTGTCTCTGCCAGGCTTTGGTATCAGGATGATGCTGGCCTCATAAAATGAGTTAGGGAGGATTCCCTCTTTTTCTATTGATTGGAATAGTTTCAGAAGGAATGGTACCAGCTCCTCCTTGTACCTCTGGTAGAATTCGGCTGTGAATCCATCTGGTCCTGGACTTTCTTTGGTTGATAAGCTATTAATTATTGCCTCAATTTCAGAGCCTGTTATTGGTCTATTCAGAGATTCAACTTCTTCCTTGTTTAGTCTTGGGAGGGCGTATGTGTCGAGGAATTTATCCATTTCTTCTAGATTTTCTAGTTTATTTGCATAGAGGTGTTTATAGTATTCTGTGATGGTAGTTTGTATTTCTGTGGGATCGGTGGTGATATCCCCTTTATCATTTTTTATTGCGTCTATTTGATTCTTCTCTCTTTTCTTCTTTATTAGTCTTGCTAGTGGTCTATCAATTTTGTTGATCTTTTCAAAAAACCAGCTCCTGGATTCATTGATTTTTTGAAGGGTTTTTTGTGTCTCTATTTCCTTCAGTTCTGCTCTGATCTTAGTTATTTCTTGCCTTCTGCTAGCTTTTGAATGTGTTTACTCTTGCTTCTCTAGTCCTTTTAATTGTGATGTTAGGGTGTCAATTTTAGACCTTTCCTGCTTTCTCTTGTGGGCATTTAGTGCTATAAATTTCCCTCTACACACTGCTTTGAACGTGTCCCAGAGATTCTGGTATGTTGTGTCTTTGTTCTCGTTGGTTTCAAAGAACATCTTTATTTCTGCCTTCATTTCGTTATGCACCCAGTAGTCATTCAGGAGCGGGTTGTTCAGTTTCCATGTGGTTGAGCGGTTTTGAGTCAGTTTCTTAATCCTGAGTTCTAGTTTGATTGCACTGTGGTCTGAGAGACAGTTTGTTATAATTTCTGTTCTTTTACATTTGCTGAGGAGAGCTTTACTTCTAAGTATGTGGTGAATTTTGGAATAGGTGTGGTGTGGTGCTGAAAAGAATGTATATTCTGTTGGTTTGGAGTGGAGAGTTCTCTAGATGTCTATTAGGTCCGCTTGGTGCAGAGCTGAGTTCAAATCCTGGATATCCTTGTTAACTTTCTGTCTCCTTGATCCGTCTAATGTTGACAGTGGGGTGTTAAAGTCTCCAACTATTATTGTGTCTAAGTCTCTTTCTAGGTCTCTAGGGACTTGCTTTATGAATCTGGGTGCTCCTGTATTGGGTGCATATATATTTAGGATAGTTAGCTCTTCTTGTTGAATTGATCCCTTTACCATTATGTAATGGCCTTCTTTGTCTCTATTGATCTTTGTTGGTTTAAAGTCCGTTTTATCAGAGACTAAGATTGCAACACCTGCCTTTTTTTGCTTTCCATTTGCTTGGTAGATCTTCCTCCATCCCTTTATTTTGAGCCTATGTGTGTCTCTGCACGTAAGATGGGTCTCCTGAATACAGAACACTGATGGGTCTTGAGTCTTTATCCAATTTGCCAGTCTGTGTCTTTTAATTGGAGCATTTAGCCCATTTACATTTAAGGTTAATATTTTTATGTGTGAATTTGATCCTGTCATTATGATGTTAGCTGGTTATTTTGCTCGTTAGTTGATGCAGTTTCTTCCTAGCCTCAATGGTCTTTACAATTTGGCATGTTCTTTCAGTGGCTGGTACCAGTTGTTCCTTTCCATGTTTAGTGCTTCCTTCAGGAGCTCTTTTAGGGCAGGCCTGGTGGTGACAAAATCTCTCAGCATTTCCTTGTCTGTAAAGGATTTTATTTCTCCTTCACTTATGAAGCTTAGTTTGGCTGGATATGAAATTCTGGGTTGAACATTCTTTTCCTTAGGAATGTTGAATATTGGCCCCCACTCTCTTCTGGCTTATAGAGTTTCTGCTGAGAGATCAGCTGTTAGTCTGATGGGCTTCCCTTTGTGGGTAACCCGACCTTTCTCTCTGGCTGCCCTTAACATTTTTTCCTTCATTTCAACTTTGGTGAATCTGACAATTATGCGTCTTAGAGTTGCTCTTCTCGAGGAGTATCTTTGTGGCCTTCTGTGTATTTCCTGAATTTGAATGTTGGCCTGCCTTGCTAGATTGGGGAAGTTCTCCTGGATAATATCCTGCAGAGTGTTTTCCAACTTGGTTCCATTCTCTCCGTCACTTTCAGGTACATCAATCAGACGTAGAATTGGTGTTTTCACATAGTCCCATATTTCTTGGAGGCTTTGTTCATTTATTTTTATTCTTTTTTCTTTAAACTTCTCTTCTCACTTCATTTCATTCATTTGATCTTCCATCACTATCCCTGATGAACATCGACGCAAAAATTCCCAATAGAATACTGGCAAACCGAATCCAGCAGCACATCAAAAAGCTTATCCACCTTGATCAAGTGGGCTTCATCCCTGGGATGCAAGGCTGGTTCAACATATGCAAATCAATAAACATAATCCAGCATATAAACAGAACCAACAACAAAAACCACATGATTATCTCAGTAGATGCAGAAAAGGCCTTGACAAAATTCAACAACACTTCATGCTAAAAACTCTCAATAAAGTAGGTATTGATGGTACGTATCTCAAAATAATAAGAGCTATCTATGACAAACCCACAGCCAATATCATACTGAATGGGCAAAAACTGGAAGCATTCCTTTTGAAAACTGGTACAAGCCAGGGATGCCCTCTCTCACCACTCCTATTCAACATAGTGTTGGAAGTTCTGGCCAGGGCAATCAGGCAGCAAAAGGAAATAAAGGATATTCAATTAGGAAAAGAGGAAGTCAAATTTTCCCTGTTTGCGGATGACATGATTATATATTTAGAAAACCCCATCATCTCAGCCCAAAGTCTCCTTAAGCTGACAGGCAACTTCAGCAAAGTCACAGGATACAAAACCAATGTGCAAAAATCACAAGCATTCTTATACACCAATAACAGAAAAACAGAGACCAAATCATGAGTGAACTCCCATTCACAACTGCTTCAAAGAAAATAAAATACCTAGGAATCCAACTTACAAGGGATGTGAAGGACCTCTTCAAGGAGAACTACAAACCACTGCTCAATGAAATAAAAGAGGATACAAAGAAATGGACGAATATTCCATGCTCATGGGTAGGAAGAATCAATATCATGAAAATGGCCATACAGCCCAAGGTAATTTATATATTCAATGCCATCCCCATCAAGCTACCAATGACTTTCTTCACAGAATTCGAAAAAACTACTTTAAAGTTCATATGGAACCAAAAAAGAGCCCACATTGCCAAGTTAATCCTAAGCCAAAAGAACAAAGTTGGAGGCATCATGCTACCTGACTTCAAACAATACTACAAGGCTACAGTAACCAAAACAGCATGGTACTGGTACCAAAACAGAGATATAGACCAATGGAACAGAACAGAGGCCTCAGAAATAACGCCGCATATCTACAACTATCTGATCTTTGACAAACCTGACAAAAACAAGAAATGGGGAAAGGATTCCCTATTTAATAAATGGTGCTGGGAAAACTGGCTAGCCATATATAGAAAGCTGAAACTGGATCCCTTCCTTACACCTTATACAAAAATTAATTCACGATGGATTAAAGACTTAAATGTTAGACCTAAAACCATAAAAACCTTAGAAGAAAACCTAGGCAATACCATTCAGGACATAGGCATGGGCAAGGACTTCATGTCTAAAACACCAAAAGCAATGGCAACAAAAGACAAAATTGACAAATGGGATCTAATCAAACTAAAGAGCTTCTGCACAGCAAAAGAAACTACCATCAGAGTGAACAGGAAACCTACAGAATGGGAGAAAAGTTTTGCAATCTACTCATCTGACAAAGGGCTAATATCCAGAATCTACAATGAACTCCAACAAATTTACAAGAAAAAAACAAACAACCCCATCAAAAAGTGGGCAAAGGACATGAACAGACACTTCTCAAAAGAAGACATTTATGCAGCCAAAAGACACATGAAAAAATGCTCATCATCACTGGTCATCAGAGAAATGCAAATCAAAACCACAATGAGATACCATCTCACACCAGTTAGAATGGCAATCATTAAAAAGTCAGGAAACAACAGGTGCTGGAGAGGATGTGGAGAAATAGGAACACTTTTACACTGTTGGTGGGACTGTAAACTAGTTCAACCACTGTGGAAGTCAGTGTGGCGATTCCTCAGGGATCTAGAAGTAGAAATACCATTTGACCCAGCCATCCCATTACTGGGTATATACCCAAAGGACTATAAATCATGCTGCTATAAAGACACATGCACACGTATGTTTATTGTGGCACTATTCACAATAGCAAAGACTTGGAACCAACCCAAATCTCCAACAATGGTAGACTGGATTAAGAAAATGTGGCACATATACACCATGGAATACTATGCAGCCATAAAAAATGATGAGTTCATGCCCTTTGTAGGGACACGGATGAAGCTGGAAACCATCACTGTCAGCAAACTATCGCAAGGACAAAAATCCAAACACCGTATGTTCTCACTCATAGGTGGGAATTGAACAATGAGAACACATGGACACAGGAAGGGGAACATCACACACAGGGGCCTGTTGTGGGGTGTGGGGAGGTGGGGAGGGATAGCATTTGGAGATATACCTAATGTTAAATGACAAGTTACTGGGTGCAGCACACCAACATGGCATATGTATACATATGTAACTAACCTGCACATTGTGCACATGTACCCTAAAACTTAAAGTATAATAAATAACAAAGAAAAAGAAAAAGAAAAGGAACAAACAAATCCTCTGAGAAATATAGAACTATGTGAAAAGACCAAATCTACGTTTGATGGGTGTACCTGAAAGTGATGGGAAGAATGGAACCAAGTTGGAAAACATTCTTCAGGATATGATCCAGGAGAACTTCCCCAACCTACTAAGACAGGCCAACATTCAAATTCAGGAAGTACAGAGAACACCGCAAAGATACTCCTCGAGAAGAGCAACCCCAAAACACATAATCATCAGATTCACCTAGGTTGAAATGAAGGAAAAAATATTAATGGCAGCTAGAGAGAAAGGTCGGGTTACCCACAAAAGGGAGCCAATCAGACTAACAGTGGATCTCTCTGCAGAAAGCCTACAAGCCAGAAGAGAGTAGGGGTCAATATTCAACATTCTTAAAGAAAATAATTTTCAACCCAGAATTTCATATCCAGTCATACTAAGCTTCATAAGCAAAGGAGAAACAAAATCCTTTACAGACAAGCAAATGCTGAGAGATTTTGTCACCACCAGACCTGACTTAAAAGAGCTCCTGAAGGAAGCACTAAATATGAAAAGGAAAAACCCATACTAGCCACTGCAAAAACATACCAAATTGTAAAGACCATCAACACTATGAAGAAACTGCATCAACTAATGAGCAAAATAACCAGCTAGCATCATAATGACAGGATCAAATTCACACTAACAATATTAACCTCAAATGTAAACAAACTAAATGCCCCAATTAAAAGACACAGACTGGCAAATTGGATAAGCAGTGAAGAACCATTGGTGTGCTGTATTCAGGAGACCCATCTCACAGACAAAGACATACATAGGCTCAAAATGAAGGGATGGAGGAGAATTTACCAAGTAAATGGAAAGAAAAAAAAAGCAGGGGTTGCAATCCTAGTCTCTGATAAAACAGACTTTAAACCAATAAAGATCAAAAAAGACAAAGAAGGGCATTACATAATGGTAAAGGGATCAAAGCAACAAGAAGAGCTAACTATCCTAAATATATATGCACCCAATACAGGGGCACCCAGATTCATAAAGCAAGTTCTTAGAGAACTACAAAGAGACTTAGAATCTCACACAATAATAGTGGGAGACTTTAACACCCCACTGTCAATATTAGACAGATCAACAAGACAGAAAATTAACAAGGATATTCAGGACTTGAACTCAGCTCTGGATTGAGCAGACCTAATAGACATCTCCACCCCAAATTAACAGAATATACCTTCTTCTCAGCACCTCATGGCACTTATTCTAAAATTGACCACATAATTGGAAGTGAAACACTCCTCAGCAAATGTAAAAGAATGGAAATCATAACAAACAGTCTCTCAGACCACAGTGCAATCAAATTAGAGCCCAAGATTAAGAAACTCATTCAAAACTGCACAACCACAAGGAAACTGAACAACCTGCCCCTGAATGACTACTGGGTACATAATGAAATCAAGGCAGAAATAAATAAGTTCTTTGAAACCAATGAGAACAAAGACACAGTGTACCAGAATCTCTGGGACACAGCTAAAGCAGTGTTTAGAGGGAAATTTATAGCACTAAATGACCACAGGAGAAAGTAGAAAAGATCTAAAAATCAACACCCTAACATCAGAATTAAAAGAACTAGAGAAGCAAGGGCAAAGAAATTCAAAAGCTAGCAGATGGCAAGAAATAACTAAGATCAGAGCAGACCTGAAGGAGATAGAGACATGAAAAACCCTTAAAAATATCAATGAACCCAGGAGCTGGTGTTTTGAAAAGATTAACAAAATAGACCGCTAGCCAGACTAATAAAGAAGAAAATAGAGAAAAATCAAATATACACAATAAAAAATGATAAAGGGATATCACCACTTATCCCACAGAAAGACAAACTACCATCAGAGAATACTATAAACATCTCTATGCAAATAAACTAGAAAATCTAGAAGAAATGGATAAATTCGTGGACACATACACACTCCCAAGACCAAACCAGGAAGAAGTTGATCCCTGAATAGACCAGTAACAAGTTCTGAAATTGAGGCAGTAATTAATAGCCTACCAACCAAAAAAACCGCAGGACCAGATGGATTCACTGCCAAATTCTACCAGAGGTACAAAGAGGAGCTGGTACTATTCCTTCTGAAATTTTTCCAAAAAACAAAAAAAGAGGGACTCCTCCCTAACTCATTTTAAGAGACCAGCATCATCCTGATACTAAAACCTCGCAGAAACACAACAAAAAAAGAAATTTTAGGCCAATATCCCTGATGAACATCAATGTGAAAATCCCCAATAAACTACTGGCAAACCGAATCCAGCAGCACATCAAATAGCTTATCCACCACGATCAAGTTGGCTTCATACTGGGCTGCAAGACTAGTTTAACTTATGCAAATCAATAAACGTAATCCATCACATAAACAGATCCAATGACAGAAACCACATGATTATCTCAATAGATGCAGAAAAGGCCTTTGACAAAATTCAACACCCCTTCATGCTAAAAACTCTCAATAAACTAGGTATTGATGGAACATATCTCAAAATAATAAGAGCTATTTATGACAAACCCACAGCCAGTATCACACTGAACAGGCAAAAGCTGGAAGCATTCCCTTTGAAAACCAGCACAAGACAAGGATGCCCTCTCTCTCCACTCCTATTCAACATAGAATTGGAAGTTCTGGCCAGGGCAATCAGGCAAGAGAAAGAAATAAAGCGTATTCAAAAAGAAAGGAAGTCCAATTGTCTCTGTTTGCAGATGACACGACTGTATATCTAGAAAACCCCATTGTCTCAGCCCAAAATCTCCTTCAGCTGATAAGCAACTTCAGCCAAGTCTCAGGATACAAAATCAATGTGCAAAAATCAGAAGCATTCCTATGCACCAATCATACACAAACAGAGAGAAAGATTATAAGTGAAGTCCCATTCACAATGGCTACAAGAGAATAAATACCTAGGAATCCAACTTACTTACAAGGGATGTGAAGGACCTCTTCAAGAACTACAAACCACTGCTCAAGGAAATAAAAGAGGACACAAACACATGGAAAAACATTCCATGCTCATGGATAGGAAGAATCAATATCGTGAAAATGGCCATACTGCCCAAAGTAATTTAGAGATTCAATGCTATCCCCATCAAGCTACCATTAACTTTCTTCACAGAATTAGAAAAAAACTACTTTAAATTTGATACTGAACCAAAAATGAGGCTGTATAGCCAAGAAAATCTTAAGCAAAAAGAACAAAGCTGGAGGCATCACACTACCTGACTTCAAACTATACTACAAACAGCATGGTACTGGTACCAAGACAGATATATAGACCAATGGAACAGAACAGAGGCCTCAGAAATAACGACACATTATCTACAATCATCTGATCTTTGACAAACCTGACAAAACAAGCAATGAGGAAAGGATTCCCTATTTAATAAATGGTGCTGGGAAAACTGGCTAGCCATATGCAAAAAACACAGAAACTGGACCCCTTCCTTACACCTTATACAAAAATTAAGCCAAGATGAATTAAAGACTTAAGTGTAAGACCTAAAGCCATAAAAACCCTAGAAGAAAATCTGGGCAATACCATTCAGCACATAGGCATGGGCAAAGACTTCATGACTAAAACACCAAAAGCAATCTCGACAAAAGCCAAAATTGACAAATGGGATCCAATTAAACTAAAGAGCTTCTGCACAGCAAAAGAAACTATCATCAGAGTAAACAGGCAACCTACAGAATGGGAGAAAATTTTTGCAACCTATTCATCTGAAAAAGGGCTAATATCCAGAATCTACAAAGAACTTAAAGAAATTTACAAGAAAAAAAAAATCCTATCAAAAAGTGGGCGAAGGATATGAACAGACACTTCTCAAAAGAAGCTATTCATGCGGCCAACAAACATATGAAAAAAAGCTCATAATCACTGGTCATTAGGGAAATGCAGATCAAAACCACAATGAGATACCATCTCATGCCAGTTAGAATGGCGATCATTAAAAAGTCAGGAAACAACAGATGCTGGAGAGGATGTAGAGAAATAGGAAAGCTTTTACACTGTTGGTAGGAGTGTAAATTAGTTCAACCATTGTGGAAGACAGTGTGGCGATTCCTCAAGGATCTAGAACCAGAAATACCATTTGACCCAGCCATCCCATTACTGGGTATATACCCAAAGGATTATAAATCATTCTACTATAAAGATGCATGCATACGTATGTTTATTGCAGCACTATTCACAATAGCAAACACTTGGAACCAACCCAAATGCCCATCAATAATAGACTGGATAAAGCAAATGTGGCACATATACACCATGGGACACCATGCAGCTATAAAAAAGGATGGGTTCATGTCCTTTGCAGGGACATGAATGAAGCTGGAAACCATCATTCTCAGCAAACTAACAAAGGAACAGAAAACCAAACACCGCATGTTCTCACTCATAAGTGGGAGTTGAACAACGAGAACACATGGACACAGGGAGGACATCACACACCATGGCCTGCCAGGGGGTTAGAGGCTAGGGGAGAGATAGCATTCAAGAAATACCTAATGTAGATGACAGGTTGATGGGTGCAGCAAACCAACATGGCATGTGTATACCTATGTAACAAACCCGCACGTTCTGCACATGTATCCCAGAACTTAAAGTATAATTTTAAAAAAGTAGGTTGGAGATTCATATTTAAAGTGAAACTAAGCCAAAATTTGTATTATTTTTCTTAATAATTTCCAAAATGGAATCTAAGTTTTACCTTTTAAGCCAATCTGATCAACTTCTCATGGCACTACCTTGAGAAAAACTCTAAGGTATACTAAGACACAGTGGGTCTCAGTGCCATAATCCATCAGTGAATGTGGGGACAGGCAGCAGGCACAGAGAGTGGGGAGTGTGCCCAGCTCTGACATAAAGAACAACAATATGTTGATGCAATATCAAGAAGTTGCTTCTCTCCTGGGCTTCCTTGTAGCCATTATCAGCTATTACCCAACTCAGCTACTCTACAGTCATTTTCAACACTTTTCTTCCTTTCTGTGTCCCATTGCCAAGTCTTTAAAAGCCAGGCACTCATTTTTCAAGACCCCTTTCATAAGGCCAGGGGTTGCTGTATAACCTAGTTCTTGCAGTAAGATGTAAAGAGATAATTGTCATCATCTTCATAAGCATCATGAAAATATTTTCCTCTCTGAACAGAGAAACAGATGAAGAAGAATGTCTTCCTCTACCACCAGCATCCTCCCCCACCCTCCGACCTATTTCGTTGTTGTTGATTTTTGTTTCTTGTTTGAGACAGAGTCTCACTCTGTCGCCCAGGCTGGAGTGCAGTGGCGCAATCTTGGCTCACTGCAACCTCTGCCTCCCAGGTTCAAGCAATTCTCCTGCTTCAGCCTCCCGAGTAGTTGGGATTACAGGCACCCTGCCCCCACGCCCGGCTAATTTTTGTATTTTTAGTAGAGA
Organism: Pan troglodytes; assembly: GCF_028858775.2. NCBI lineage: Eukaryota > Metazoa > Chordata > Mammalia > Primates > Hominidae > Pan > Pan troglodytes. The sequence goes on from NC_072404.2 coordinate 40,411,579, forward strand.
TGAGGTTTCACCATGTTGGCCAGGCTGGTCTCCTAACCTCAAGTGATCCTCTTAACCTCAAGTGATCCGCCTGTCTTGGCCTCCCAAAGTGCTGGGATTAAATGCATGAGCCACCATGCCCAGCCTCCTCCCCGCCTTTTTTTAAACCCATTACCATCCTTGCTTTCTGATTTGGACTGGCATTGAAGATATGATTATTAGGAATCTGACTGCCAACTTGTGATCGTGAAGGAAGACATTGGCAACATGATAAAAATAGCATAGAGGAGGATGAAAGGAGTCTGGATGTCCTGGGGACTTGTTGAGCTACCAAACCCACCCTGATACTGCCCAGCTTCTGTTCTTTGTGGTATAAACAATACGTGGCTTGGCGGTTTCGTCTACTGTGAGTTAAGTCTTCTGCTCCTTGCTATCGAGTGTATCCTAAAACCAATACACCGGGCCGGGCGCGGTGGCTCACGCCTGTAATCCCAGCACTTTGGGAGGCCGAGGCGGGCGGATCACGAGGTCAGGAGATCGAGACCATCCTGGCTAACACGGTGAAACCCCGTCTCTACTAAAAATACAAAAAATTAGCCGGGCGTGGTAGCGGGCGCCTGTAGTCCCAGCTACTCGGGAGGCTGAGGCAGGAGAATGGCGTGAACCCGGGAGGCGGAGCTTGCAGTGAGCCGAGATCGCGCCACTGCACTCCAGCCTGGGCGACAGAGCGAGACTCCGTCTCAAAAAAAAAAAAAAAAAAAAAAAAACCAATACACCAGCAAATGAGATGCAAGAATAACTGCCTGTATGCTCTGTCATTTTTGCAATGTAGACACCACCTAGAACAAGAAAATTATTGAATCTCTGAATGAATTTTTGTAAAGCTATAGAAGCAAAAACACAAGTTTAAAAGACCTAGATTTTAATTATTAGAGTCAGATTCTTGAGAAAATTTCTGATGGCCTTGAAGCCAGCAGTTTATACAGTGAGGTAGGAAAAGGAGAAATCTATTTGAGTGTTGTTTCCTCCCCGCACACAGATAAAATCAGAACATTTCTAGAGAGGATTGGGAATGGAGAAGACAGCAGATGCTAATGTTGGGCTCTGCTTCCTGGCTTTCCCTTCCTACAGGGTTGACCCATTGATGGGGTGGATAAAACAGGCTTGGGGATCTGAATGTAGAAAGGACTTGCCCCACACTTCCTGCCTCGAACTCAGAGAGGAGATAGCCTTCAAGAATGCCTTGCAGCAACGTGGGTAGACAGCATTGGGCTCAGAATAGGGGCACAGCATAGCAAAACCAACTCATCTCAGGTCTTGGAAGAGACTTCAAAAAGCTCCCAAGCTTCCCCCAAAAAGGAGCTCAAAGGACAGCAGAGAATGAAGAGCTGGAATGCATCAGGAATTCACATCCCCATATCAGAGACTCAGAAAGTGATTATGTCAGATAAATGGAAGAAAAATAAGTAGAAAGAGAATCATTCAGGCAGACTAAATTTTAAAATAAATTACTCTGAAATGAGAAGTTAAGAGTCTTTTGGGTCTTGTCCCATATAGAACAAAAGAGCTATGTTAATTTATCTTGTAAAGAAAGTTTTGTTTCATGCATCCGAGTTGATAATGTAAAATTTAAAGTTGCTTCAGATAATGTGACAACCCTGGAGTATAATACATTAGGACTCATCTCTCTGAACGAACAGCAACTTTGCAAAAGAGGAAACGGGGCTGCCTGTTCTGTTACTGTCACATCTGATTTTTATTTGTATATGACTTGACCAGCCTTTATAGCTCTCACCACACAGCACTTCCATATTCAATAATGGACCTGTTCAAAGGAAGCCATATCACTCCACTTGATTTGCTTCTGATACCAGTTCCAGGGGTATTGATCTGTCTTGAGTAATGTCTTATTGTTGACAGAGAGGCTTCTTGACTCACTGTAGGTGACTTTTTATGCCCTTTAAAGTTCTGAAAAGCCCATAAAGATAATGTTTAAATTACAAGTCATACACAACAGAAGAGAGTCTGGAGCAGCCACACAGGCAACTGCATAGTATTAGAAGGACTGTGGACATGGAATCAGACTACACAGTTCCATAGCTGACTGGGTATATTACTCTTTCCTCAATTTCCTCATATGTGAAACGGTAAGGCTAATATCTACCTAGCATAGTTTTCTGAAGATTTTATAAGAGATCACATATATAAAGCACCTAACCTTGTTAATCCATAGAAGAAATGTAATAAATATCAGAAAAAGAAGAGTTTTTTTTCTCCCTTCTTTGGTTATTTCATGCTATAAATTTTACCATTTTCTGGGTTTAAGTACAATGCGTTTATGCTAAGGTTTAACACAGTGGCTTCATCTTTTAGTCATTCTAATTAATTTCAGCATTGACTGCACCCAGTGGCCCCTGTAGATAAAAACAGGACCAACCACTAAACATTAAACTCTCAAGCACCCACCTGTAATCACTTAAACAGCTAGAGGTGGCTCCACTGATACTTATTAAACAGATGTTCACTCTGTATCAAAAATGTACCAATCTCATCCTGAAGCCCAGAAAATAGAAAAGAAGATAGGACAGCCTCTGTTACCAATGGCGGAAATATGACAGGGCTATATGAGGCTAAGGTAAAGGATATAAAACTCAAAACCAAGAGTGATGAGCAAGGAGACTGTGTTAGACTGTTTCAATAATTAAGGTGAGAAATGATGGCGGCCTGAAGTGTGATTTTCATGATGGAGATGGGGAGAAATAGATAGTTTAAAAACTGTTAAAAAGGAGCATTGGCAGAACTCATTAATTGAACAGATGCAGATAGCAGGTAGGCTGGGGGAGGGAGGTGTTACATATGACAACATGACATATTCTGTTAATACTAATTGAAGGCCTCTATGGTGGAATCACTTACTTAGGTGACTTGGGAATACAGGGAGGTAAAGTCACATTCCTGGCTCCCAAGAAATGTATAGTACATTTAAAGGGATAAGACATAACAACGTCTTTTTAGTATCTGCTCTAGTTTATTATTTTATTTTTTAGGGCCCTATTCTGTTCTCAAAAAAAAAAAAAAAAAAGTAGTAAGGATGAAAAGGGGTAGGGCATCTGGAAAAAACTTTGGAGAAGCCTCAGGAACATCCCACTTGAAACCTCCAGCCAATTATTTCAGTCTTATAGAGAGAGTGGATTAAATGAATAGGTTGTGTCACTATTTTTGAGAAGCCCGAGTGCCTCTTCTAAGAGCTATTTTCATTTCCATAAAAAGGAAGGGAAATTGCGGTATCTAAAAGTAGTGTTTGAAAGTCACTCCTTAAGAATTACATCGAGTCAAAACACTTTCATTTAAAGCCCTTAATATTTGAACATTGTTATTTATTTTTGCTGTTTGGATTTTTATGTGTGTGTTTGTGTACCTATGAAAAACTGTTCCATTCATGTCTCAAATGAAATAAAAGAAGGTGGCTGTGATGTATTAGTATGGGTTCTCAATTTCTGTCCTAGGTAAGATGAAAAGCATGAAGATGCCTCCTTCAATCCTGTCATGGCCACAGTCTCCTTGTCATACCCATATAGGCTCTACCTCAAGTTGTGGGCAAACTTCTTTACCCGCCTGTCATGAAACTGTGCTTTTTCTGTGCTATCTCTAGGGCCCCAAGACTGTATGGATAGCTGCAGACCACCACATTCAGGAAGAGGGGCCAGATCCATTAGGGAGTATATTTGGCATTGAGCTGATAGAGAATAAAGGAGAAAAACTTTCTGAGTAGCTCCAGTCTTACCAACCCAGCTTCTGTTTCAAAGTGAATTCATGATCAACCGTGGTCTTGCCTGGAGTCATTAGTCCAGAGAACATCCCAACAAAGAAGGTGTAGGAAGTTTTCCTAAACCTAATTTTTAGGTCAAAAAACAAGACAGAGAGAGAACAAGATTAGGAAATAAATGGGAAGTTGGAGGAGCCCGGGTCAAGCAGAAGTAAGCCCAAGAATGCAAGGGAAAGGTCTGAGGTATAATGGTATAGGTCTGAGACAGGAAGAGCTACGGAATAAGCAGAGCAAGAAAGGGCAGAGGGCAATAAGGAATCCTTTCAGATGCTTTTCTTCTACTCCAACCCCAATTAGATACACATGGGCATTGGTAATTTTGCCTTCTGAATCTCTGGGATAATACATCAACCAAGTCATTTGCCCTGGGGAGAGGGTCTTTGAAATTAGCACAATAGCTCTGATTTCCTGCCAAATGGTTAATCAGAAGAGGACCTAATACATAAAGAGCAGGAATCTATTGTTCTCATAGACTCCTTATGCCTTGGGTAAGACATAATTCTAACTTGCTATTACCCCCTTCTCTGATTTTACACTAACTAGGGATATAACAGCCACCTCAAATGTCCCCAGATAGTCCACATCCCAGCAATAGCCGACTTCGCCAAATTGGGGCAGCAATTTCACCTTCATCTCACAGAGTTCAATGAATATGTTGGCAAGGGACATTTTGAGTGCCAATTCACTAATTTTACAGAAACTCTGTAATTGGTTGGAATTGCTAAGGTCAGGGATTGTACATTTCTTGTCACCTTCCTTCAGAGGGCTAATTTCTGTTTTCTCTCTCGGATGCATTCTATAGCTCAAACGGCAGATGCATTCTCTTGCAGTGGTGAATAAAGGCCACTCTTGGACAGGCCCAGTTGCTCTAAGTTAGAAGGAACCTCCTTTTTAGCTGACATATAATCAATCAGCATGCATTCGGTTTAGAGCAATGAATCTTCTGTAAGTGACAAGAGACCGGATTTGTTAATTTTGCTTTCAGCAAATGTACCTTAATATGGATATTTCTAAGATTCTTGGCAGCAATATAATTTAAAACATAGTTTAGTGTGACAATACAAGAGCATGATGTTCTGATTCTGATAAAATTTTGTCACATATGAGAGAAGGAAGAAGAAAAAAAGGTTAGTAGTTCAGATAAGAGAAAATAATTGGCTGAAAAGCTTTTATATTTGAGAATGATATAAAAGTGGAAATTGAAATCATTGACATGAACTGAGAACTTTGAAAGACCTTTACTCTGGAACTGCAATTGCCCAGCTGTGCCTGACATGATCCCATCTGAAGTCAGGGGTCATGATATAAACCTCCCATCTCTGATTTTCCCCTAACCAGGGCTCCAATGGACATCTCAGACTTCCTCAGAACCCCCACACTCTCCAACAGCTGACTTTGATACTTTGCCTGTTACGAATCAGGGCAGCAATTTGATCACTTCTCATATGGTCCAATACATATGTTGTCAAGTAAAGTAAAAAGATAGCTCAAGAAATTTTTACTAGATATAATTGCGTTTGAATCACATCCAACTATGCATGAAAACAGCATAGATATCACCTAAGACTCTTACTAACGAAAGTTCCCCAGAAAATATCTTAGTGCAGTGAGTCTCAAAGTTGTGGTATGTATCGGAATCACCAGGGGGAACTTGTTAAAATGCAGAAGCCCAGGCTTTTGTCTACTTGATGAATCTGAGCCTCTATTCTTTATTAACTCCCCCAGGTAATTCTAAAACACTTCTGAGTTTGAGAACCACTGATGTAGCGTTATAGAAAGTAAGTAGAGAAAAGGATGAGCTGTAGATAAGAGGGCAACACTTTCTGCCCCTTTTCCCCTGCATGTAGGACATGTTTGAGGAGTGGTTAACTGGATGGGAAAGCAAGTGTCTTTTTTCATCACTTTTCACTGAGCAGGCAGTTTCTCAATTGCAGCGCCTTCTCCCTCTGACTCCATGCCCATACACACATTATGAATCCGAGGGCCGGTGCCCATGCAGCCATACAATAGAGACAAGGACCAATTTACTTGCCAACTAAACATGTAGGGACATGCTGTCTATCCTCAACACAGATAAAACCTGCAGGTGCTCTTCCTTTGTTGAGCCCAGTGCTTCTCAACCTTGGCTGCACATTACAATTGAAGAATGTTTCAAACTCCCCATTGCCCAAGCTGTAACACAGTCTAGTTACAGCTAAATTGGGAGGAGAGCACAGGTTTTGGTGGTTTATAAGGCTTCCCAGGTGATTCAACATCTAACCAAAATTGAAAACAACTGTCTCTAATTCAGATTCTCACGAATGAGGCAGATTCATCCTGCATTTAAGAGAGCAACCTGTAACTCTAAGGTTACTTCTTCTATTGTATAGTCTCATGATTTGGTATCAGATTAAGTAGTTCAAAATATGAGAAAATGTGCACGAAGAAAAGTCCCAGAGATCTGATTGCCCATTCCTTCTCCTTTCCTACAGTCTTCAGTCTAGGTGACAATGCAAATATAAACCTGCTCTTTTCAGGAAGAAAATACCCACCACACCAACATATGGAAATAGAAAGAATGTGTAAACCTGATTCTTTTATAAGGCATGTAAAGAGAGAAATGAGAACAGCACATTTGAAATTCAGATTTAATCAAGAAGTCTTAAACTCAATAAAAAGACAACTCAATTTTTAAATGGACAGAAGATTTTAGTAGATATTTTTATCAAAGAAGATATACAAATAACTAATAAGCACCTGAAAAAATGCTCAACATTATTGGCTATTAGGAAATGCAAATCAAAACCACATGAAATAACACTTACTCATCACTGAAATGGCTATAATCAAAAAAACAGACAATAAAAGTGATGTCAATGATGTGGAAAAACTGAAACGCTCATTAACACATTGCTGGTGGGAATGTAAAATGGTGTGGCCACTTTGGAAAGCAGTATGGCAATTTCTTAAAAATTAAACACAAAGTTACCAAGCAAATAAGCAATTCTACTCCTAGTAATCTCTCCAAGAGAGATGAAAATGAAAGATGGCCACACAAAGACTTGTATGTGAATGTTTATTATGGATAATACCCCCAAAGTGGAAACAACGCAAATGTCTTTCAACTGGTAAATGGATAAACAAAATGTGATATAGCCACAAAATGGAATAATTTACAACAATAAAAAGTAATACAGTACTGATATAGGCCACACTATGCATGAACTTCAGAAAATTATGCTGCACAAAAGAAATCCAACACAAAGTCCACATATTTTATGATTTAATTTCTACAAAATGTCTAGAAAAGATAAATCTGCAGAGACGAAAAGCTGATTAGTGGTTGCCTGGGACTGGAGTGGATATAAGGAATGACTACAAATGGGCCTGAGAGATACTATTTGCGTGAGAGAAATGTTCTAAAATTGGATTGTGGCAATGGTTGCACAACTCTGTAAATTTACTAGAAGTTAATTAAGTTGTGTACTTAAAATGGGTGAATTTTATGATATATATATTATAATAAAGCTATTTAGAAAAACATGTAGAATTGACTTTACAATTCTGCAAAAATAATGTAAAAATTTAAGTAGATATAACATGCAAAAATAAAGCTTATTACTTTGGAAAAAATTACTTCAAAAATATGAAAATAGTTTAAGCTGCAGGAATTTTTTTAAAAAAACAAACTCTAAAATGATAATATTGAGCATTGACTATATTCCAGGCATTATTCTAAGTGCTTTATATCATTTTGTCCTATAAATGAGCCTCTAAGTTTGATGTTATGTTCCATTGTACTAGTATTGAAACTGAGGTCTAACTAGAGATAAAAGACTGATGCTAGAATAAGAAGACAGATTAAAAGGAAGATGGTAGTACTAAATAAATAATTTGAGTAATTTATAGTGCTTTTGCATAGTTGTAACTGGTATTAAAAAGAACGAAAAAGAGAATAGAGACCCAAATCTAGTGTTGATCAGATGAAGATTAAAGACATCACAGACAATGCAGAGAAAAAGGAGAAAGAGATTAAGGTGATCAGAAAATAGATGATAGATAGATACAGATGACATTAAATGAGGAACAGAGTAGGGATAATTAGTGTTCTTGGGGTGCAGAGGAGAATCAACATAAAAATATTAAAGATATTATTTAAAATGTCTTTTTAGCTGAAGAGAATTCTAAACATAAATAAAACTATCATTAGCAAGAATAAATATCAGGCAATAATGTACCACAACTGCACTGAGCACACATCAGCTCCTTGAACCATCACAACAACCCTAGGAAGCATGCACTATAATTTCCATTTTACAAAGGATCCCTAGAGCTAAGATGACTAGATATCTTGTTTACTTAGGACAATTCTGGTTTACTGCATGTAAACTACCTAAAATACCCATTTTATTCTCAAATTTATGAGTTTGGACAATAAATTACATGATCACCCTATTTTGAGTCTAAGAACTACAGGTGGTAAACTGCAGAACCAAAACTTATTAGAGAAGTCTCCAAAGCCTTTGTTCTTAACCATTTTATTATACTAAATCTGCAGAGCTAAAGTGTTCATCACAAAGCGACACAACTTGTAAAAAATAAGTGATTATACCAAGAAATTCTGCATTTCAAAGATAAATAAACAACTCTATATGCATTCAGTAGAAGTAAGTCATTTAAAAAGGAAAAAGATATTAATTAATTTCATAAGTAAATGAAAAATAGTACCCTGGATTTCTTCTTTACAACATTAAATGCCAGAAAACAATGTCTACAAAGTCAAGTTAGAATTAATGGAAGCTCTCAAATATACAAGTAGCTAAGAATCAAGAAGTCAAGCAACTACTTAAAGACATTGTCCAGCTAATTTAGGTAGAAATCAAAATTTAGACTTCACAAACACATAAGTAAGATACAGAAGTACTTATAGTGGGCAATGAATCCACTTTAATATCAAATTATGTAACAGTTGATCTGGTAAATATCATGTCTAGACAAAGTATACATGTGATATTTCTTGGAAGACAATATGCACCATATCTAACTTCGATCCTGCATCAAAAATTCCACTGGTTTGAGAAGAGGCCGAGGGAGCAGTGTGGGAAGAAATGCACATGAGCTGCTTTTCCCATTTTCACAAGGGGAATCCAATAAATAATGTCTTATTCCTGTTGTTGATAAACTAGCAGTCTGAAATTTGTCAAAATTTTTAAGTTGTAAAAATATACATCAGTAGAGCAAAAAAAATTGTATTATCTTTCATGTTGCAGAAGAAAATAGAATTAAAGAAAACCTTAGAAAGATAACATAAAGAAAAAATGCAAAGGTAATACTAAAACAAAAGAAAATATTTTAAATAGCAGTAAAAGACAGAAAACAAAGGTAGAAATCAGGAAGTATATAGAGAGACCAAACACAGGATGTTTAATACTAAATACAAATGGTTAAATCACTCTCATTAAAAGAAAGATAGCCTCATATTAAACAAAACAATAAGTAAAATATATTTACAAGAGACACCAAATGCCAATGATTACAGAATATAGAGAATAAAAGAATCAGTAAAGATATGCAAAAGAAACTAAAAGATAATACAAATTTAAAAATACAGTATAACAGCTATTTACCTAGCATTTACATTGTATTTAATTAATCTAGAGATGATTTTAAGTATATGTAAGGATATGCATAGGTTATATGCAAATACTACACTGTTTTATATAAGCAACTTGAGCATCTTGGATTTGGCATCCACAGGAGTCTTACAACAAATCCTCCATGCATACCAAGGGATTTGTCTGCTTATCTGACTTACTTAAAGAATCCTGATTTTATAGAGCGTGACCATATTCTCAGCCTCCCTTGCAAATAGGAGAAGCTATGTGACTAAGTTCTGACCAGTGAAATATAAGTGGAAGTTACTGGGAGGGCTTCCAGGAAAGTTCCTTTAAAAAGAGCTGAGCTCCCTTTTGTCTTTCCCCTTTCCTTCTTCCATTGGCTGGAATGCAAACACGATGAAGCTGAAATGTATATCTTACAACCATATGGTGACCTTAAAGATGGAAGCACTTCATCAAGGAAAACAGAGCAAGAAGATACGATGAGCCTGGGTCACTGATGATATCCTGGAACCACTTCACCACCCCTTGACTCATGTTACCACTAATTCCCCATTGCTTTCCTACATTAATTCAAACTTGACTTTGTAAAAATTATTTTCTGGCATATAATGTTGTAAAGAAAAAATTCAAGATACTGTTTTTTTATTTACTTACTAAATTAATATAGTATTTCTTTATTAGTGACTCACTTTTACTGAATGCATGCAAAACTTGTTTATCCTTGAAATACAGGATTCCTTGGTGCAACCACTTTTTTTTTTAAAACTAGTTTGTTTCTTTATGATGAACACTATAATAGCTCTGCAGATTTAGTGTAATAAAAGGGTTAAAAACAATAGCTTTGGAGACTTCCATGACTGAAAGTTTTGGTTCTGCAACTTACCAACTCTAGTTCTTACGCCCAAAGTAAGGTGATCATGTTATTTACCTTGTGTCTTCACCACAATACCTTGACTCTATCTTTCTTGAGGGAAAGACAAACAAGCATTCTGTTTTGTTCAAATTGCTCTTTTTTTAAGATCTCTGTACTTGGACTAAAAAGCAATTATTAACTGATATCAGCTCATAAAATTAGTTTATAACAAATCAAAATCCAAGGTGAAAAAATTATATGTGAGAGAGTATTTTTACTTGATGGTTGACATAATTCAACATAATCATGTGTGTCATGAATCTTTTTATGACAACAATACAGCATCAAAATGTACAGTGTAGACCTAGAGGAAATACAAAGAGAAACACAGGGCCCCAATAATAATGGAAAACATAAACAAACCTTTCTGTGCCTTTGACAAATTAGGTAGACAAAAGCTAAAAAGGTAAAGAAATGAGATTCTAGAGACTTCAGTAGAACTAAGAGTACCTAATAAAATGCTTCTAAAAATATGTGTGTGTGTGCGTACACATGTGCACACACACACAGGCATTTGTGAAATTATCTTATAAATAGAATTCCAGGTATTTTTTCAAAAACTGAACATATATATATAATGTTTTAAAAAATTTCAAAAGATAGAACTTGCCTTCAAAATATAATTCAAGAAATAAACAAAACTTGAAATTAAACTGAACAAAAATATAAACATTTGGAAGTCACTTCCAAGTAATTCTTTGGTCTAAGAAGAAATCAGACACACATTGTATTTATTGTAGAAAATAATGAAAATGAGAATACCACATATCAGACTTTCCAGGTCACAGCTAAAAGCAGATTCAGAGGAAAATTCGTTGCCTTAAATGCTTCAATTATAAATATGAATGAATGAAAATAAATGTTAAGTATTTAATCCAAGCGTTCAGATTTTTTAAAGACAGCAAAATAAAGAAAGAAAAAGAAGGAACTGATGAAGATGTAGTAATAGCAACTGTACTTCAATAAAATATTTTGAGGAAATAATCAGACAAGAGCTCAAGAATGTTTGTTCAGTGCTGTTTCTGGAAACTCAGAAAAAACTTTAATCTTTATTATAGGGATGATTGAATAAATCATAACACATTTCATGTTAGCAGAACAAAGAGACACTAAAATATATACCTTAATACAAAAATCTACAACAAGTGGAATTAAAAAGTAGAATGCAGATCTGAATATAAGAATCACAATTGGGCACTGAGGAATACATTAGCAGTTAATATAAGTTGTGTCTTTACATCTTCAGGTATTTATTTAAAGGAACTATAGTTTGGTGTTATAATTAGAAAAATACAACCCTAAAAGTATGGACTGTGAAATCATATTTATTCTAGTGTCCTCCTTTAAGTAGAACATTGCATTCCATTTCTTTAGGGACTGTATTTCTTAATCATTGTAACAGGTATAACCTCTTGTACCCATTACAGCAAGCAATTACTAAATATAATATACCACATTTGTCTTTTCTGCAGGATCCCAAGAATTTCTCTGCCCTCAAAGCAATTTTCTGTTTAATGCTATGCTGAGGATACTGTTATTTCATACTAATGATTTAGAACCCTCACCACCATATCAGAATTCCAAGCCCAAACTAAGATACTATGAAAAGTTAACTGGTGTGGAAAGTCAATGGTTATTTCTTATCTTATTTCTCTACTTGAAGAGTTATTCCTTACCAAGAGCTCTCCGCACCTTCACTATGGGGAAATATGCACCCACTTTAAGGAAATATTATGGGAATTAAATGTTGTGACATCTTTCAGGCACCCAGCACAGTGGTGAGATGGAGTTCCCCCTTTACCTTCTCCCATATTCTTTCCTGATCCTATCTGAGTAATTACAACTCTTCCAACCAATCCACTTTTACACAGTTTTTTTATAGAATGAACATCCAAATGCAGCATCTGTGATATATCTGAATTAAATAGTGGGTGCAACAACATGGCTATTTCAAGCTTAAATGTCAGCTCATTTTTTTGAAAGCAAAGTCATGGGAGTGAGTGTCTGTTTACACCTAATGCTGAGAAATTTAATCTCTGCAGGCTGTGACACATTCTGATATCAGAGGATCAAAATCCCACTGGTGGAAGTTAATTTCCTTTGCTCTACAATCCACACTTACCATTCTGCACTCAGGTGGGAAAATAAAAGTTGTGTTCTTCATCCAAAGTTACTAAAAACACCCAAGCCCAAATTTAAACCTCAAAACTATGAGCTCTGCTTCCTTGGAACTCAAAAGAATAATTCTCTTTGCTACTCAGAGATTAATCACACTGCCTTTATCACCTACTATGCTTGTGTTATTTTACTCTTCTTTTGTTATTTAACTGAGAGCATTTGTGTCTATTCTACCCAACCAAACCATGAATTTGCATGTGTCAGGGAAGCTCTGGCAACATCTGATACAACTTATTCCTCATATATTAATTGCTTAATACAGTTTTTGTGATTGAATTTTGAGCTAATAACATATTTTAATTCAATACAGCATGCATTTTTAAACACTCTGAGAATGTCCAAAAACAATTTGGCACTTAGGTAAGAAGAGACTTTATTCAGGCTGGGCGCGGTGGCTCACGCCTGTAATCCCAGCCCTTCGGGAGGCCGAGGTGGGTGGATCACAAGGTCAAGAAATCGAGACCATCCTGACCAAAATGGTGAAACCCAGTCTCTACTAAAAATACAAAAATTAGCTGGGCGTGGTGCCATGGGCCTGTAGTCCCAGCTACTGGGGAGGCTGAGACAGGAGAATTCCTTGAACCCGGGAGGCGGAGATTGCAATAAGCTGAGATCACACCAGTGCACTCCAGCCTGGCAACAGAGCAAGACTCCATCTTAAAATAAAATAAAGAGACTTTATTCGAAAGGATTAGTGCAAGAGGGAGACTGGACCATTACAGTAAGGAGAAAGGGGCTGTTGTAGTTTGGAGAACATTCATATCGTGAGATCTGCAAGTATCTCAAGGGTTAGGAAAAAAGAGATTCTCTTTCATAGGAAAGAATAGACAAGGCTAGAAAGAACCAGGTGTGGAGAAGTACCATGACAGGAGTGACACGATCTGTCAGTAGATGAGGGAATATTTTACCCTGAACTCTGCAGCGTACTCCAGGGAGAGGCTGTGGAGGAGGAGCTGTGTGCTGGCTGAGGCTGAGGGCGGGACAAAGTTCAGCCTAGGAGAAGCAAAGAATCTTAACCAAAGTTGGTTTAGCCTGCATTTTTTTCTGATTGATCAGTGGGGACAAAACAGCTTAGCTAATATCATTTATGAGACAAACAAAAGGAATTTAGAGGGTCTGCGTCTGGCCTTGTTATAAGTGTTGATGGCTATTTAGTCTGTGTTGCTACAAAAATATATGTGAAATTGGGTAATTTAAAAAGAACAGAGGTTCATTTGGTTCACAGTTCTGCAGGCTGTACAAGAAGCATAGTGTCAGCATTTGCTTCTGGTGAGGGCCTTGGGAAGCTTACAATCATGGCAGAAGGCAAAGTAGGAACATGCACACCACATGGCAAGAGAGGGAGCAAGAGAGAGAGGAGGAGGTGCCAGGCTCTTTGAACAACCAGATCTCACGAGAACTCAAATCAAGAACTCACTCATTACTGCAAGAACAGCACCAAGCCCTTCATGAGGGATCCACCGCCATGACCGAAACACCTCCCACCAGGCCCCACCTCCAACATTAGAGGTCACATTTCAACATGAGATTCGAAGGGGACAAAACATTTGAACCATATCAATCCCCACAAGGCAGCATTGGTGAATCTGATTTAAGTCATATGGGGAATAATGGTTAGCTGCACGAAGCCCTTTCTGGAACACAAAGCAGTGGGGGCATTTATTAACCTTTTCTGTTTTCCAGGATCACAGGGTTCTGGTAAAGTTCAAACTTGTCAGAGGATACAAGGAGAAAAGGTGCAGTGTCTCCATTCAGGAATTTGGAGACTAAAGAAAGAGTCAAGGAAAAATTGTTCACATTTTTAAAAATAGTAACGATGAAGCGGAAGACAAGAAGGAAGACAATTAGATCTCATTTGATTTCCAACACCTTCATGATGCAGGCACCACAGTCTCTCAGTTAACAGACGAGAAGAAAGAGGCTTAGAACTGTTAAGTAAATAATCCAGGGACTCACAGACAGGACATAGCAGAGCCAACTTTGAATCCAGATCATTTTGACAGCCCAGGGCACAGTTCATATACGAAAAGGCCAACTAACAAAATGTCAGCTAACAAATGCATCACCGTGAACAGTCAGGAAATACCTGCAAGCTCCAGAACTTTCTCATTTACATAGCACTAACAGAAACTTTTGGACTTTCCCTGCAATGAGGCAGAGTGTCAATCCCTACTGAGATGGACCCCAATAACCATTAAAAATACATATATAGAAAACAAGTTTAAATATTTTGCCTATAACTTTTATTCCAAAGCTTATGAACTCTCCTCTTTTAGCATTACAGGAAAATGATGTATTTGTTCAAGGATATAAAAATTGTGGTTCAGGGTTATCCTGTAACAACACGATACTCATGAGCTTGCACTCTGAGTCATTCATTCAACAAATATCTATTTGATACCAAGCACTGAGCTTGATACAAAAAGGTACAGTAGTCAGTACAACAGCTGTGGTCCCTGCCCTTACAGAGATCATTCTCTATCAGAGAACAGAAATATTTAGACAAAGTATTAAATAGGGATGAGCAATATGATATATGAGGAAAAGTTTACCAAGGGGATACAAAGAAAAGGACTCTTAGCAGAGGTAGAAAAGCCCTTTCTTGCCAGGAGACCTGTGTGGTAAGTAGGTATTGAGTGAAAGAGTAAAGGATGATGTTACAACTAATGATGAGCAATTGGCCAGGATTAGGAGTCTACCTCCAAGCTGTAAAGAGCCACCATCCTTGAATGAAATTAATAGTCGCTACAATCATTAGCTATCATAATATTGTAGCATAGCTTACTTCCCTACACATTATAGAGAATTCATCAAATCTCAGTGATACATGGGAGAAAACTTTCTAGGCATATGTATCATATTAGAGGAAATGTCAGGAACCATAGAACTGCTTTTAGAAATATGTCAAAAGGTGATCACATTTATCTTATACCTAAAAGCCAGTGGATTGATGCATTTCAATCCCTCCCTGCCCCACTCAGGTGACTCCACCCCATGTCACCCAGTTCATCCTTCTGATGACTCCATCAGCTTCAACATGCTTTTCTGGGATCATGCTTCTCAAACCTAGCGGAATTCGGAATCATCTGGAGGGTTCGTTAAAACACAGATTCCTGGGCCCCACCCCCCAGAGATTCGAACATAGTAGGTCTGGGGTGGGGCCCCAGAATTTTCATTTCTAGCAAGTTCCCAGGTAATGATGCAGGTGCTGCCAGTCCTTGGGCCACACCTTGAGGATTACTGCTCTATAGCACTGATCCTTGAGAGTAAATTTCAACAAATTTGCAGCCAGCTGAGGCTCTGCTCCATTCATCTTCTCTGACTGCAATATCCAGAGAAGCTTCTGAAGCAGCATGCAAACTTGGAATCTGCTATCCCTATATTTTTGTATTGTAACCCTTAGAACAGAACTCCCAGGAGCAGGGTCTCAAGGTATTGGCTATTGAAATTTGTGAATAACCAGCACTTTCATCATTTTCTTATTGAAGAGACTTAACCTATATAACAATGATGAGTTAGGTTTTTTTTAATGTAACAAAGTTAAATATAACTTGCTGTGTAGACTACTGGTCAATAGATTTCTCAAATCATACCTAAATTTGTATTTCTTTAAAAAATCTTTTGACATTTGTGTCAAGGTCATCTGACATCCTCCATCCACACCCCCCCAAAAGAAATGGTTCATTTTAGAGCCAGGAATGTGAAAAAAATATTTTATATTCACACATGAACTTTTCTGGATATAAGATTTTAGGTTTGAAGATTTTTTTTTTAAATCTCCAAGTCATTATTCAATGATCTTCTTGCATCCAGTATTGTTATTAAGAACTCAGACACCCATATCATGCCTATTTCTTTGTAAAGGTTCTGTTTTTTCTCTTTGAAAATGTTTAGAATTTTTCCCTTGTCCTTGATATCCTTACATTGTACTGTTACTTGTCTAGGTTTTCCTTTTCTTCTCTTGTTTCACACCTGCTATATCCTTTCAATTTAAAGTCTTACAACTTCCTTTAATTCTGACAAATTTTCAATAATTATTCCTTCAAATAATTATCCTTAAATTTTAAAAAATATTTTATTATGAAAATTTCCAATCATATAGAAAAGAATTATATAATGAAAACTCATATACACACCACTTAGATTCTATCAATTTTTTTTTGCATTGTCATGGACCTATCACTCTATTCAACTTTCTATCCAACAATTATTTTAGGAAATGTTTAATGTATTTCCAAGTAAGTCAACAACATCAGTAAGGTCCCTTCAAATGCTTCAGCATGAATATCAAGTAAATGCATACTAATATTTGTTTATATATTTTTTGTCTCCTTAAGTAAAAATTATGTACAATAAAATACACAAATCTTAATTATGCCATTCAATGCATTTTGACAGATGCATATACCTGTCTATCCTAGGCCCCTATCAAGATACATAACATTACCACCAACTCTGAAAGTTCTCTGTGCCTCTTCCCAACCTCCAAATCCAGCCCTATACCCATACCCACAGATGCAATTACCATGCTTAAATTTTCTACCATAAATTAGTTTTGCTTATTCCAGGGCTTAAGATAAACACAATTATACAATACACATTTTTAAGGATTTTTCTTTCAGCCTAATGACTTTGAAATTAACTCATGTTGTGGCATGTATTATTGCTTTGCTCCTTTTTATTGCTGAGAAGTATTCCATCGTATGGGTATATCCTGGTTTATTTACCCATTCTCCTACTGATGAACACCTGGAATCTTTCCAGTTTTTCATCAACAAACATAAACCACCATAGTGGTACCATTTTTTCCTTCCACTAGCATTGTGTGAGAATTTCAAATGCTGCATGTCCTTACCAACCTTTGGTGTTGTCAGTCTCTTGAACTTTAGTCATTCTGGTGAATGTGTAGTAGCATCTCATTGTGCATTTCCCAGACCATTGTCCTCGAGCACTTGTACAAATACTTGTGGTGAATTCTCATATTGTCCTTTGTGAGGTGTCTATATTAATTTTCCATTTTAATTTTTTTGTCTTCTTATTGATATATCTTTGATATCAGTTCTTTGTCAGATGTATATTTTGTAAATGTTTTCTCCCAATATTTTCTGTACATTTTGACATCTTTTCTTTTTTTAAAAAAATACACTTTCAAAACATCTTTTGATTATCATATTTTACTTTTAATGAAGTCTAGTTTTTCAAGTTTTGTTGTGATTATTGCTTTCTGCATTCTATCTAAGAGATATTTGCGTAACCCCAAGTTGTAAAAATATTCTCCTCTGCTTTTTTATAAAGGCTTATAGTTTTGAGTCTGTGATCCACTTCAAATTAATTTTGGCCATGATGAGAATCATAGGCTGACGATCATTTCCTTTTTCATGTGAATATCCAGTTGCTTGGTGCCATTTGTTGAAAAGACTTTCTATTCACCACTGGTTAGTTTTGGTACCTCTGTCAAGAATCAGATACCTATATAAGCAGAGATCAATTTTTACATATACAAAATTTATTGTTCCATTGTTCATCAATCTCCACTGTCTTGAATTCTGTAGCTTTATAGAAAATCTTGAAGTCAGGTAGTTTAATCTCTTCAATGATGTTCTTCATTTTTAAGTGCTTTGGATAGTCTAGATTTGTTGCCTTTCCATATGAATTTTGATATCAGCTTGTTAATTTCTACCAAAAATCCTGGATTGATTATTAGTGGAATTTTACTGAATCTATAGATCAATTTGGGAAGAAGTGACATTTCTAGCAATCCCGAGTCCTCCAGTCCCTGAACTGGCATTCCTCTCAATTTCCTCATGTCTTTATTCATTTCTTTCTGCTATGTTTTATAGAGATATTTTATGTCTTTTGTAAATGTATTCTTAAGAATTTTACATGTCAAAATTTCGAGAATTTTTATGGATTGTAAATAAAATTGTTTCATAAATTTTGTTTTCCAATCTCTTCCATTAATTTTTAACTCTCCCACAGGGACTCAGGATACAAATGTTCACACATCTACCTTTATTGCACATATTCCTTAACTGTTTGTCCCATTTTTTCATAATATTATCACTTTTAATGTCTTCTGAGAGTTTTTCACCTGTCTTTTATCTCATTCATTCTTTTCTCCAGCCATTCAAAACATCTATTTAGTAGTTTTTTCAGCTGTTTATTTTTATACTCAGTATTTCCTGTTGGAGTGCCTAAAATACTTAGCTCCACTCTTCCCTGTTTTTTTTTGTTGTTGTTGTTGTTGTTGTTTTGAGACAGGGTCTCAGGTCACTCTGGATGGAGTACAGTGGTGCCATCACAACTCACTGTAGCCTTGACCTCTTGGACTCAAGTGATCCTCCCACGTCAGTCTCCTGAGTAGCTGGGATCACAGGCACACACCACCATATCCAGCTAATTGTTTTTATTTTTTGTAGAAATGGTGTCTATGTTGCTTAGGCTGGTCTTGAACTCCTGGGCTCAAGTGACCCCAAAACTTGGCCTCCCAAAGTGCTGTGATTATGGTTGTGAGCTGCCATGCTTGGGCTTCCTGGGTCTTTTTCACGAGCTGCCTCTTCATTTGTAAACATCTAGCCCATGAAGTGGTGTGGAGGATAGACTTTAAGGTGACCCCCATGATATCTGACACCTGGTTTTCACGCTTTTCTATAATCCCTTTCTCTCGAGTGTAAGTAGACTATGTGACTTGCTTTCAGCCAATGGAAACAGGACATATACAATGACATGTGTGTGATTACATAAGAGTATTGCACTCATCTTGTTAGAATCTCTCTCCCTTTTGCTGTCTTTGAAGAAAGAAGCTGCCGTGAGTTCTATGGCCATAGGAAAGGAATTCTGCCAACAGCATGGGAGGACCTAGAAGTGGATCCTTCCCCAGTTGACACTGTGATGAGTTCCCAGCTGCAGCCAACACCTTGATTTCAACTTAATACAGATGGACAAGAAGAAACACTCAGTGCCAGCTGCCCATCCGCACATGTTGTGATCTGCTCCCCTGCTTCCGTGCCCCACCGACCCAACTCTAGGCCAGGCTCCAGAGTTTCTGCTGTGTGGTAACCACAGGCCAAGGAATGAGCCACCTGGACAGTATGTGCAGAAAAAGACACAACTAAGAAGAGTTCTATCTCAGCCTATCTCCTGTTCATAGCACCTGGCCTTTGCCTGCTCTAAGTTGCCATTTCCCCATCCAAGCTCCCATCTTTATCAAACTGTGACTCAGTCAACTTCTAATCTAACTCCAGGATTTTCTCACAGCTTTTTTAAAATAAGCTTATATAACATACATACAGAACCATGCAGAAATTATAAGTGTATATAGCTCAATGCATTTCCACAAGTGGAACACCTTCAGGTTACTATCAGTCCAGTCAACGAACAGAATATTACCAGCATCCAGCATCATTCATTTGCATTAGTGTATGTTTTCCACTGTGTGAATATACCACAATTTATTTTTCCATTTTACTATTGAATGGCACTTAGGTAGCTTCTAGTTGGAGGCTATTACAAACAGAACTGCCATATTGACTGTAACATTTTTTCGTTAACATGTGTGCTCATTTCTGTTGGGTATTTTCTTAGCAGTGAAACTGCTAGGTCATAGAGCATGCATATGTTCGGCAGTAGATGATACTACTGAGCAGTTTTCCAAAGGGGTTTGTACCAATTTGCATCACTACAGTAGGGTATGCTAGTTTTTCCTCCACATCCTCATCAACATGTAGTATTTTCCATCTTTATCATTTAAGCCATTCTAGCAAATGTCTTCTGGTTTTCCTTTAAGTCCTGCATTTCATCAATGACTCTCTCATTTCTATGGAATTTCTACAAATGAGTTCAGGTAAGAATGTGTATTACAGTTCTCCAGAGAAACAGAAATAGAATAGGAGGGGTGTGTGTGTGTGTGTGTGTGTGTGTGTGTGTGTGTGTGTGTGTGTGTTTAGGGAGGGGGGAGAGAGAGAAACAGAGAGAGAAATTTATTATAAGGAATACAATATGAAATAATCATTCACACAATTAATAGAGACTAAGAAGTCCCAAGATCTGCAAGCAGCAAGTGTCAGGCCTCTGAGCCCAAGCCAAGCCATCGCATCCCCTGTGACTTGCACGTATACGCCCAAATGGCCTGAAGTAACTGAAGAATCACAAGAGAAGTGAAAAGGCCCTGCCCCACCTTAACTGATGACATTCCACCATTGTGATTTGTTCCTGCCCCACCCTAACTGATCAAGGTACTTTGTAATCTCCCCCACCCTTAAGAAGGTTCTTTGTAATTCTCCCCACCCTTGAGAATGTACTTTGTGAGATCCACCCCTGCCCGCAAAACATTGCTCTTAACTTCACCGCCTATCCCAAAACCTATAAGAACTAATGATAATCCACCACCCTTTGCTGACTCTCTTTTCAGACTCAGCCCACCTGCACCCAGGTGAAATAAACAGCCATGTTGCTCACACAAAGCCTGTTTGGTGGTCTCTTCACACGGACGCGCATGAAAGCAAGCTGGAGACCCAGGAGAGCTGATGTGTAGTTCCAGTCTGGGTATGAAGGCCTGAGAAGCAGGAGAGCCAATGGTGTAATTCCAGTCTGAAAGCTGGCAGGCTTGAGACCCAGGAAGAACTGATGTTTCAGTTCAAGCCCAAAAGCCAGAAAAAAAACAATGTCCCAGCTCAAAGAAGTCAGGCAGGAGGAGTTCCCCCCTTTTCACAGAAGAATTAGCCTATTTATTCTATTCAGGTCTTTAATTGAATGGATGAGAGCCATTCACATTAGGGAGGGCAATCTGCTTTACTCAGTCTGCCAATTCAAATGCTAATCTCATCCAGAGCCACCTCACAGACACACCCAGAATAATGTTTAACTATTTGGGCACTCCATGGCCCAGTCAAACTGACACATACAGTTAATCATTATACCATGTTAGTTTGTCTTCTTGTCCACTCAACTTTCTTCTAACTACTGTATAGTATTCCATTGTGTTATATACACGCACAGTTATACTTTATAAAGATGAAAGGGCTGGGCACAGTGGCTCACACCTGTAATCCCAGCACTTTGGGAGGCCGAGGCAGGTGGATCACGAGGTCAGGAGATCAAGACCATCCTGGCTAACATGGTGAAACCCTGTCTCTACTAAAAATACAAAAAATTAGCTGGGCGTGGTGGCAGGCGCCCGTAGTCCCAGCTACTTGGGAGGTTAAGGCAGGAGAATGGCATGAACCCAGGAGGCAGAACTTGCAGTAAGCCGAGATTGTGCCATTGCACTCCAGCCTGGGCAACAGAGAAAGACTCCATCTCAAAAAAAAAAAAAAAAGAAAAAAGAAAACAACCATATTTATTATTTTGCTTAATATTATGTTTGTAAGTTCCATTTATGTTATTTTTGGCTACAGATCATTTTCTTATTGCTATATAGTATTTCATTGTGTGACTACATGAAAATTTATTCATCCAGTTGATGGAAAATTTGGGTGGTTTCCAGTTTGGGATGATTCATTGATTTTGACATCATGAATATTTAGGTTGCTTCTGATACGTTTCTTTAATACGTTGCGAAGGCATCATTTTGCATGACTGCTTGTACAGATACATAAATGTTTCTCTTGGGTGGCCACAGGTTAAACAATGGTCTATCTGGATCATGAATGGAGAGAAAAGGAAACAACCAGAAAGCTCTCTCTCCCCACCTATTCTCTGTCCATGGCATCTGCCACTTTCTGTCACTCTGCCCCTACCACACTGTGACCTAACCAGCTTCTACCTTCTCCCAGGAGTTCCTCACAGATTTTGTCTTATAAACATTTTCTTGAAGTAAAACATACCTACAGAAAAGTGCATATGTTTTAAGTATGTAGTGCAAAGAATTTGTGTGAATTGAGCACATGTAAGTAACCCAGAGAGAGATGAAAAATTATTAGCATCTAGAAATGGAACAATGCATTAGAGGATATGTAATTCCAGCTTTACTAAATACTGCTGAATTGCTTTTCAAAAATCACCACATCAACTAACTCTCACCAGAAGTAAAGATGTACACCCTTTTCCCTTCAATCTTGTCAGCACTTGGGGATAGCCATACGCTAGCTTTCACTATAATAATAGGTAAACATTCTTACTGTTTTTAGTTATTTTCCTTAATTTTTAATATGGTTGAGCCTATCTTCATGCTTATTTGTTAGTTGGAATATGCTGCACTTGTTTTGCTATTGAGTTGTTGTCCTGTTTTGAACCTTTCCCTAAGAGTCCACAGCTTATCCAGTTTTCTACACAACTCACTTCTGTTTGCTGCCCTTCATTATAGACTTAATGCCTTCTCATTGCTAGAGCACTGTGCCCTCCTTGGGGCTCAATGGTTTATAATAAAGCTTCCCCAGGAGATCTCATGGGGGCCAGGTTCTTTAGTGGTGGCCACTAAAGCTACTACCTCTTATTCCAGGTGTCATAAACCAGTGGCTGGACCTGGTTGGTTCACAGAGTGTTCTCAATGTGAGGAATCAAGTATTGTGCTTGGTTGTCATATAAGCAGCTTAGTTCCCATTGTTTTATACCTGGCCTGCTACCCTCATTCATGTTACCTTCATGCCCCATAGACATTTGAGATTTGATGCAAACCAGTCTGTTACAGTAAAAGCACCACTGTCTAGGAAGTTCTGGAGATGGGTTATCAGCTCATTTACATCAGCAGCTGCGGGATCTTGGGCAAGTCATTTCACCTATTGGAGCCACTCTCTGCTAGCATAAAGGAGAACATAAAGATACCTTCCTTGCCTATCTCACAAGGTTGTTTGGGAAACTGAATGAAAGAACGTGTAAATGTGCTTTGCAGGTTTTTTGTGAAACAGGAATAGCTGTTAGTATTCTCGCCTAGCCCTGTCTGTGGTGCCCAGGATGCTGCATTACCTCCTTTCTACCCTCGCCCTGAGTATTGGTCCTAGGTAGAAGCTGAGGTGAATATACTGAAAGCAGTAAGAATCTTCGCCAGGCCCCTCCCAGCCATATCACAAGGTGTTGTGGCTTATTGACAAACACAGACCTCATGTTTCTCTGAGAACCGCCCTGTGAACACCTAGATAGAACTAAGGGTGTGAAATACAAATGTACTATTTGCCTACACTTATGGAAATAAGAGCACATGACACAGTAGATGGCAAGGTGAGGCTTTAAGTCAGAAAGCAACCTCAGCTGAAACAAATGCATAATTATAATTTGATTTCAGAAGTGGAAACATGACCCGAATTCATGCACCTACTGATTAGTCCAAATCCTGTATTGTTGAAGCTGGAGCAGAAGTGGGGGTCCACTTCTGTGGAAGTAAGGAAAAGCACAACAGAACAGGGGTCTCATCCAGGGAGCCATGTCGATGGCTATGGGGAGCTCCACCTTGCTCTTGGGGTGGGGCCCTGGCCCTGGGTGGGACTGTGGGGTGATGAGGGTTGTGCTATGCTGGCTACCTGGTGGTAATTGCCAAGGAGAGAGCAGCACGTAGATCCTCCCTGTCATCAGGCAGAGCTCTTCAGTGAGGTGGGCTCAGGGAGGGCTCTGTGCCTCTGTTCAGCAGAGCTGCAGCTGCTGCCCAGCTCTCAGGAGGCAAACTGGACTCCCTCACTCAGCTGCAGGAGCAAGGACAGTGAGGCTCAACCCCGCCTGAGCCATGCCAGCCAACTTCACAGAGGGCAGCTTCGATTCCAGTGGGACCGGGCAGACGCTGGATTCCTCCCCAGTGGCTTGCACTGAAACAGTGACTTTTACTGAAGTGGTGGAAGGAAAGGAATGGGGTTCCTTCTACTACTCCTTTAAGGTAAGTTTCTTGCCTGCGACTCTGAACACTGACTTATAACAATGAGACTGCTGGAATTTAAGAGTGTCAATTGAAGTATCATAGCCAGTATTGTGAATGAGTGTTGTTTATTTTCTTTACTAAAAAGGATTTTTAAAAGTCTGAAGTGCTAAAGCAACAAGCTTTAGTGTGCAGAGACCTAGATTGTAGTTTCTTAGGAATACAGGTGGTGTTTTTCTTTCTGATGCTGCTGGAAATGTGTGAATCATGAGTAACATTTATGAGTGGATGATTTTTACTTTCCCCCTTTCCTTAGGTGAAAGCACTTTTAATTAATCCTACAGCAGTACTTGAAATGTCTGTTTCTAGTAGGGGTTAGAGCTATGAATTTTTTGCTAGGAACACCAGAGATGCGGAAAGCTCACAATCCCCAGGACAGTGACTGATATGATGAGAAACAACATTGAATAAGGCAGGAAGGATGACACTTTCTTTGATGATCCTTTTCATTAAACATCAGTGAGAAATATATTTCTTTGAGGGTAGTTGATGATGCCACCATTTGCAACAAATTACCTCCTAGAACAAATGAAAGACAGAGAGTTTGGTGAGTTTCACCTTCAAAGTATCCAAGGGCCACACTGAGGAAGGATCTTCATTAAGCTAATATTGTATTGTTTCTTATTCCGCAACAAGATCTTGTGGACAGAAATGAACCACACATTTGGGAAAAGGACAGTTTCCTGCTTCTTGCCTCAGAATGCTGGGTTGTCAGGTTATTTCACACCTGTCTAACGATATGTTTAGTCACTGCAATAATTCACAGGTCTCAAACTGGTCCTTTCCACTGAAGAAAAAAATACTTCAAAAAGATTCTAGTTGTTGCTTTGTTGGGTTTTGTTGTTGTCGTTGTTGTTGATCCTCTGTATGTTCTTGAAATGATTTGGTTTTTACACAATGAGGTAGCATTACTGTAACATCCACCTCCCTACTGGAAGTTCACTTCTTTTGCAAATATTCAGAATAAAACTTTCAGCAGGGTGCTGTCCCAGGAGTCAGACTTAAACTTCCAGGGCCCTAATGATCCTGCAGCAAAGCAGAACCTGAGCAAACCACTCCTCCACTGGCTTCAGTGAAACCCTGTCCCTCGGAATCACCTCCTAATGCATATGCACATACGCAGCCCAGCTGCACAGCTCCACGATGTAGCTTAGAAAGTAAAATTAGAGTTTGTTGCCACTTAATGTCGACTGAATAATCCCCTTTATGAAATCAGCCTGCAGACCCAGAGAGTCTGTCTTGGCAGGCTTTGTGCACCCAGGAAGCACAGGACTCCACTCAGTATTGCTGCCTGTGTAGCCTCTTTGATATTCTTAGAACATGACAGCAAGCAGAATGAAGAGAGGCCCTCCATTGCAAAGGGAATAAAATCAGCAATAAGGTGGTTATTCTGAGACTCAGGCAAGAATCAATCTCAGCTGAAATCTCATTTGCCATTTTTTGAATATAGCACCTACAGGGATATTTGGAATATGTGAAGAAACAAATCCCACCTTGCTCTCTATGAGTGTTTGTCCTCTCTATCCTAGCAACATCATCGCCAGACACTAAAGAGAATCATAGCATCTCTAGCTGATTCCTATTGATATGTTTGCAGCAAAACAGCTGGACCACTGGACAAGGAGAAAAGCAGAAAGACAGGAATTGTGTTTGGCCAGGAGCTTAGAATGCTCAGATTCATTATTTGAGAGATACGTGTATTGACTAAAACCCTGTGATTTTTAGTTACACAGTGATTACTGGTGGTATTTGTGAGAACTTAGCTTACATTTCTTAGTGTAACTTTTTTTCTATGATCCCCTTTGAGCACAAGCAATTTTAACGCATTGTTGATACAGAAATAGTTCTGATGCAAGCCCTTGTTCACTGCAATTCATTTTATCTGACATACTTCTAGAGAAGAAATTCGAAACCATGCCCCCTTTACTGTCTCCCAGAGGTATCCCTTTAATCCCCATTGCCTTCATCAAAAGCAGTAAAAAAATAGCATGAAAATAAAAATAGCAGCAGCAGTAAAAGTCACAGAAATAACAGCAACAACCATACGTCTCATTTACTTTGGGCATTCTTGGTGCCAAGAGTCATAGCAAGACTCACTTAGCAAGTGACTTCTGTGAAGCATCTCATTTAATTCTCACAATCCATGGTGTATCTTTCCTTCCGGTCCTGCCTTCCATCTTCATCTGTTTATCTCAATTTTACCCAGTCTATAAAGCTCAGCTTGGGTTGCTTCCTCCATGAAGCCCTCCTTGACTCATCCCTCCCTGAGCTTCATTAGTGTCACGGACTGTACCTCTCTTCTTGCCACTTAATGCAGCTCTGTCTTAAACTGCTATTTCCATATGTGTTGGCTGAATGTGTTACAGTCCTCAAGCTCCTTGAGTAAAATGAATGCCTTATATTTGTTTCATATTTTCTCCCAGGACCTACCACTATGTTAGTCATACTCAATAAACATTGACTGCATAAACAAATTGTGATGTGTTTTTTCTTCCAATTATCAACATTTTGTCAAATAAGCAACAGAAAGCATGTATTCCCTGTGACAGAGGTGGGTGGGGGCTCTCATTAACCAAGTTTCCACCCATCAGCCCCTACCCTGCCTGGTCTCTATACTCACCCAGGTCCCTTTCTGCAAGCATGTTCAGCTTGTCCCTATTCCATTTCTAAGCCAATGAGACCAAAGTCGGTTCTAGATTCCAGTGGGTGGGATATGGAATTAGCTGAGGCACCATGAGCTGGTACCAAGTACCTGGTCCAGCCCTGGGGAATCCATCTCTATCGCATGGCAGCTTTACCTAGTCTCAGCTGTCTTGCTCCGTCCACTTACCTAGGCTCCTGACTTCGTTTCCCATCTCACATTCTAGTTCTTATCCTCTGAACCCCAAAGCTCTTTCAGGAGGAGACAAAGCACCCCGTCTAGATCTTACTGGCACTTCCTTCACAGGCTTAGAGTCTGTTCCTTCCTCCCACCTCCACCCTTGAATTCTGGCTTCTGCTCCCACCACTCTAACCTACTCTACCTTCCTAAGCACGTGAGGCTCTTGGAAATGAGCAGGGAGGTCTGGGGTGGGTTCACCCATCCCATCTTCCACCATGGGCCTTGTGTAACTAACCCTACGTGGTCTTGGGTTCAAGATTCTCAGCTCAGACCCTGGCTCCCTTCACAGTTTCCAGTTTTGTGTGCTTTTAAGATCACATCCAGCTCACCTCTTCAAGACCTAGGTCTTGGCACTAAGGAATTATATGCGTTTCAAGAATCTACCGGAAGTTTTCAAGGGGAAATGGGAACCAGCTCATCAGAAAATAAATGAGGTATCTGAATATAAGGCTGTCCAAATGCAAAACAAATACAAAACTCTTCACACAGAAAGCCCTTAATTTTGCTGGTGAATTCACCAGCAATGTTTCCTGAATCTCTGATACTTAATGAGAAACCTAATTAGAAGTAACTGGGAGGGAGACCTGTCTTGATTAGTGAATTACCTAAATTATAAAATAATGTAAATGAAACTTAGTTTTATTACTCATAGGTGAGCACAGAAACATGAACTAAGACTGCTAAATATCACCTAACAACAATCTTTTATTGCGCCTCCTTCGGTGGACAGTTACAAGTGATACACAATTAGTCTATTGTTTATATGTAAATGGTTGCTTCTAAGTGCTTCAGGGTGATTTGACACAGTTTGTTCCCTTTGTTTGTACACCCTCCCTGCCACGCTGCCTTACTGTTAATTTTCTTAACACACTCTTCCTCCATTAATATAACAAAAGCAAATTTCAACTCAACGCACGTCCCAATTATCTCACGCTATGCTTTTGCAAGGGAGCTCAAATTAAGAGGTTTAAGTAGACCATGCTTGTTGTCACTACATTTCAGTTGACAACTCATTTCTAAGACCTTCTTCTACCTATCAAGTACTGGCATTTTCACCTGTGACTGTCATCTCAACGGCTCACACCTTTCCAGGGCTTGCTGTTCTCCCTTCCTGCCCTGGCCCCAGGACAGTGTCAGGGATGTCCTTCCTGGAATCCAGAATCCCTCATGTCCCAACCCCCAAATGTGTCTCCTGCAATTTGTAACGAGAGGTCTTGCATTTACATCATGCATTTTTTATTCTTTTCTAATTAGTCTCGCTCAGTATGTTCAATCTGAGTTTCTACAGTTGAGTACTGTGGCTGCTCCTAAGGGAATTACTACCAGTTTTGCTCGGTTAAATCATTATTAAATATATTATTCCTTCCTGCCAGTTCTGCTACCCAGACCTAGTGCTCTGCTTTCCAATCCCTGACCCTGGGTAAACTCTACCGTGCAGTGTGTCCAATTTCACTTCACACAAATGAGAAAGGCTGAGGATGGCACGCAATTTCCAAACTATAGACGCTAGTATTTGAAAAGGAAACCTTCCTCAGCTAAATTTCTCTTTGCATTACTAATACATTTGATGGCAGGAAGCATAATCTTAGCTAATTCAGAATAAACCTAGTCATTGCAGAGCTTTTCAGCCCAGGAAGAGTTTTCACATTTTCTGGCTTCGGGAAGGCATCTAACTCCAGGGGCAGTGCTTCTGTAGTGCATTTCTCTCTCTCTCTGTCTCTCTCTCTCTCTCTCTCTCTGTGTGTGTGTGTGTATGTGTGTGTGTGGGGGGGAGTGGGGGTAGAGGATGGAAGGTGAAGAGAGTCTGATCTACTGAGGGATCTGAGCAAGTTGGCATCAGCTGAAATAAGACCTGTCTGTCCCTCAGATGTGGTCATCCTTGTTCTGGACTTTCATCTGGGTTCCCATCCGACCTGTGTCAGGCCCACACTGCTTTCTGGGGTAATGTCCCTTGGCCACATTCTCTCCTGGTACAGGGTGCTTGAATCCCTGTCTCTCAATCCCAGCGATAATTTCTGCCTCCTTCCTAAGAATAGAAAGTTTGACTGCTACCAACTTTGGGCTGCAGAAAACAAAATGGAGCATCTCTGGCCCTCTCTCATCCCACATAGCCACCTACGCTATACAACTTCCACCTCATGATAGATGGGAAAATCTGGGAGACTGTACTTCCCTGGTCCCTACACAGTAAGTGGACCTCAGCGCCCTTCCAATCCTGTGCTCCCCAAATGTAGCAAATGTTCTCTCTTCCTCTGCTTTTTCCTGCTAACCCTTGGAGGGGGGCAATCAATACCCTCTTGTCATTGTCTCAGTTGCCTCGCATCTCCCCGGCATCTGACACCACTGCTGCGCCATCAAACTCTTCCATCGCCCTCAGCGACCCCCCTGTCATGGGGAAATTGATGACACAGTGTTCCTCCGAATTTATTATTCCAGGCTCTCTGTTCTGAATGCTCAAAAGTCACACCCTCTTGCAACAGAAAAACCCATTTCTCTTCCAGCTGTTTAAGATATCCTCACTGAGGTATTTTGAAAGCCCAGTGCTGACTTGTTTCTGTCCGTCTGCATTGATAGAGTAGAGTGCAGTCTGAGGACAGTGGGGCTGCCTGGGCTGGTGGACAGTGTATCAAAGAAGTGGAAAGAAGCACATCCATTCATGCTTGACAATGTCATTCTGCCATCCTTCAAATAATTTCCTGTTGATGAAGTAAGAATGTTTCAAGCCATGCACTCAGGTAGATAAGAAATCTAACACTATTTTTCTTAAGTAAACTGAGCTTCTCTCTGGACCTCTCAGTCCCCCAAGTAAACTCAGGCTTTTGAGCTTTCTCCATCATTTCAATGAGGCAGTGTGGCTCAGAGAGCAGGCTTTAGAGCCAGACTTCTGGGGTCAAATCCCAGTGCCACACCATCTAGCAGAGTGACTTTGGGCACTTTACTTCCACCGGTGTCTCAGTTTCCTCATCCAACAAACAAAGCTAATAATTGCATGTCCTGTAGAGAGTTGTTGTGAATAGTTAAGTGAGAGAATGCTTGTATAGCCTTAAAGAACAGCAGGCGGCCCCCAGGAGTGTTCATTATTCATAATTAGAGTCCCAGGAATTCGTCATTCTACTCTTTTCTCAAGACAACTACTGAGAGGTGAGGAGGCAGCATTAGCTGCAAGGAAGAAGTTTCGGAAGATGCCGAGAGAGACCACTGCAGGTGGAAGCACTTCAGGACAGCTTCGATATGCAGGTGGTCCTCAAACAATGGTCATGAATTAAGCTGTTTCTTTTCTTTAAAAAAAAAAAAAATGAGACCATGAAAATGTAGAATAAGATATAGATATAGAGGGAAAATTTCCATTTCTTACTTTGTCATCCTGATATTATGTCTAGCTATTATCTAAGCAAACTTAATGGCCCACTACATGAAAGGCTATTTGCAGAAAGAGCAAATTATGCCCTATCTGGAGAAAGAAAGAAATGGCTTCTTCTCTGGTGTGAAGATTTTCCAGGCCACAGATGGCAAAATCACCCAAGGTCATGAGGAAGTTGTAAGGAATAATCAAGGTTCTTGTTTTCCCACTTAGGCAATATTGATGGCTGCCTAAAAATGATGGATCTATTACTCTTGTCAGCACTTTACAGTTTGCAATATGATTTCACAGTATCACCTTTGAACCTCCCATCAGCTCTAGGGGGATTTAAAATAGCATTCTTTTTCTTTGAGCAGATATGAAACTAAAGTCTGAGGGAAGTTAAAGGTGTAAACTTCCTAAAAGTTAAGATAAGGTAAAAATAAAATAAGAAAGAAAAGAAAGAGAATTCTGAGCTGATTTTGGTCTGGATAGGTTAAGCTCTCCAACAGTAAAAAACAAACCCTAAATCTCCGTGGTTTAACACACCAGAGGTTTATTGTTCCCTCATATCACAGTAGCAAACAGGTAAACTTGTAGCTACACCTTCTAGAACAAGTGGCTTCCAGGGGTGATGGTAAATTTTCTCTTGCTGTCTTTGGCCTGAAATGACTCATGACTTTGACTGAATTCCATTGGCAAGAATTAATTACCTCGACAGGCAACAGAAACACCCCCAGGGTCGAGGGTATAATGCACGGCTTTAAAGATTTGATCCTTACCTTCTGGCAGATAAAACCCAAATCCTTGGGCCTGGCCTACTGGCCTTTCACATTCTGACCCAATCACCTTCTCTACTCCTCTCTTCACATCCTGGACCACGTTGTATTGACTGTCTTACCATAGTCTGAGGATACAGGGTCCTGTTTATCTTTTCTGGATATGCCTTTCTCACACCTTTTTCTTCTGATATCACGCTAACCTCAATTGCCTTCTCTTCTGGGAAGGCTTCAGAATTGTTCAGTAGTCCAGCATCATCACATCACTACCCTTCTGCTCCTAAAGCACTTAGAATCTCTGTGCAATATGGTTCCTCTCTTGACATGCATGTTCACCTACATACACACACACGCACGCACACACACACCCATGAGCACATACACATGGACACATACAAATACACAGTGACAGACACACATGCCCACACACACACAGACTAGATGTCAGTTATTTAGGGACACCTTTAGATCCTACTATTCCTAGTACAGTGACTGACACACAGCAGATAAAAGGTCAATAAATATTTTGTTGAGTGAAAGTATATCAAGAAATAATCTGTAAAACAAGTTTACTGCTAATATCTCAATAAGTTCATGTGAATGAATTTGGGTAGATAAAGTCTTAATCCTTATTCACCAACCATTTGGCTTGAATTTATAGGTGTCATAATTTGGGAGGGATTCGTGACTTCACAGTAAGCCATGCTCTATATTATTTAGTACTGATGAGGAATGATGATGATGCTATCGGATTTTGGGAAAAATCAGTAGGATTGGTGAGTAGAGGCACTACACAAGCCTGGAAAAGGGAAAGGAAAAGAGAACAGGTTTCTGTAACCCAGGATGCCATTTGGTTGAAACAATACTTAGTTTCAACCTCCTTCTCACTTTCCCAGCTAAGTACTCACTCTCCTAGTCTCCCTTGCAGTTAAAGGTAGCACAGTTTGGGAAGCTTAATTGGAAGTCTCTGAGATTTCTAATAAAGATTTTTCCTTTTCTGATGAAAGCAGAAAGATATTGCTGGCATTCTGATGTCCCCCCGACTTGAATTCAGACACAATGCATGGAGCCGCAGCAGCCATTTTGTGACCACAGGAAAAAAAAGCCAAGGGAATCTTAGCAAATTGAGTTCAGCAGCAACATATCTTCAGATTTCTTATTATATGAAAAAAAATAAATCTTTGTTTAAGCCACTGCTAAGCTGAATACTTTCCTAATTGATATAAATACTAAGTGTAATACGACATTGACAGTATTGAAGCCAAGATCTTAAAACATGGCCCCCAGAGAGTCAAGCAGACATTGCATTATTACACATTTGGAGGGTACAGAGGCTGGCTCTGCCCATGGTTTTTGTCTTGTTATTATCTACATTACAAAGAGATTGAATAGATTCTTATAAAAACTGATTCAGACTAGATTGTATGGTTTTGAGTAACCAAGAAAGTAAAAGTTTCTCCCCCTCCTCAAAGAAAAGGGCCTTACATTTTTCAAATGATTCTCTACATTCCAGATAATAACAATGCCATTCACTTATGTAATTTTATGAAAAAATACTCAAACCATTCTGAAAACATCAGCTCAAAAAACTACCCATCATTTTTTCATGATGGCTCAATAAGAAGATTTTTTTATTCTCCTCCAAAAAGCATAAGGAATCACATCCTTTCCTGACAGCTTAAAACATCCAAGCAAAATGTGAGCTGGAGCCATGGGCTCTGGACCTGGCAGGCAGGTGTGGACCCTCAGCACACCACAGGGCTGCTCTAGCCCCAGGCATTTCTGCCCTGGGTACAGAACAATAACCACCATCCCTGCCTGGATGGTGAAGTAGGAATGGAGCCAGTTCTCATGTGGGAGGAAGAGTTTTGAGAGACAGGAGAAAGGGGGGTAGTCATGGAGGAGTTCTGCTTACTAATCTGTGACAATCCTCTCCAAGCCCAGAGAAGGTGGGAGGTAGGGGAGGACCGATGCTCTTCCCCATCAAAGGCCAGCCTCCTAGACTCTCCATTCATCCAGCTTCTTCACCCTCCTGGCCTCTCCACTTTCCCCGCCTTTCCACTTACTCAGATTCTCCACCTTTCCAGACACTCCATCCTCAAAGACTCTCCACCCACCCAGGCTAGTCATGCATTGCTAAAGATAAATAAAAAAGAAACTTCCTGGGACTCTTTCCTCCTTCTAAAGACAGGAGTAGGTGGTTGGAAAGGAATAAGATGCAATCATAACTTTGACAAGACTCACAAGAACCCTCATGAAGATTCCCTGCCCTCTCACAAGCCTCTCTTTTCCCAGCCTTAACTGCTTGCCCTCATCCTTACCAGGGCATTCAGCTTGGACTTTGCATGCTCAGTTTTTAAAAAACATTTCTGTCTCCCCCTTTCTCACCACCCCTCTTTTATCTCATCAGAACTTCTTTCTTCAATAAACTGATTCCAAGTATTAGCAAAAAAAACCATTCTAAGTAAAAGAGTTCTGAGTTCCATCCCTCAAGTGTCTCTTCTTATAACCCCCCTAACATACGTTAGGGGGGTTAATATTAATGTAAAATAAACTCCTACTCCTCATGCCCTCTGGACAGAGTCTAAAGGATTCTTGGAGTTCCTTAAAGAAGCCAAAACTCTTTTGCTGGGCTACAGCCACGATTCACCCAGGCCTCTGAATCAGACCCAAGATATCCCCACAGCACTCAGAATTCCATTCACATAAAGATATTGAACGAAGGTGTTCACACAAGGAGCATTATTCACAAGTCATAATTTAATAAAAAATGACAGGGAATATTGTGAGTGCTCAAATGCAGGTTTCTCATCTTCCACGTATTATTGTAGACTCTAACCCTTGGCAACACAGAGCAACCCATGCAGATAGAAGATATTCTTTTGGCTAAGAATACATTTATTCCTTTTCCAATGTATTTAGTCCCTTTTCAGGATTTTTGGTCTAGGTTAAGATTAAAATGCAAAGAGTATTCAAGAACACAGAAACTATCAGCCTAAAATAAAACTTAGAATAATGTAATGAATGCAATTCTATCAGGCCACTCAGTCTTTTCTATTGATCATTTCATTCATTAATCAGGTTAAGCAAGCTTATGCTGAGGAAACAAATAACTGGATATTCTCAGTGGGTTAAAATCATAATATTTTAATGTTTGTTTCCTACTCACGTCCCATGTCCATCACAGGTTAACAAGGGGACTCCGTGTATTGTAATCTCTCAGGGAACCAGTTGATGGAAGCCCCATGTCAACAAAGGCTTCCATAATACTGAAGTCAGAAGAGCAAGAGCTAGAGAGATACAGAGTAACGAACCTTGCCCTGGCTCTCATAAGCTTCTGCCCAGAAATAACACATATGACTTCCACTCACTATTCATTGGCCAAAGTAAGTTCATGGTCACGTCTGGTATCAGTGGAGCAGAGAAATGTAATCCTCCTGCTGGGAAAGGCAGGGAATCTTGGTGCTCAGTAATGTCTAATGCAACTCCTAAAGCTCTGAGACAGGCATTATCCTCTTTGATTTAGAGAGAAGAAAAGTGAGGCTCTGAGAAGATAAGTTCACATAATAGTTAATAATCCAAAAATTTTTACCCAGATATTGGTTAAAATTATAACCCAGATAAGGCGCATGCTCTTTCCACCATATCAGACCTTCCCAAAAGTTGTTCCACAGAACTCTAATTATGAGAGTTCTTAAGCAGTTGTCAGGGGAATATGAAATAAAGAATTTTGGAAGCACCACATATTATACACCATTATATACTTAGAGGATGCATTCACCATTTAACTCTCTGAGAAGTCTTACAGTAAGGAAACTTGTTTATGGTGGCTCACGCCTGTAATCCCAGCACTTTGGGAGATCAAGGCGGGTGGATCATTTGAGGTCAGGAGTTTGAGACCAGCCTGGCCAACATGATAAAACCCCACCTCTACTAAAAATACAAAAATTAGCCGGGCGTGGTGGCAGGTGCCTGCAGTCCCAGCCACTCAGGAGGCTGAGGCAGGAGAATTGCTTGAACCCGGGAGGCAGAGGATGCAGTGAGCCAAGATCACACCATTGCACTCCAGCCTGGGCGACAGAGCGAGACTCTGTTTCAAAAAAAAAAAAAAGAAAGAAAGAAAAGAAACTTGTTTAATTCTTTAATATGCATTTTCCAAGTCTATTTGACCACAGAGCATTACAATATTACCTCTAATAATGACCACTGGCACACACTTCAGAAAACACTCTGTTATATTATGTGTTTTCCTGAAAGAGCCTACCAGACGACCAAATAGAACTAGCTCTTTGAGCAGATGAGGCCCAGAGAAGTAAAGTGACCTTCCCAAGGTTACATAGCTGGTAGATGGTAGAGTCAGGACAAGAACTGCAATCTCTAACTATCCAAGTTGGAGCTTCTGCTCAGCTGTCGAGAGGATCGTGAAAAAACGAGAGTGTTTTATAAACTGGAAAGCGCTATTCGAATTTAAGATAGCATTAATTCTCTAGGTGAAGCATTACTGAAATATATAGAATACATGGAAGGACATGAGGTGCTTCAAGATAGGAAGATTAAATTTGGTGAAGATGTCAATTCTCCCCAAATTAGCATATAATGTTTGAAATAATTTTAATCAAAACTTCAATGTGATTGTTTTAAATTGATTAAATAATTTGAAATTTTTATTTAAAAAATAGGTGAGAAAAGCTCAGAAATTTGAACACAAACAACTATGGGGAAGAAAGATGTTTCCCTATTAGTTATTAATAAATGTATATCCACAGTAAGCAAAACATTACAGAACTAGCAAAATAATTGACAGATGGATCAATAATGAGAAATAGTTTGCCCTGAAAATAAAGTCCTGGTACATATATGAACTTAATGTTACAAAGAAACTACCACAATTAGTAAAAAAGGAACTAGTATTTTTGCAACAAAAGTAGTGGGTGAATAATGGTTCTTATATAAAGTTGTAAATCTCAGCTAGATTGCGGAACTAAATTTTTACAAAATAGCTAGAAAAATTATATAATGATGACACTAATTTTAGGACTAGCAAGCATTATTCTAGCCTAAAAACAAAAATTTAAAGGGAAACAACAAACTAAGAAAATTATTTGCAATAAAAATAAATATATAATATTATAGCTAATAGTATATACATTAATTATATAAAAATATAACATGGTTAAAGTCCTTAATATGTAAAGAGCCCTTGAGGGAAAATAATAATACTTCTAATGGAAAAGTGGGCATGGGAAATAAAAACAATTTTAGATTAAATACAGAGTTAAAAGAATGTGTGAAAAAATATTGTTTATTAGTGGTCTGAACAATACAAACTCAATAATTCATCATAATATGAGATATATCAAATAAAGATCAAAGGAAAATAATATATGAAGCACAGAACAGTTCTGTAAAACTGTTTGTGGGAGAGTAAATCAGAACTTAACCCAATTTTTCTGGAGAACAATTTAGTAATATACAGCAAACTTAAATGATGTATTCAGACATTGCTTAGTAATTCTACTTGTAGGATTATACCATAAGTATACTAAAGAAACATTCAAAGACAGAAACAAAGACTGCATTAAGTTGTTTTGTTAAAAAGTAAGTTTCTAGCAATGGAATAATAAAATTGTGATATAACCATAGAATGGAATATTAAGGAATATTATGCAACTATAATAACCATTTCTCTTTGTGCAATGTTAAAGGTTTTTAAAAGCACAATAAATATAATATATTTCAAGTTTTATATACACTCATAAAATATAGAAGAAACAAATACCAAGATGGAAAAGTAAGAAATTCTCTCTGAAAGTTACTTTGCAGATGATTTTTATTTTATCTTTGTGTAAAAGCTTATTGTATTTTCTAGAGTGAGCACATATTATATTTATTATTCTAAACAACAAAATAACCATGTAAGATACACCGTGCCATCTCTCAAATAAATTGTGTGCATTGTATTTCCATGACAGTAAATAGGAAGAATCTATTTACTCTGCAGAAGCCCAGAAATGAACCCAAGCAAGCGAGGCTTGCATGACCCAGAGAGCACATTAAGGGATCCAGAAATGCAGGCAAGGGAACAAGACAGCCAATGAAAACCAAGGCAGATGACTGGCTGTATGAATTGAGTGCACACCAACTCATTAGCCTTTTACATTTTGCTACCCAACCACCCAACTTAGCTGCACAGAAAACAAAGCTTGCAAGAGTAGCAATTCCAGACTCTGTAGCAGGAATCCTTCTGCTGAGCCTCTCTCATGCCCCTTCCCCTACTGTTCTCATCTCCCAGGATGTTCAAATCCATTCCCTGGTCCTTACATCTGCTTCTGCCCATCCATGTGTTCGCTCCTCCTGGTTTCTTTTGGCTACTTGATTTTGAGTCTCCCGGATGGATTTTAAATACCAGGTCCAAGCCAAAGTGGGCCCCCAGGGGAAAGTTTCTCAGACACTTTCCCTTTTTATTAGCACCTCCAGAACAGAAAACAAATTCCTGAAGGTTTATTATTTTAATTACGTGGATCATCAGGAATAATACATTCTGGGTATTTTTATTATATAGTAATTACTTTGGTTCCTGCGACATTGTAGAGATTTGGACTTAATTTGCTCAAATGTTAGTTTTCCATATTTCAAGAGTCTAGAGCTTAAATAGCAATTTAAATGTTAATCTCAGTTCTTGTTATATAGCTGACATTTCATTCGTTTATTCAGCAAATATTAATTACTACATAGACTTGAAGCCCAGTGGGTTTCCAAATGATTTCTAACATCTGTGGTTTGCTATATTATGGGAATTCAGATGGAATCTCAGAATTTAATTGTTTCAAAGCTTTCAATACATGCTATTAGTGGTTAATTTGGAAGTCCTCTTGCGATCCAAGAACAAATTGCAAGAAGAGATTCACATTAAAATGATTGCAGAACATTGGCATTTCTGTTTCTGGTGAAATTCAAGGATTCACCAGTAACCAGAAAACTGAATTCAAAAGTAACGCAAATGCAGTCCCACATGCCAAGCCCTGATCGAAATGAGAACGTTTAGGATGTGGGAGATTAACATTGTTAATAAAGCATGATCTACGGCCTATGGTACTGATGATAAAAACTCCAAACCAATGACTATGTCTTTCTGGTCAGAGTAGAAATGACTAATGCAGTTATTCAACATGTCCTGGAGACTAAACTAAGAAATCAATGTCAGGCAGTAATCCAGAGTCCACTGAATCACTTTCCTGTACAGTCCCAGTCTGAAGGTGCTAGTATTACATTCTGTCACTTGTAATCATGGTGTTGAGAGGTAAGGCAAAGGCAATTCAGGTGAAGACAACTGAGGAAGATCGCAGATGGACAAGAATCTCTCCTCCTGACAGCAGATTCTTCTAACTCCGGACAATGACACAGGCCCTGGACCTTGTCCCATTATTGAAATAATTGGCTTTCAGACCGAGCTCCAGCTTGCTCATTGTAAACCTTTCTCTGCTGTTACTACCTCAAAAGTGCCTGAATGGCCACAATCTGTCCTCACTAACCTGCAGTTCTCACTCTCTGCCTTCACTTACGCTGTTGCCAGGCACCCTACTTCTTAGCTTGGCTACTTCTACTCATTGTTTCAGACTCAGCTCACATAACAGTCTCTCTGGGCTATACCTGCTGACCAACCATGACCAGCTCCTCCCCAGGTTCTATTACATGTTCCTTATTTGGGTTTCTACAACATCTTTATCATAGAAGTTCACATTGAAAATTCTGGTTGACGTACCTGCCTCCACCATCAGACTATAAGCTCCTTGTCTTCGCCTCCCTTTTATCCCCAAAGTATGTTGAACTTTGATACTAGATTCTCAGAAATGTTTATGGAATTTGATTGTACAGATTACAAACCAGTATAATCATGTCTCCAGCTCCATGATTTTCAGGAGAGTTTCCCACTTCCAGCCTGAGTGTCATTTCTACACCAACATGTAAGCCAAGGCTCTCTCCTCTGGATAAATGCCTTTCCCTCTGCCATACTACATGGGAGTTCACAGAATGACTCTCAGTTCACAACTACTTGGAACAATCGTGGTCCACAGCCCCACTCTCCAATTCAACAGGCCTAGGCTTCAACTGCACCTCCCATCCCATTCACATTCCCTGTTCTTCATGAAGAAGGCCTCTGTCAGCTTGTCTTGCCAGTCTCCAGACAAGTCTAGAGGCATTGCAGAGGGTGCAGTCTCTCTCCATCCCTGTTCTAGACCCTTGTTAAAGTGATATGAAAAGCCTTACAAAGGTATTAAAACTTGAGCTAACAACCAAATTTATATGTAGCTTTATACAGATTTCTTACTTTTTTGTGAATATTTAAAAAATTTTGTCATACATATTTTCATAATTGAGTGTTGTAACTGATGACAATCCTGGGTAATCCAGGATAGAATCCCCATAGTTCATGGTAAAGCAGTTAGAAAATGTAAATGCCAACAGGAGGTTGTGATGACAATAATTCAACTGTATTTGCAAGCAAGCCTCCCAGTTGGGTTACTCAGGGGTTGATGGCAGGGGAGTGGAGGAGAGACAGATTTTAAAAAGGGGCATCATCAGAAGGAGATGGCTGTCAGGGAGAAAAATGGCAGGCCCTCCTGAACTAGCCCAGTCCTAGCTTCAGGCCTCCTTGTTGACCTTGACTGGTTATTGACCACCTGGAATTGCTTCTGTAGCAGCAGGTAGGGTGAGATGTGGGAAGAAGTTGGGATGACCTCCTGAATGACAGATTACCAACTGTCCAGCTACTGCCCAGGGGTCACCACATCCTCACATTGTGTCTCATTCTCCAAGTCTAATTAAGCAGCTTCAGGAACACAGAACTTTGCTATCTGCTCCTACCTGTTTCACTTAAAATCAGGTGCCCATGTATGTCTCTGTGTTACACTGTGACTGATCCCTAATAAAATTAGAGATTTTCAATCTTTGCACTTGATATTGCCAACTCACCTAAGCAAATTAATGAGGCTTTGAGTAGGCCTCAGAGCCTGGTGCTGTGAATGATGGAAGCCACACAAGTCTCAGTGACAGGGCAGTAGAATTTCATTGTCTTCTCACTGAGAAGTGACACCAAATCATTGAAACCTTTTTTCTTATACTTTATTTCCTGTATTGGAAAATGGCAGATATTTGCTCCTTCCTGTGTTAGAGATATTCATCTTCAACATCACATACATAACAACCTTCCTAAAACAAACCCTGAAAACATGAGGGGCACGGAAAGCTTTGTGACTCCCAGGACAGCTGATGTAGCTGCATCTTGTGTGACATTTATCACTACTGTTGTGTGGAGGCCACATGTTGCCATAGAGTCCCTCCATTCCTCCAATGCATGGACCTTATGCTCAGTCCTGAGGGAGACAGTCATGAATCCAACCCAGCCCCGGAAACCCAGCTTCAGGCAAGTTTTGGCTCAGAAAGAAAATGAAGATTTGTCTCCCCCTTGAAAATTGAAAGTAAATGAGGCAACTTTCACTATCTTAAAACAAAATTGGGGCAGAAAACTACTAGAGTAAGCAGGGCATGGTCTTTCCAGTTAAGCAAAACTACATGCAAATCCCAGCTGCATCACCTAATGAGCCAGTAACCCAGGTAAGTAACTTCTCTGAGCTTCATTTCCTTACCTATAAGATTGAGGACAGTGATAACTCGTTGGTCAGGTTGTTATGGTTAAGTGAGCAATATGTAAGCCTTCTTAAATGATGCTTGGCACATGGCAATCAATCAAAAATATTTATTGTGCACCTACTATATACATTACAAACTCAGTAAGCCATGTACTGGATTAATGTGATTCACTCAAATTATTTCATTCCCTTTCACCCTATAATTGTTAAAGATACTTAGGCTTTTTGTCTTCCAGTTTTCAGCACCTAACTGAAAAAGGAGATCACTATTCCTTGGATCTGGATAAATCCAGACTAGCCTGACAGATCCAGAATCAACTAGAGTAACTAATGTCTTGTATTTCCTGAGATAATTCCCATTTCAAATGACCTTTTCTGTGATTCTTGTAAGTAGCCTTGCACTTGTCATCAACCATGTTTCCATCTGACAGAGATTTATTAAGCACCTTCTACGGGCCAGACAGATGCCAGGGGTGGAGTTGTGACCCAGGCTTAGTGCCTACCAGCATGGGCATCCTTTTGGCTCTGGAAGCATGGCTCATGGAGCCACATCCCAGCTATCAGCCCTGTGGCAGCATCACCATCATCAAAGGAACCCTGCAATTCATCTTTCTAAATCCCAATTTGCAATTCTCTAAGTCTGCAGAAAACTGATGTCACTGTGTAGCCTGACTAACTTGAGGTGAAAAGCCAATCAGTCATGTGCCAGCAACCATGTAATTGAGCTGAGAACAGGCCAATCTTTAGTTATTGAAACATTTTAAATACATTTCTTATTTCCACTCAGTATTGGACCATCTGGCTGGAATTTTGCCTCACATCACCACTAGGGGGCATTTTATGCCCAACTATATTCTGCAATAGTTTGGGGGTGGTGTTGGGACACCATCAGCACAGTGTGGTGGGGGGTGGGTAGGGAGAATGCTTCTTAGGCTTAGTGAAATTCCGATAGACTAGTACCGAAAATAGGGTGAACAGGGTGAATTCAAGCATCACTCTGAAAAGGTAGTGAGTTAGTTATCACCCCTCAAATGTACATATGTAGTCCACAAACCTAAGGGAGGAGATAAACCAATTTTTATTGCATATCTACTATGTAACAGGCACTGAGCTAAAAATCTCCATCTTCATCATCTTATCTACCCATCACAACTATCCTGAGATAGGTTTTGTCTTCATCCTCATTTTACAAATAAGAGGTCAGAGAGGTTATCACTTACAACCTATCACACATCCAGCAAGTAGCAAAAACTGAGTCCAGGT
The DNA here is from genome assembly GCF_028858775.2 of Pan troglodytes. Classification (NCBI taxonomy): domain Eukaryota; kingdom Metazoa; phylum Chordata; class Mammalia; order Primates; family Hominidae; genus Pan; species Pan troglodytes. Next base: position 40,453,827 of record NC_072404.2, read on the forward strand.
CAGGTTGCTTTCAAAGCCTATCAACTTTTCATCCACAAGGCTCACCTAGTTGTGATATTCTCACTCCTCTGAAATTGTTTCCTCAGTCCCCATTACCACGACTCTCCAGATTATCCTGGGATTTGTGTGTGTCTCTGTGTGCCTGTGGGTGGGGAGGGGGACATGCACGCATAATACGGCTGCGAATAAAGGAGCAAGCAGCTGAGTGTTTTCATACTTAATGACCCTTGTACTAGTCAGTGAAACAGGATTTAAATTTGACTGAGTATAACTTACACACTCTACCTGTTTTATTCTCTTGTAGCACCAACGCCTTACACTGTGTCTGGCATAGAGTAGGAAATTAATAGATGTTAGATGAATTCATAAACAGATAAATCAACATGGCTCTTAGGAAGACCCCAAAAGCATTTGCCCGGGGAGGCTTCCTATGTCTGAAAGTGTTCTGAAGCCTATGAAGTAAGGTGAGATTATCTTCCAACAGAAAACTCCAAAAGATGTGGAGGTGGGGAGGGTTTGATTTATAGGATTTGCTCAGCCTGCCCTACAGACATCAGCCAATCAAAGGAAAATAGACTCCAACCTGTTTACAGAGCTCCTCGGACTTACCATCCCAAAGCATAGTCCAAGAACAAAAGCCCAGTCCAAGGGATCACTGACTCACCAGCCCCGGGGAATGATTTCCAATTCACTGATACATCAAACCAGGGTGATTTGATATGCAGTGTTTGTCACTCTGAACTTCCAACAATGCAGATCTGAGCCCCGGGACTACTTTGAAAAGACTGGATCCCTTGGCTCGGATTGTACTCTACAAAGATGAAGAAGGCAGCCATTTTCTGCCCACTGGGGACCAGAAGCCTCTTCCATTAGGCAGAAACTTCATTTCTGGAAATGTGAACTTTGCTGCCAGAGTCATCAATGCCGACGCTCTATGTGAAAAGCAGACCATTTACTCACTTCAGCATTGATTTTCTGGAAACATGGCCTGCCTGTATTTATATGAGGAAAGGAGAACATGAAAGAGAGATATAGTCTGAAAATGTAACGTTGACTTCCAATGCAAAACTACCCTGGGTTCACTGATTTTATTCTCTTCCTCTTTCCAATTCTCATCCAAAAGGCTATCAGAACGTAATTTCAGTTGAAAAGGCTTCCATATCAGAAGTAGAAAATAGGGAAGGTCGATGACTTCCCTATTCCCTTCCACCTGCTGGAAAACTGGAGGAATGTCCACAAGGTGTAGAGTAGGTAAGACATTCTGAGGGAGGGGCCGACAGATTCGTCTGCTCTCTGACAGGAAGTAAAGGCCTTCCTGGGGAGGTCAGTAGAGAAGAGACCAGCCCCAGGGGATTCCACTCCTCAGAGTCCATCCACTGAGGCTGGGGCCATCTCCAGTGAGCAAATTTCTGTGGGAGGTTTACTGAATGCTGCAGACCTCACAAAAAAGGATTTTGGCCAGTGCCTTCTCCCAGCTAAAGGAGTGTGGACAGCTGGCTAAGTAAAACTTGGGCGAGGCCATGGATGGTGCCAGTGAAGACAGAGCCTCAGTAAGGAAAACAGTCCTGTATCTACTATCTTCCTCACATTCCACCCTTGCCTCCTTCTTTGGCTGCTCCCAGACATTGTTCTCACCTCTCCCACCATGGAGACGTGGATTTCTGACCTGGCAAAGAAACATCACAAGTGCTTTAACTTTTCTCTTCCTTCTTCATCCAAGAATGAAAGTTCAACAGAGACCAATACAGTTCTGGACAAGTGCAGAAATAAACCATCCCCCAGCACCATCCAGGCTCAGAAAAAATGCTGGATATGATACAAGGCTTTGCAATTCTTTTTTTTTTTTTTTTTTGACAGAGTCTCATTCTATCTCCAGGCTGGAGTGCAGTGGTGCCATCTCAGCTCACTGCAACCTCTGCCTCCCGGGTTCAAGCGATTCTCCTGGCTCAGCCTCCCGAGTAGCTGGGACTACAGGCACGCACCACCACGACCAGCGAATTGCAATTTTTAAAGAAGAAATTGCTTTAAGGCATTAACATGCTTCTCTTTATGAAACAGATCCCCTAAAAGAAACAGGAGTAAATCTTGGAAAATCTCTTATTTGTATTCTCAGCAGAGCTTGAAAGGACATTGCATTAAGAAAAGGGACACAGTGGCCGGGCGCGGTGGCTCACATCTGTAATCTCAGCACTTTGGGAGGCCCAGGAGGGCGGATCATGAGGTCAGGAGATCGAGACCATCTTGGCTAACACAGTGAAACCCCGTCTCTACTAAAAATACAAAAAATTAGCTGGGCATGGTGGTGGGTGCCTGTAGTCCCATCTACTCGGGAGGCTGAGGCAGGAGAATGGCGTGAACCCGGCAGGCGGAGCTTGCAGTGAGCCGAGATTGCGCCACTGCACTCCAGCCTGGGTGACAGAACTAGACTCTGTCTCAAAAAAAAAAAAAAAGAAAAAAGAAAAAAAAAAAGAAATTCTTATAAACTTCACTGTAAACAATGGAAAGCAGAATATGATCTCCCAAAAAGAAAAGTATGTTATACTAGAATATGCTAATAATCTAAATTTTAAAATCACAGATTATTTTAACAGAACCTGGGGTTGGGGAAATAAAATAGTTTTAAAGCCTCTTAATTAATTTTATTTCTCAGTGTGAAGTCAAATTTGAATGATTTTTAATGGTTACTTAAAAATTAAGCATTCAATGTCTTAAATTTTTTAAAGTTAACATGCGATAAAAGAGAATAACTGTTTCAAATTACTAGTGAACAAATTAAAATAAAAACACAAATGACAAAGAAAATATTTTTAAAGTACAAAAACAAACTTTAAAAACCTTGTAAGATCTTACATATCGGTTACACAATAAATTACAATGAATCAGTGTCATTATTAAAAATAGACTGTCAGTTTAAGTCAAAAACAAAAATTATATTCTACTTACAGGAGAAATACTTGGTAGCAAATGAAACAACATAGTTAGAAATATATAGATAAACAAAGATATACCATTAAAATAGAAATATGATTCAATCAAGTATGGCAAAATTAATATTAGGAAATAGTTCAAGGCAAAAAGAGTTATGAAAGAAAAGAACAGTAAGCCCTCACTTATCATCCGAGTGTTTTGATAAGTTCTCGGAAACTGTGACTTTAAGCGAAACTACATATAATAAAACCAGTGATTTTTCTTTTTCTTATCAATGGCATAATGTTGAAGGAAATGATGTTATTCTGGGCCTGCTAGTTCGTTTCACTTAAAGTCACAGTTTCCAAGAACCTATTGATGATGATAAGTGAGGACTTACTGTAAGTTATGTAATTGAAGATGAAATAGACATAAAATCACAAGCCAAATAAAAATATTTCATTAAAATGTGTAAACAAAAATTATTAGTAATAAAAGGTAAACTTTAAAATTAGTATAGAAATCACTTAAATAATAATATGCAACAGTTTTATTTATAAGTATAAACTGAAATGGTGCTACTACTAGTTAGAAATAAACTAATCCTAATACTAAATACAAAATGTTAAAATTGATCACAAATGAGACAAAAAATATCAAAAATCGATCTTATCTAGATAATTCATCAACAGTATAAAAATAATTGCAGAAATGTTATGTAAAGAATTGCATAGCAAATATTTACGAAGCTCACATGATATGACCATAATAGATAAACCACCAGAGAAAACCTTATTGATTTTACGCATAACAAGAATGCCTTCTATCATATTATAACCTCATCATTGTTCTGAAACTTCTAACCAATGCAAAAAAATGGGAAATATAAATAATCTTTGAAAGTCGGAAAGAAAATTATTTGCCATTGATATGATAATCTCCACTAAAAATACAAAAGACTTCATGAAATGACAATTAAGATTAGTGAAACAATTTATAGCTTGGCTGGCTTCAAAGTACATATATGAAAGTAAGTTATTTTTATATAAACCAACATTACCCAGTTAGAGAAATACAATGGTGTAAATGAAATATGTCATTTAAAATAGAAATTTTAAAATATAAAATACTTAGGAATAAAAAATGTGAAGAAAACTGTAAAGCTACCCAGAACCACTAAAGCGAGCATCATGGCATAACCTAGTCAAGTGTAAGATTTGTTTCTCCCATGTCCCAGCATTTCCATACCTAGAATATGTACTGGAGAAAAAAAGTACGGTACCCTATAGCATCGTTTCTGATAGCTTCAAACTGGAAACCACCCAATTGTCTATCAAATACATGGGATCAATAAATCGCAGCATAGTCACACCATGGAGTACTATATAGGAATAAAAATGAAAAACCTGCAGCTCTTTGCAATCACAAGAACGAATATTGCAATCATAAACCAAAGAGTCAAGACAAAAGAAACACATAGCATAAAACTACTCTATAAAGCTGGAAAACAGGCAGCACTCTTTTTGGATGCATGTATAAGTGGTAACAGTAAATATTAAATAAGTAGAAATCAGGTTAGAGATAATTTCTAGAAGAGACATAATAGAGTTTTACATGGGGCACAGGAAGGGCTTTCTGGTGTTGATAAAGGTTTTTTTTTTTTTTTTTAATGATGTTGGTAATAATTATATGGGCTTTTACTCTATGATTACTAAGTAATGTGTATGTATATATATAGTGCGCTTTTTATGTTGTATATTTTGTGTCAGGCAGATCGTCTGCATAGTCCTAAACTCTTGATTTCTTCCACTTCTTGACACAATCCTTTGGGACCCTTTCAGCTCTTCATTCTGTAGGCTCAAGTTCTGCCCTGCCTCCATCCCCAGACCAAGTCCCAACCTGAGGGAGAGTTGGGTCTCAATCTTCCCTTTACTAGGATGGGAAATGCCAACATTCTTTTTGGTTACCCATTCCTGGAGGATGGTTCCAGCTGGCAGGGGCCATAGAAGATTGATGCACAGCTGTATTTTCCTGTCATATTGGGCACAGGGGTGAGGATGGAACTTTGCCCCTTTGACAGTTTTAGCTCCAGTCAACTGCTGTTAACTTTGATCTCAGGACACCCTTCACCCTACATCCGTGAACACATTGCAACATCAAGCAACTACAAGGTAAGTAGAGGTATGCAGGGCCTTGTGGATTCAGTTTCTTCTCCCACGTGGATGAACAGCAGCAGCGGAAGAGATAGATAGCACCTCTTTTCCAGCTGGACAGTGTGTTGAACACTTCCTCAGCCTCCTAGCAGTACCAAAGACATGTAGGGTGGCCTTAGCCAGAAAGGTGAGGCCATGCCAGCCTCCAGCATGGGGTTGCGGAAGTAGATATAGGTGACCCACTAGAGCTGTGAACTCCTTTAACTCTAGCGTTGAAGTGCCATATTCAATGAGCACAGTTCTGGAAAGGTCTCCAGGGACCCCATATCACATCATGAACTAACCCAAACCTCTAAATCCCCTAAATCTTTCAAAGCTGAGAGAGAGAGAGAGAGAGTAATTCATCTTTAGGGACTGATATAGACTGGGCTATGATATTTGGAGCCCACTCACTGGGAACCATGGATAGGGTGATTATATAATTGACTATCCAACCAAAGACACTTTTTGAGAGAGAAAGGGCAATTTAAATAATTATCTTGGGACAGCAGTTGACAACTAGGACTGTCCTAGGCAAACCAGGTTACATAATTACCCTAGCCATGGACCATACTTTGAGAAGCACTTTCCAAAGGCCTCTGCCATGTGCAGCTGCTCATAGCCAAGCTCATGCTACACAGGTGGAAAAGCTTCTGGAAAATTGGGGTGCTTCCCTAGAAGACTCAGAATGTTAACAAGGAATAGGGAAGAAAGAGAACTACTGAAGAGCTTGGCACAGGAGGGCTGGCCCAGAACCTGTGTCACAGCACTGCCCTGGGCCATTCACACCAAAGCTCATTCCAGAGACTGAAAGTATTTGATGGCCTTCTGTCATACCTTACCTGCCAGGTCACCTGCTTGATGGGCTCTTTCCTGAACCTAGACACCCCCAGGGCACCATCATCCTCCCTGATAGAATATTATATTAGAACAGTTTGAGGAACATAGACACATTATCCCCAACCCTGTCCCTCAACTGTTTCATCTGTCAGCACCATGGTGTCAGTGAGACCTTCTGATGGAGACTTCCAAGCCACCTGGCTGCTTAGGTTAGTCTGCAAGTTGTTCCAGTGTTTTTTAAGAGAGGTCCTCCAAATTCAAATCACTTGTTTATGTCCCACTGCTGGCACACCACCTGAATGGGAAGTGTCAGTCTACGACATCAAAGGCCTCTCCTGCTGTGTCTGCTACTGACAGCACTGTTGTCCATCTATCTCAAAGGGGAGACTTCTCTTACAAAAACTCACTCCCTCCACTCAGTACGGTCCTTTGCATAACAATTAGTTTTTATTCTTGATGCTTTATCACCCATTTCAAGACTGCTAGAGAAATGAGTTATGCAGGATATGACCCCTCTAGTCATCAAAGAACCAGAGAAAAAGTGTGTGGCTTGAAGCTGAGCAAAGATGCTGCCTCCAAGTGGGAAGTGACATATGTATGCTGGACACAATATATCTGCAGAGCCCTCCAACCCTGTCATCCTCCCACTCTAGTTGTGCAGCCCTCATCCTCCCCCCACATCACCACAATGCCTATCCTCATTTCCACAGTTCTGCAGTTCCAAGGCCCTGACCTCCACCTAGGATCTCAGAAACTGATCTGTAAATCCAGGATGGAGAGCCTAAATATCAGATTGATAAAGTGTAGGACTCATGAAGATGCTCATAAAAAATTTCTTAGAAGGCCAGGTGCGGTGGCTCACACCTATAATCCCAGCACTTTGGGAGGCTGAGGCAGGTGGATCACTAGGTCAGGAGATTGAGACCATCCTGGCTAACACGGTGAAACCCTGTGTCTACTAAAACATACAAAAAAATTCGCCGGGCGTGGTGGTGGGTGCCTGTAGTCCCAGCTACTTGGGAGGCTGAGGCAGGAGAATGGCATGAACCTGGGAGGCAGAACTTGCAGTGAGCTAAGGTCATGCCACTGCACTCCAGCCTGGGTGACAGAGCGAGACTCTGTCACACACAAAAAATATATATTTCTTAGAAGGACTGTCAGATTCATAGCATTCCCGCTTTTTTCTTTTTTACTAATTAATCATTTATCTTAATCTGTTTCATGCTGCTATGACAGAATACCAAAGACTGAGTAATTTATAAAGAAAAGTAATTTATTTCTACAGTGCCAGGGTCTGGGAAGGTGCTGGTATCTGGTGAGGGCTTTCTTGCTGCATCATTCCATGGCAGAAAGTCAGAGGGTGAGAGAGGGACAAGGGAGGGGGACTGAACTCATTCCTTTATCAGTAACCCACTCCTGCAATAACTAATCCACTCCCACAATAACAACATTAATCTATTCATGAGGGCAGAGCCTTCATGACCTAGTCACTTCTTAAAGGTTCTACCTTAACTCCATTGTTTTGGGGATTAAATTTCAACATATAAACCCTTGGAGGACACATTCAAACCACAGAAACATTCTTCAGTAGAACTTTAATATTACTGTCTTATAAAATTCTGTCAAATGAACAAAAGATAACCCATAATTACACCCTAATATGACTGCTTTTAACATTTTACTGTATTTCAGCCTTTTTGCTATGTATATAATTTTACAGAGTTGTAATCATACCCAGTATATGATTTTATCATGTTTTCCCACTTACCATTATATTATAGGTATTTTTAATATTGCTACATAGTCTTCATGGTTGTCATTGTTAATAGCTACGCTGTAATAGTTCACTGAATTGAAGTGCTTTATTTACTTAGCTACCCTATTATCTTTAAACAATTTCTAATTTCTTTTTATAATAAATATGGACATATTTGTGACAGGGGTGTTCTTTTTCACATCTTGACCTACTTTTCACATAGTGTTACAATTACTTGACCAAAGAATACAAACTTTTTGTCTCTTGACATATATTTCCAAAAGATTTTTAAAAGGTGCATTAATTTACTCTGCAGCTGGTGTAAATGAAGACCATTTTGTCATTGTTTTCTTGAGAGTAGAGCTTCCAAAGGTAGGGATATGTGGCTAGGAGGAAGAAATCCAGCCTGGGGCATGCATTCTGTAAAGAACTCCGGTTCTCACTGGCACACTGGTTTTATTTTTCTCTGTTTCTTGCAGACTGAGCAATTGATAACTCTGTGGGTCCTCTTTGTTTTTACCATTGTTGGAAACTCCGTTGTGCTTTTTTCCACATGGAGGAGAAAGAAGAAGTCAAGAATGACCTTCTTTGTGACTCAGCTGGCCATCACAGGTAAGTAACTATGCAAGTGAGAGGCAGGAAGCTATATGTGAAGTCCCTATGGCTTCCTGCTTTTAATGAATTTTATCAAAAAAAAAAAAATGTAACGCATCGGTCAATTTGGGAATAATTTCTGAAAGAATATAAAACCTATATTTGAATATTTCCTCTGGCATACTTAACACATATGAATGCCTCTAAGATTTCATTATAAAAGTAACTCACTACACTAATGGAAATATCATTATCAGTATCACCAAATGGTTCTATAGGGTTTCCCTGTTTTTATACACAGTAGCCTCCATAGTTCACTAAGGTGATATTACCATATCATCCTGCATTATAAGCTTAAGGAATACATCCCAGAAAATGTACCAGCACTATCTCTATTAAATTATTAATGTTAAGTCTTGAGTACTTTGCAGATTAAAGCCTGTGGACATTGCTTTTGAAATGCAAATGATGTGTAACACCACTACTGGGGGTAGTATAATGAAGTAATATAATCTCCAGGATCGGGATGCTTAAGTGTAGACTTTGGAAATGACCATTCAGTAGAAGAGTGAGCACAGCACACCTAGTAGAGGAATGGTGAAATATTCTCAAGGAAGAAAATGATCTGTGAAAGTTAGGGCCCCAAAGACATGAGTAGAGCTCATGTTCAAAAGGAAAAGAAAAACACAACCAGGGAAAGAGTCCTGTTCTACAGGCCAGAAAGAAAGTGAGAAAATGAGATTCACAGAAGGTCCAGCATAAGCCACACTTGGAGTCCTAAGCTCTGGGAGCAAGATGGCTGTTATATTAGCTTAATTTGGATCAGACTATAGAAAAAAAAAATGCAAAAGGAAAAATTTAAATATTAAATGCTTACAAGGAGTGATGGCAAATGACTTTCAGAAAGGGCTATTTGGTACATTTCAACCTGTACTGTTATCTCAGCTGTAGTAATGGTAGTGGAGCTCTTTAGAATTTAGTCTTGAGCCATAATATTTCAAAAATATATGACACTGTAACTTACAAGAGAATCTTAGCCATACATTGTTAGTAACCTGAAATCCCCCTTTTTCTTTCTAACAAAGTATAACAAGCCCACCTGCTTGAGCTGGGCTGCAGTGGCCAGGGTAAACATCCAAGGCACCAGTGAAAAATACAGAGAAGGTAAAAGGAGCAAGAGTTCTGAAGATGGAACCTGGGATGGGGGAAAGTTTCTTCAATCTTTCCTACCAACAAGAACTCCAATTTTTCACTCCTATAATTGTAGAAGTAGAGGTAATTAGGATCATCCAGCAAATGCTTAGAGACAAATATCCCTGGATGAGGATGCCACAGCTTATTTTCATTATATTTCTTCTATTACAGTGCGGTAATGCATGTTGTATGGAACTACATATTCTTTCAGAATGAAAGGATTTAGAGGTGGCAAGAATATCAGCTTGAAACTTAAAAGTTTTTTCATAAACAATAAACAAATGATAATTGAAAATTCACTACATATTATCAAAGACAAAAGTTGTGTGTTCTATTCTAATTCATCATCGTTGTATTAATCTGGGCTTAATTTCATGTACATCTCCTGGACAGTGTTTTTATTTGTTCATTGTTTCTAGAAAAACTCTAGGGGTCAGGTCAGAAGCATTTTAAATGAAGAATTCCTGAAATGAAAAACATTGCCAAAGGTCTAGGACTGAAGCTCAATGGTCTGAGATTGAATTTATATGTTATTGAAATTTCCTTCATACACATTTTAGCATGATCACAGATCCTTTGGTAAAGGAGGTGAGAATACATACTTGAGTCTTGAGTATGCATATAAAAGTTACCCAGGCATCAACTGAGGGGCCCTGTGCTTTGAGACATATATAAAAATGTGGTTTGAGTCCCCCATCGTATGTCAATGTCCTCCTTAAGATTTCTTCAAATTCCGTGGAATTTATATTTTTACTTCTCTTTTGCTTCTTGCTTCCTCCTTCCACTAAATTCTTGCTCTCTCTCACCAGTATCTCATCTTTCTGAGCTCCTCTTTTTTTGCGGTTGTTTCATGCTGTCCCTAATGAGACACGCAAAGCACCCTCCTTTCCTTTATTTTCTTTAAAATCATCCACAAAAGTATGACTTTCTTTGTTTAAAGGACTTTTCTGAATATTTCAGGTAATATAATGATATTGTATCACAGAAAAGTAAATATCTTAAGAGCAAATATTTCATTTTCTCAGAACATTCAGCTGCCATCAGAAATGTTTCATTTTGATCATGCCACTGCACTCCAGCCTGGGCGACAGAGTGAGACTCCGTCTCAAAAAAAAAAAAAAAAAAGAAATGTCTCAGTTTTACCTTGCTTCAGCCTCACTATTCTGCTCTCTCTTCTAAATGTCTAGTATCTTGTGCCAAAAAATTTTAATACTTTCCTCTGTTTTTGTTTTGCTTTGTTCTTACCACTACCAAACCATGATCTCAGAGACCCCAGAACTTCCAAAAAACAAGTATCAGGCTTTTTTTTTTTTTAACAAAGGAAGTTGCTCCCTAAAAAAGAACCCTGGAACTAGTTACAATGATAAACAGACAAAGAAAAATACACATTCATATTTATAGTTACATATGTCATGGCTAAAAATAAATTATTCTAAATTGTATAAAACCATAAGATATACAGTGATAACTCAATAGTATGTTGTATTAGTCTGTTCTCACACTGCTATGAAGAAATTCTCGAGACTGGGTAATTTATAAAGGAAAGAGGTTTAGTTGACTCAGAGTTCTGCATTGCTAGGGAGACCTGAGGAAACTTATTAATACAATCATGGCAGAAGGCAAAGGAGAAGCAGGTACCTTCTTCACAAGGCAGCAAGGTGGAGTGAGGGCAAGCAGGGGGAATGCCAGATGCTTATAAAACATCAGATCTTGTGAGACTCACTATTATCACAACAACAGCATAGGGAAACCGCCCTCATGATCCAATTACCTCCACCTGGTCCTGCCCTTGACACATGGGGGTTATTACAATTCAAGGTGAGTTTTGGGTGGGGACATAGAGTCAAACCATATCATATATTATGTGCTGTGCTTACAAAAATTTTGAACTGGTTTTAGGCCAATACGCCTACCTACAATAATTAGAAAAGCTGGACAAAATTTAAACATTTTTTAGAAGGTATCACATAGCTGCCAAAGACAATTAAGACTTGAGGGGCCAAGATTTCATAGAGCAGAAAATTTTATGAGATAAATACATTATTTGACACCACTATCCCCTTAAAGTATTAGCTGATTTAAAAGCAGAAACTGGAAGGCTGAAAACCTGAGTAGAGCTTTGGGCAGTTTCACTGGACTGATGGGGCAAAAATTAATTTGCCAAAGCATACTGGCTTTGATAAATATTCCAGGGTTTCCATTGGTACTGCTGAAAAGATACAACCTACAAGTAAGAGTGAACTAAAAATGGATCAGCCCTCACCAAAAAATTAAATACAACCCCAAACCTGAATGAAATCAGATGATCTACCTCTGCATGCACACAAACCATCTGCCAGTGCAAAAATAAATCTTCTTTGGAGGAAGAAGGCATTATCCCATCATCAAATTAACTATAATTTTCCATGCACAATGTTCAGCACTTGATTAAAAAATAACCAGGAATGCAAAAATACAATAATTGATGAAAAACAAGGAGAAAAATAGATAACGAAGAGTTGCACAAGAGATCCATCTATTGGCATTATCAAGATACAGAATTTATAACTGTTGCTCATCTGTTTAGAAGCTACAAAATAAAGGTTGAATGTCCTATCTCCAGGCTTTTGGTGCACCTGCCCCCTTAACAGTGGAGCTTGAGCACACAAAGAACTCCCTTTCCACACAAAGAACTTGGTGTAGTGGCAGTTCCTACACTCCACACCTGGATGTAATTCCAGCCATTTAACACACCCGCCCCAATGGACTAGGAGTTTGAGCCACCTCTTCCTCCCATGCAAAGACCTTGTTGTGGCTGCAGTTTCTCTGCTCTTTCCCCAGACATATCACCCAACTCGAGGTGCACCTGCTCCTCCAGATCAGGAGCTTGAGCTACTCCTACATTCCCCAGGAAAACTTTGTGGCAGTAGTGGTCTCTCTCCACCTTGCTGGGGCATATTTCAGGCTTTTGACACACCTGATTGTCTAAATTAGAAGCATGACCTGCCCCTCCGTGCAGAGATCTTGGTAGAGCAAAGCTCTCTGCACTCGATGCCCAGACATATTTCCAGGCATTTGAAGCACCAACTCTTCTAGATTAGGAATTTAAGCTTCCCCCACTTCCTGTGCAGAGAACTTGGGACAGTGGAGGTTTCCAGACTCTATGCCTAGGCACATCTCCAGGCACTTGGCAGCTGCCCACCAGACCCTGCCTCAGAGCCAATGCTTCTGCCTGCCATTGGGAGAACTGTAGGAGAGCTTGCTTAGTCTAGCCCACCCATCTTGGCCCCCATTCCAGAACTAAGCAGGGATCTCAGACCACTGTGCATTTCACAGATCAGCCCATTGCCCAAGTCAGCAGAACTTCTCCCAGTAAACAAGAATCAAGTATATATCCATTTGAGTCAGCTGCAGCTGAACTTTATCCATAAGCATCACCTACTGGCCTGGAGGTTGAACTGCACAATACAGTAAGAAATCTGGGGCCAGGCACAGTGGCTCACGCCTGTAATCCCAGCACTTTGGGAGGCCAAGGCGGGCAGATCACAAGGTCAGGAGATCGAGACCATCCTGGCTAATACGGTGAAACCCCGTTTCTACTAAAAATGCAAAAAATTAGCTGGGTGTGGTGGTGGACGCCTGTAGTCACAGCTACACGGGAGGCTGAGGCAGGAGAATGGCATGACCCCAGGAGGCGGAGCTTGCAGTGAGCCAAGATTGTACCACTGCACTCCAGCCTGGACGACAGAGCCAGACTCTGTCTCAAAAAAAAAGAAAAGAAAAGAAAGAAATCTAGGCAGGGCATGGTGGTTTATGCCTGTAGTCCCAGCACTTTGGGAGGCTAAGGCCGGCAAATCACTTGAGCTTAGGAATTCGTAACCAACCTGGGCAACATAGTGAGACCCCCATCTCTGCAAAAAATTTTTAAAATTAGCCAGGCATGGTGGTGCACACCTGTAGTCCCAGTTGCCAGGGAGGCTGAGATGGGAGAATTATTGGTGCCCAGAAGGTCAAGGCAGCAGTGAGCCAAGATCATGCCACTGCACTCCCATCTGGGTAATAAAGTGGGACCCTGTCTCTAAAAAAAATTTTAAAAAAAGGAAAAGAAAAGAAATCTGATGACATAACTGCACAGCACTGGAAAATGTAATAAGCCTCCTGAGACCTCTGCCACCCAGCCTTATAGGAGGCAGTGAGCCTCCTTACATACCCAGTACACGGCTACTACAACCAGCATTTGGGAAAGCCACCATACAATGACTACCCATTACCAAGAAATGCTTATACAGACTCGTTGCCACTGAAAGCACCCAGAACCAAATCCAAAGGACCTTACACAACATAAACTATAGACATATCCTCCGATGAGGAAAAAAGTCACATCCAAATAAAAGCAAATTTAAAAAAAATAAGAAGAGATAGCTTATCTGGATGAGAAGGAACCAGAGAAATAACTCGGAAAGTATGAATAAAATAGAGTGCTACAACACCCCCAAAGGATCACACTAACTCTCCAATAATGGATTCTAACCAAGATGAAATATTTGAAATATCAGGTAAAGGGCTCAAAATATTGATTTTTAAAAAGCTCAATGAGATCCAAGAGAAAATTGAAAACCAACACAAAGAAAACAATTCAGGACATGCAAGAAGAGATAGATACCACTAAAATAAAAGAAATGGACATTTAAAAATTATTGAAGGAAAAACAAAATAAAAGTGAAAGCTTCAATAACAGGCTAGACCAAGTGGAAGAAAGACTTTCAGAACTAGAAGACATCTTTTGAATTAAACCAGTAAGAAAAAAATACAGAAAAATTAATTTTAAGAAATGCCTAGTGCCTTTGATAAATATGGGATTATGTAAAGCATCCAAACCTACAATTTATAGGTATTTCAAAGGGTGAAGAAGAAAAAGCATGGAAAACCTATTTGAGGAAATAATTCAGAAAAGCTTCTTTGGTTTTGGGAGAGATTTAGAAACCCAGATACAAGAAACTCAAAAAACTCCTAGAAGACACATCGTGAAAAGAACATCACCAAGACGTATAGTCATCAGACTATCCAAAGTCAACATGAAGGAAAAAATCCTAAGAGTGCCCAGAGAGAAGTGTCTAATCACCTATAAAGGAAATTTCATAAGACTAATAGTGGACTTCTCAGCAGAAACCCTACATGCCAGAAGAGATCAGGGGCCTATTTTTAGCCTCCTTAAAGAAAAAATGTGCCAGCCAAGATTTTCACATCCTGCCATGCTAAGCTTTATAAATGAAGAAGAAATCAAGTCTTAACCAGACAAATAAATGCTAAGGGAATTTGTCAATACTAGACCAGACTTACAAGGTATGCTCAAAGGAGTTCTAAACATGGAAACAAAAGAACAATACTCATCATCATAAAAGGACACACAGATACAAAGCTCACAGATCCTGTAAACCAACAACACAATTGAAACTCCAAGTAACAACACTGTGACAGGAACACAACCTCACATATTAATATTAATCTTGAATGCAAATGGCCTAAATATTCCACTTAAAATATAGAGTGGAAAATTGGATTAAAAAGAGACTCAACTATCTGCTACCTACAAGATATCCACTTACTGACTAAAGACAGCTATAGACTCAAAGTAAAGGGGTGGGAAAATATATATCATGCAAATGGGAAAAAAAGCAAGCAGGGGTAGTCATTCTTATATTAGATAAAACAGACATCGAACCACCAACAATAAAAAAACAAGACAAAGAATGGCATCATATAATGATAAAAGGTTCAAATGACAAGAAGATTGAACTATTGTAAAGTATACACAATCAACACTGGAGAGCCCAGATTCGCAAAAATTACGACTACATATAAGAACAAAGATTAATAGAAAAAAAATAGTGGTCTTCAATACTCCACTGACGTCAGTAGACAGATCATCAAGGCAGGAAATCAACAAAAAATCTCTGGACTTATTCTGGGTATAGTAACTGACTCTTGTAATCCCAGCACTTTGAGGGGCTGAGGTGGTAGGATTGTTTGAGGCCAGTTGTTCAAGACAAGCTTGGGCAATATACTGAGACCCAATTCCACAAAATAAATAAATGAACAAATACATAAAAATTAATTAAGCATAGTAGCACATGCCTGTAGTCTAAGCAACTTGCAAGGCTGAGCTGGAAGGATTGTGTGAGTGCAGAAGTTTGAAGTTATAGTAAGCACCACTGCAATCCAGCCTGGGCAAAAGAGTGAGACCCTGTCTCCTAAAAAAACAAAACAAAATGAAACAAAACAAAAAGAAAGAAAGAAACTCTGGACTTAAACTATATATAGACCAAATGGACCTAACAGACATTTATAGAACATTTCATTTAATAACTGTAAAATATACATTCTTCTCATCTGTACATGGAACATTCTCCCAAATTGACTTTATTCTTAGCCATAAAGCAATTCTCAATAAATTTAAAAAAAACTGAAATCATATCAAGTGTTTTCTTAAACCACAGTGGAATAAAATTATAAATCAAACCAACGGGCACCTTCACAAATACACAAGAACATGAAAACTAAGCAATTTGCTCCTGAATGGCCTTTTGGTAAACAATAAAATTAAGACAAAAATAAAAAACATTTCAAAATGAATGAAAGTAGAGATACAACATACCAAAACCTCTGGGATATAGTGAAAACAGTTCTAAGAGAAAAGTTTATAGAATTCAATGCTTACACTAAAAGATAGAAAGATTTCAAATTAACAACCTAACATTACACCTCTAAGGAACAAGGAAAGCAAGAACAAGCCAAATCCAAAGTTAGCAGAAAAAAAAGAAATATAATAACCAAGATCAGAGCACAATGACATGAGATTGAGATTTAAAAAAAGATACAAAAAGTCAACAAAACAAAATGTTGGATCTTTGAAAAGATAAATGAAATTGGCAGGCTTCTAGCTAGATGAAACAAGAAACAGGAGAGATGATTCAATTAAGTACAATCAGAAATGATAAAGATGATTGATATAGTTTGGATGTGTGTCCTAGACCAAATAGCATGTTGAAATACAATCCCCTGTGTTGGAGGTAGGGCCTGGTGGAAAGTGATTATATCATGGAGGCAGATTTCTCATTGATGGTTTAGGACCATCCCCCTTGGGCACCAGCCTACTGCCCTCATGATAGTGAATGAGCTTTTGTGAGATCTGGTGTAGCACCCCGCTGCTCTCTCTCTCTTGATTCTTCTCTGGCCATGTGATGTGCCTGCTCCCTCTTCACTTTGCCTTCCATTATGATTGTAAGCTTCCTGAGCCCCTCCAAGAAGCCAAGCAGATGCCAGCATCATACTTCCTGTACAGCCTGCAGAACTATGAGCCAATTAAACCTCTTTTCTTTATAAATTACCCAGTCTCATTTACTTCTTTATAGCCTTGTGAGAATGGACTAATGCAGTGAAATTACAACTGATACTATAGAAATAAAAAAATATCATCAGAGATGACTATGAACACCTCTGTGCACACAAACTAGAAAACCTGGAGGAAATGGATAAATCCCAGAAACATACAACCCCCCAAGATTGAACCAGGAAGGAGTAGAAATCCTGAATAGACCAATAGCAAGTAATAAAATCACATCAGTAATAAAAAATCTTCCAACAAAAAAAATCTCAAGACCAGACAGATTCACAGCTGAATTTTATCAGATGTACAAAGAAAAGCTGGTACTTTTTTACTGAATCTATTCCAAAACATGAATGTGAAGCAATTCCTAACTGTTCCTATAAAACCAGTATCACCCTGATACCAAAATCATACAAGGACACAACAACAACAACACAAAAAAAAAAACACTACAGGCCAATAACCCTGATGGACATAGTTGCAAAATTTGTCATCAAGATACCAGCAAACCAAATCCAACAGCACGTTAAAAAGATAATACATCACAATCAAGTGAGTTTTATTCCAGGGATGCAAGGATGATTCAACATATGCAAATCAATAAAATCAATAGACATGATTCACCACATTAACAAAACTAAAAACAAAAACCATATGATCATCTCAATACAATAAGGCTTCAATAAAATCCAACATCTTTTGATAATAAAAACCCTCAACAAATTAGGCATCTAAGGAACATACCTCAAAATAAGAGCCATCTATTACAAACCTACAGCCAACATTACACTGAATGAGGAAAAATTGAAAGCATTATCCCTAAAAACTGGAACACAATGAGGATGTCCACATTCACCACTCCTATTCAACATAGCACTGAAAGTCCTAGCCAGAGCAATCAGGCAAGAAAAAGAAATGAAAGGAATCCACACTGGAAAAAAAAGTCAAATTACCAAATTATCTCTGTTCAGTAATGACATGATTGTATACTTAGAAAACACTCTACAGACTCCAAAAGACTCCTAGACTTAACAACAACTTCAATGAATTTTCAGGATACAAAATCAACATATAAAAATCAGTAGCATGTCTATATACCAGTAGTCTTCAGGCTGAGAACCAAATCAAGAACTTGATCTTCTTAACAATAGCCACAAAAAATAAAATAAAATAAAATAATAAAACACCTAGGAATACTTTTAACCAAGGAGATGAAATATCTCTACAAGGACAACTACAAAAAGTGATGAAAGAAATTGTAGATAATACACATGACTGGAAAAACATCCCATGCTCATGGATTGGAAAATTTAATATCATTAAAATGACCATACTTCCCAAAGCAATCTACAGATTCAACACAATCCCTATCATATTACAAGTGTCATTTTTCAGAGAATTAGAAAAACAAGATTAAAGTTTATATAGAATTTTAAAAGACCCTGAATAGCCAAAGCAATTCTTTTCTTTTTTTGAAATGGAGTCTCGCTCTGTCACCAGGCTGGAGTGCATTGGCACGATCTTGGCTCACTGCAACCTACACCTCCTGGGTTCAAGAGATTCTCCTGCCTCAGCCTCCTGAGTAGCTGGGACTACAGGTGCGCATCACCATGCCCAGCTAATTTTTGTATTTTTAGTAGAGACGGGGTTTCACCATGTTGGCCAGGATGGTCTTGATCTCTTGACCTTGTGATCTGCCAGCCTCGGCCTCTCAAAGTGCTGGGATTACAGGTGTGAACCACCGTGCCTAGCATAGCCAAAGTAATTCTAAGCAAAAGAAAAAATCCAGAGGCATCACATTGCCTGACTTTATACAACAAGGCTGTAGTAACTAAAACAGCATGGTACTGGTACAAAAATAGACACATAGATCAATGAAACAGAATAGAGAAAGCAGTTAAAATGCCACATACCTGCAACCAACCCATCTTTAACAAAGCTGACAAAAATAAACAATATGGAAAGGACATCTTATTCAATAAATGGTGCTGGGAAAATTGGCTAGCCATATGCAGAAGAATGAAACCCTACCTATGACAATATATAAACATTAACTCAAGATAGATCAAAGACTTAAATGTAAGATCTGAAACTAAAAATCTTAGGGAAAAAACCTGGGAAAAACTCTACTGGACATTAGTCTAGGCAAAGAATTTATGACAAAGACCCCCAAAACAAATGGAACAGAAACAAAAATAGGCAAGTGGAACTTATTTAAATTAAAAAGCTTCTGTACAACAAAAGAAATAATCAACAAATAGACAGCCTATTTGGAGAGGAAGTATTTGCAGATTATTTCTCCAACAAATGACTAATATCCAAAATATACAAGGAACTAAGACAAATCAACAAGAAAGAACAAACAACCCCATTAAAAACTGGGCAAAAGACATGAACAGACATTTCTCAAAATTAGAAATACTAGCAGCCAACAAACACATGAAAAAATGCTCAATATCACTAATCGTCAGAGAAATTAAAAGTAATACCACAATGAGATATCATCTTACACCAGTCAGAATGGCTATTATTAAAAAATCAAAAAACAATAGATGCTGGCAAGGCTGTGAAGAAAAGGGTAGACTTACACACTTTTGCGGGAATGTAAATTAGTTCAACCACTATAGAAAACAGTATAGAGATTTCTCAAAAGACTTGAAACAGATCTTCCATTTCACCAAGCAATCTCACTACTGAGTATCTACCCAAAGGAAATGAAATCACTATATAAAAAAGACATTTGCCCTCATATGTTCATTGCAGCACTATTCACACTAGCAAAGTCAGGCAATCAAGCTCAGTCTCCAGCAATGGTTGATTTGATAAAAAAAAAAAAACTGCGGTATATATACACCATAGAATACTATGCAGCTATAAAAAAGAATGAAATCATGTCCTTTACAGAAACATAGATAAAGCTAGAAGCCATTATACTAAGTAAAATAACTCAGAAGCAAATAAAATAACATATGTTCTCCTTTATAAGGGGGAGCTAAATATCCATCCATAGATAAAATGATGGAAATAATAGACACTAGGGAATCCAAAAGAGAGAAAGGTGGGAGGTGAATAAGAATTGAAAAGTTACCTATTGGTTACAGTGTTCACTATTTAGGTAATGGGTACACTGGAATCACAATCTCCACTAGTTACAATATGTTACAATACACCTGTGTATTACAATATGCCTGTGTAAAAAACTGCACACATATGCCTGGAATCTAAAATTTTAAAATAATGAAGATTGAATGTCCTAGAAAGGAATAAAACAAAACATTTAGGAACTGACAATTACAACTGAAGCTTACAATACAATAGTTAAACTTAGCAGCAAATTAAATGTAGCTAAAGAAGAAATCATTGAACTGGAATATAGGTCCAAAGAAAATAATTAGATTGAATCATGAAAAAAGAAAGGACGAAAAATACAAAAAGAAAATAAAAAGCATATGGAAGTAGTGAAAAGGACTCCCAGAAAATGATAAAGCCCAGACTGGATAGAAACAACACTTAAAGATATAATGGCCAATAATTTTCCCAAACTCTTTAAAGACATCAAAACACAAATACATAAAGCACCATAAAGGACAACAGCAAGCAAACGAACAAATATAAAGAGAATTAAAACACATGAAATGATAAGACTAAGTAAAAGCCCCATAATCTTGAATTTGAAATGAAAGTATTTATGCTAGCTCATGATGTATTTTATGCTTCAGGAGTTTTTAAGGATACATACCAAAATGTTTATAGGTAAACTGATAACATGTCTGGGATTTACTTCAAAATAATTTGAGGGTGGGGGTGGGTTGAGATGTATAGATGTACAAAATTGATATTGATAACTCTTGGAGGTTGGTGGTGAGTACATTGGATTCTTTATTTTTTTATACTATTCTCTCTACTTTTATGTAAGTTTAAGATTTTTTTCATAATAAAATTCAAAACAAAAATATGCATGATTATAATGAAACAAAATAAAGAGATCTGGGTAGTTAAAGATGTTAAAGTCCTTGGATTGCCTGGATGTAGTAAAAGTACTAATTTCTATTAGATTTTAATGTCAAGGAGGTGTGTTAAAATCTCTAAAGTAATCCTCCCAAATTATGAAAACTGACATTACTAGCAAGCTAAAGAAGGTATAAAATGCAGTATTTGAATATGCAAATATATATGTTTATATAGAGAGTTATTCCCCAGTATCCATGGAGGATTAGTTCCAGAATCCCCTGCCAATACAAAAATTCGAGGATGCTTAAGTCCCTTACATAAAATAGATAGTATTTGCATATAACCTACATAACCCTCCTGTATACTTTAAGTCATCTCTAAATTACTTATAATTTCTAATGCAATGTAAATTCTATATAAAAATTGTTATACTATATTCTTAAAATTTGTATCATTTTATTATTGTATTGTTATTTTATACTTTCTTAATATTTTTAGTCTGCAGTTGATAGAATCCATGGATGTGGAACCCACAGATAAAAAGGGCCAATTATAATACATACATATTATATAAAATCAATCTAAGTTAAGACAGGAGAGAAAAAATATTAGAATTATTAGAACAAGTAAGATGAATAGGCCAGTACACTTAACCTCAAATGTATCAGTAATTGCATTAATTGTAAATGGACTAAATATTCCCATTAAAATAACAAGATTGTCAGAGTAGATTTTTAAATTACCTATTTTAATTTGTTTATAAAAGGTGTACACAATAAAATGATGCAGGTTAAAATTAAAAGGAAAAGGATGGTAAAGTAAAATGGTAAAAAATAATGAAACAAAACAAAACACAAAGTAAAAGTAAGCCAATGCAGCTACATATGTGTATCAAAAGTTTATAAATTTGCTGTGATACTTGGAATCACTTGTAGCTTTATCTGTGTCTTAGAATTTGCTTTGAAAGGAATACAAAGGCAGGAGGGCTTCTAAAGCTAGTAATGTTCTATTTCTTGATCTTGCTTGTAGTTACGTGGGTGTGTTCCCCTTGTAAAAATTCACCAAATTATATACTTATGATTTTGTGTACTTTTCTTTATGTGTTTTATTTCAATACAAAGTTTATTTACAAAATATATCACATTAATCCAGGGCAGGGGTTGCAATCTCAAATGGCTTTAGGAATCAAGCAGGTAATGAATGCAAACATGTAAAAGAGCCAAGGGGAAGAGACAGAATGAAAACAGAGATAAAAACCAGAGAATGAATGCCCTGCCTAAAGACATTAAAGTCAATTTTTGTCAAACACTGTGCTGATCAAACAAATCACACATGCAGGCCAGATTTGACCTAAGGGTGACTTTCTTACAACAACTGATATATAAAATTTAAACATCAGAATTTGAAAAGTGTGCCACTATAAAATTCTAGCCCACCTCTGAAGTATGAACCCACCTTCAATTTGTGAGGTAGAATATTAATCTTTACTGGTGGATTGTGAGAAGTGAGGCCAAGAAGTTGGGGAGGTTAACATTTACAATGGTTTAGACAAATCATATGTTTGACAAGGTTTAAAATCCCTTCTGTTCAAAGAATATCTTATATTAGGATTTTCTTCTCCTAATGTGTTTATTATTGTTTTTATTAGTATAATTTTTAAAGAAATCTGAACTATTGCATGCCTCAGAGACCATAACAGTGAGAACAAAAATATAAAGGAAAATTTTCAAATGATGGAAAGTGTAACCCATATAACCTGAAATCTTCATGATTTTCAGATGACCATCTGATTAAGGAGAAAAGTCAAGATAAGCACATATTCATATCTGCTTATTTCTAGAATTGTTCTATCAGAAGACCATGAATTGGTCATATGAGGGGAAGAAACACTGACATGATACTGGCTCTATTAGGATGATATTAAAAGAGGCTGCTGGCTCAAGCTTAGCATGGATGAGTTGTTCTCACATAAAGATGCTGTTATTGACCAGGTGTGGTGGCTCACGCCTATAATCCCAGCACTTTGGGAGGCTTCGGTGAGTAGATCCCTTGTGTCCAGGAGTTCAAGACCAGCTTGAGCAACATAGTGAGACCCTGTCTCTACTAAAAAATTTTTTAAATTAAAAGTTAAAAAATTAAATGATGTTGCTATTATTAATGCATTCCTGCAATGCTAACATGCTTTCATAAATATACTTATGATTTTATAGGTGTTTTCCTCTTAGCCTCAAGAAGGGAGATGTTTTAGTCTAGGGACTGTCATACAAAATAATATAAACTGTGTGGCTCAAACAACAGAAATTTATTTCCTCGCAGTCCTGTAGGCTGAAAGTTTAACATTAGGGTGCCAGCATGGTGTGGCTCTCTTCCTGGGTTGCAGATGTCACCGTCTCACTGCATCCTCATGTGGCCTTTGTGCAATGCCTCTGCACAAAGAGAGAGAAACAGCAAGTTATGTGCTGTCTCTTCTTGTAAGCTCACTAATCCTATGGAATCAGGGCCCCACCCTTGTTAACCTTAATTATTTCCACAGAGGTCATATGTTCAAATACAGTCACATTGGAAGTTAGAGATTCAACATATAAATTTTAGGGGAATACAAACCTTCAGTCTGTAACAGGGAACAGAGGTGCTAGAAGAAATGTAGTAGTAGCAAAAGGTGGGGTGGGGAGATAATAGGAGCTTCATATGTCTTGCTAAGAAGTTCAGGCTTTGCTTTTAGCACAGCCCCTCTTCTGCTAGCTTTGTTCAGGCCACCATCACCTTTGATGCAGATTACTACAAAAGCCACCCAAGGTGTATAAAATGAGAAAACACATACTTAAATTAACCCATGGCCAGGTTTTGCTGGTAACTTGGGAACACAGTAAGGGAAGGAAAATAACTTTGTTGTGGAGAGGGCAAACCAAGGCAGGTCAGAAAGACATAGAGACAGTGGAAGCTCAAGGAACCAGAGGTCGTCCCAAAGTCATAAGGCGGATGTAACGAGAGCACCAGAACAACAGAGCTGGAAGGAAGGAAGGAAGGAAGGAAGGAAGGAAGGATATGTTTAGAAAGCAAGATATTCCCAGATGAATACTGCAGAGGTAGTATAACTCAGTGCAACGATTGTACTGGGTAGGCAAGGTAGGGTGGCAGGGAAAGTCACTAGCAAACATGGCCACAATAATGGAAACTAAACTTTGTGTTTACCATGCACCAGGCTCTGTGCTACATGCTTTCTGTAGATCATCTCATTTAATCCTCACACAGGGATTTAAGCCTCAAGTTTTTTTCAGAGAAGACATACAAATCCCAAGTAAGAGCATGAAAAGATGTTCATTAGCATTAGTCATTAGAGGAAATGCAAATCCAAAGATCAGGGAGATACGACTTCACACCTTCAAGAATGGCTATTCCCCTATAAAATAATATACTAAATCACTCTTTGAAACATAACATTTTCCACAAACTCACCTCTTTGAATTCACATTTTGCTTTGCCAGTGTTTTATGTTATTCAGACATGAGTTTGAATCTCAGCATTTCTACTTCTGAGCCCTATGACCTATGAAAAGTGACAATTTCTCTGAATATCAATTTCCCAATCCAAAAAATGGGAATACCTCTTGGAGTTGTGGTGAGGATTAAATAAGATAATGAATATAAAGTGCCTAGTATAGTAAGAGGCATATTATTGTTCAATAAATGCTAGCTGTGAATGCTACTGCTATAGTTATTTCATTCACTGTAGAAATTATTAATTTAAACTCCTTCAAGTAACTTACTAAAGAGTGAAAGTTCTCCAAAAGGCTTGAATTTCACTGCAAACCTCTTTCCTTGTTTTGCTCTTTTATTCAGGACAATAAACTTTGCTCAGGTGTGTCTTTGACTCTCAAGCATTGCTTTAAAGAATGACCAGACTTTGTCATATACCATTCTTAAAGGAGTTCAGGACATGCCACCCCAAAATATGCTGCTTTCATATATTGATTATTTTGAGCTGATGGCACTTCAACAGCAAATGCAAGAGAGACTTTCTTGGAACTCAGCTGCCTAAAAACAGATCCTCCAAAAGAAATTCAATTGCCATATATCCTCTCCCTGGGAGTTTTATTAATCAGCAAAGATACACTTTTATCACAAAACAGGAAACTGGAAGTCAACACCACCTACAGAAAAACTTTTTCATAAACTGTTATATCTCCCATTGATTCTTCTAAAAACCCATTCATCTTTCCCCAGAATCATTTACTCCACCCTAAGTGGCTTACATCACCCCTCCCCATCCCCTGTTAACACAGTATGTAAGCTCTCAAATCTCTTTTAGGAGTATTCATTATTTTCCTGTGGCACTCCATGAACATAATATTAAAATGAATATGCCTTCTCTCTTATTAATCTGCCTGTTGTTAGTTTATTTCATAGACACAGCTATCGAACCTAGGAGAGTACAGGGAAATTCTTTCCTCCCCTATATGCTTAAATCATAAGATTCAACTGACATCAGCAATGAAACAAACATTCAGAAAACTAAATTCAGAGACATTATATCTGGCTTTTCTGAGGGAGAATAATAAGAACTAATAGGCATTGCCAGGTAAGGCAATACAGATGTTTTTCATTAAATGATGTTTTTCACCATGACCCACATCTTGAAAACACCTTCCTAATTAAAGACCAGTAGTCTTGAGTGATTCTTTGAAGAACATTTTTACTTCCATTTGGTCTTTTCTTTATTGAGTTGATGAATCTGCTGGAATTAGATTCAGCGCACATAACATAAAATCCAAATAATGCTGGCTTAAGTTCACAAGGATTTATTTTTATCTTATGTAAAGAAGTCCGGACGTAGGTAATCCAGGGCTCGTGCTGCATTTTCTTACCATTGGGAACCCAGGCTCCTCTGTATTTCTACTGTATTAAAGGACTGTCACCCTCAAGTTCAGCTCATGGTACAGATGGCGGTTGGTTCAAGATGACTGCTAGAACATCTGTCATCATGCCCAAATTCTAGCCAGCAGGAAGGAAGAAGGGAGGAAGGACAGAGGGGCTCGTATCAGCTCTTTGTCCTCCTCTTAATTGGCATTGCCAGAATTCCCACCCATTAGTTTTTCCTTGCATCTCAATGGTAACGTCTAAGTGAAAAAAAGCCTGGGAAATATTTTTATTTATTATTATTTTTTTAACCCAGGCCCATTGGCCAGAATAAAACCAGCTTCCTTTTCCTAAGGAAGAAGGAGAAATAGAATTAAGGAGCAGTCTCTGGCATAGCTTGTTCTCCATACTTTTACTTCCATCCAGAACTGAGAAGTTTAGACAACAAATATCTTTTTGTCCACCCATTGCCTGCTTTGAGAATGCTTCTTCCAGAGTGCTACGCTCTCTTCTAATGACCTATTATCTTGGCAGACTGCACTTTTCACACCGTCCATAGGCTGCAGTGATCCATTGGATGATTGTCCCATTATGTAGACAAGTTCCTATTGCTGGCTGTTTATGCTTTTCTCCCACTTTTAGGCTATTAGCAATCCTGCAATAAACATTCTCATAATTAAATTTGTATGAGAATTCTGTATTATTTATTTAGAAAAAGTTTACAGAAGTGGATTTACTGCATCAAAGAAAGGCACTTTTGTGGCTTTTGAATTGGCTAATGTCTTTTTTGGTTACCCAAGTTAAAAGATGATGGAAAATGTCGGGGGACAAATGCTCTAGAATCTGCTAGCATAGACCTACACTAAGTCTTATTCAAAAAGGTCCCTGTAAACAAAACCCTAGTTGACTTGCAGTAGCTACAGAATCATAACTGGTTTTTTGAGAGCAGAGATTCTCTCCATTCCTCCCTTAGTGATACTTAGCCAGCTACTGGTAATTTGCTTATTATCAAAAGGAGCGGCCAGGCGCGGTGGCTCATGCCTGTAATCCCAGCACTTTGGGAGGCCAAGGCGGGCGGATCACGAGGTCAGGAGATCGAGACCATCCTGGCTAACACGGTGAAACCCCGTCTCTACTAAAAATACAAAAAATCAGCCAGGCGTGGTGGCGGGCGCGGTGGCAGGCGCCTGTAGTCCCAGCTACTCCAGAGGCTGAGGCGGGAGAATGGCGTGAACCCGGGAAGCGGAGCTTGCAGTGAGCCGAGATCGCGCCACTGCCCTCCAGCCTGGGTGACAGAGCAAGACTCCGTCTCAAAATAAATAAATAAATAAATAAAGCATTTTTTTTTTTCATTTAGCCAGCGCATCAGAGAAGAATCCACACTTGATTGTCTTATTTTTCCCCCTACAATGCCCAGAGCAGTATTCACACATTCATGAAAAGAAAACACATCACTTAGAACATTCGAATGGAGTACGTGTTTTTATTTTGCTCTTCTGTGTTTTACCTCCACTTCTCCACAATTTTGATCCCTTCAAAAAAAAATCTTAACTAATTATTCTCTATATATTCTATTAGGAATCTTGGCTGTAGACTTAATCTTGAGGTTAGAAAGAAAATAGGTCTTGAAGCCACTATTTTGGCACATTCTGTAATTCTTAGAATTTCCATTCTAACAATTTTCTGGATGAATTTAATAACCGTTTATGTTTTATGAGCTAAAGTGCCAATTAAAATTATTCATTTATCATCTTTAAGACTTACTTGTCTGTTTTATTCAAATGCAATAAAAATGGGGAACTAATAAGAGTAACTCCCGATGAGTGTTCAACAAAGAAAAGAAAGAAAACATATTTTTTGGCACACATTCAAATCATTTCCTTTTTCTGGTAGGGCCAAATCTTCTCACATTGGGAAAGGAAATTAGCTTTGCTTCAAAGCACTTTCTGAAGAGCAATTTACTAATGAGCTTAGGAATTCTCTGCCCTCATAACCCTCCTATACATTACCTGAATGCAGAGAAACTTGAGACGTTCAGCAAGGGAGGTAAGGCCAGGAGTGTTGAGGCGTCCAGGTCCGTCTGTGGAGTTCACTGCCACTTTCCTGTGTGGATTTCAGTCCTTGTTTTCCTGGATTTTGAGTTGCATTCTCAATACATTATTTTTATTTTTATTCATAGTGAAAATATTGAAGACTGAATTTTTTCTGAATTCATACAATTTATATGTTATTTTTTATTTTCTAAATATTTTACTGTTGAAGTAGTTCCTCTTTCACACAAAAAACTAATAGTTTTTGCTGTCTTTTTTAAATTTCTACGTGACCATTTCTTTAATATTTTGTAATTCACATTTAATTTTATTGCCTTGTAGTCAAGGAATATTTCTGAAAGGACTTCTGCTCTTTGGAACTTATTAAGAGTGTCTTTGAGGTTTAATATGTAATTATTATCTTAAAAATATTTAATGTATACTAAAATGTAAGACACAATTTATGCTGTGGAATTAAACAAAGACCATCCAAATAAGAACAAGCAATGGCTATTTACTCAGAGTTTGGGAGTCAGCCCACAGTTTCTTGTGTTGACAGAGACTCAAAAGCCTGAGTGGAAAAGCTTTGCAAGGAGGGAAAAAAGGCAGGGTCTCATCTATGCCCTGATTGGAGGCTGTTGGCCTAGGGAAGTTGACCTGAAGCACAGCATCTTATCGGATTGCTTAAGGGTGCATATTTACCTTTCTCCTATTGGTCCTAAGTTAGAAGCAAGGGAAACAATTAAAGGAGCTATCAGTTATGAATCAAGTTCTGGGTTTGTTGGGCTAATTGCTATGGTGGTATTGTTTGGCTTCCTGAGCTGGTTGCTGCAGGTTGTGGATAAGAGTTCTATTTTATGTATATGGTCTGGCCATTGTCTATATGTTCAGTCTCTCAATGCATTATTTGTACTTATTCTTCTGAATTTGCCTTTACTAATTATGGTCTCTATATTGTCTCTTTTTATATATATATTTTTTGCCTGTTTAACATATGATAGATGACTAAAAGTGCTATTAAAAACTTTCACACTTTTGGTTGGACGTGGTGGCTCATGCTTGTAATCCCAGCACTTTGGGAGGCCGAGGCGGGCAGATCACTGGAGGTCAGGAGTTCAAGATCAGCCTGGTCAATATGGTGAAACCCCGTCTCTATTAAAAATATAAAAATCAGTTGGGCATGATGGTGCACACCTGTAATACCAGCTACTCAGGAGGCTGAGGTGGGAGGATCACTTGAGTCCAGGAGGTGGAGGTTGCAGTGAGCAGGGATCACGCCACTGCACTCCTGCACTCCAGCCTGGGCAGCAGAACGAGACTCCATATCAAAAAAAAAAGAGAAAAGAAAAAAAAGCCTTTCACACTTTCTCTCATCTTTTAGTATTTTTTATCAATGTTTGTTTTATACATTTCAATGGTTTATTATTTGGTTCCTAAAGGCTCCTGATTAGCATATCTTTAATGTATGTTTGTGTATGTATGTTGATCTCTCTCTCTCTCATACACACACATAAGTCTTTTCATTTATTAGCTTTGCTTTAAATTTTGCTAATGTGATATTAATATTATGTTTATCTCTCTTCTTTTTATTGCACTTGTTTGCCAAGCACCGAACTAAGCATTTTAAATAATATCTCATTTTTGTAACTGTTTTGGCATTTATCTTCTTCATTGTGACTTTACTTGAAATAATTATCAATGTGTATTTCTATATTTGAGTGTTTCAATACTTATCAAGAGTTTTCTTCCCCATTCTTGGTCCCTGTGTTTCGACACAGCTCTCAATTTTCTGTAGTACTTTGGGTAGTAGTTTTTTTTTCAAGAAGTCACTGGATAAGAGTATAAACACCTGGCATTTCTTTACGAGCCTTTTTCTTCACTCCACAACAATAATGATTTAGATGGGTATAGAAATCTTGAATTCATAACTCAAATCTCCATAGATGTTGCTCCATTTAATTCTGGTATTTTATGTTACCAAAAAAAAATCTAAAGTCAGTCCAAGATTTCTTTCTTGATAGGTTGTCCGATTTTGTCTTTTGTTTCTGATTTTTTTTTTGTTTAGATTTCATGCTTTCACTAGGTTATGTCTATTTTTTGGTCGTCTGTTATATGAGTTCTCTGAGCTGCCATATGCTCTTTTGATCTGCTGATTAATGTGAATTCGTAGATTATTTTCTTTATGTCTTTGAATACAGATTACTTACCATTTATTTTAATCTTTATCTTCAGGAACTCTAACTGTCTATATGTTAGTAATTTTGGCCTTTCTGTCACCATTTAAATATCTTGGTCCTATTCTTCTACATGGGAAGAATAATTTATACTTTATTAATCAATAATTTGATTTTGATTCAATGATTAGCAGTGCTAATTCTACTTTTTATTGTTTCTGAAGTATCTTAAAGGTTGCTTTGTCTATGAAAAGTTTTAAAACATTCTTCCTTTGTATTATCTGGTGCCTTTTTATTTCTGTCAGCTTTTTGGTGTTTCCCTTCTCACAACCTATCTAATGTCTTATTATCTCGTCTTTCACCTTTAATTCCATACTGTCAAAGTGTCCCCAAAATGTAAAAAGAATGCAAAATATGCACTAAAATTTCAGGGTTTCTTGAGCTAAAGTTTTTTTGAATATATATTCTTTTTCTGATATTTTTGTGCTCTTTTTAACTCAATGCTAGGAAATCTCTCTGTCTCATATGTTTCACCCATCTACTGAAAGTTTTTTAATTGGCTAACATCTGAATAAATGCACATATCTTTTATTTGGATTATTCCTACACTAGCTGCACAATGCCATCATTGTTTCCTCCACCAAGAAGAGCTGGGTGGGTCATGTTCATTGAGAAAATCAGTTTCTCTCAAACAGGAGAAAAAATGGCATTGTCCTATCGCTATGTGAATAATTCAACTAAAAAGAATAACTGTTCTCCCAGTAAAGCTTTTTCTTTCTTAGAAAAATTGGGTTTCTTTATATTCCATGCCTTTGCTTCAGAGCACAATATGTGACCTGGGAAAGGCATTTACCCTTGTTAAACCTTCGTTTTCTCATTTCTAAAATTACAAGGGTTATCTCCATGATCTTTAGGAAGCCAGAACCGATCTGGTTCTAATGGTCCTTTGATTCTAATTAGAAATTTCCAACTGCAAAAGTTGAGGGGGATTCTTACATCTTCAGAAGCCAACTAATTAAACAACTTTTGCTGTAATGAGTGTCAGTCACCTTTATGAATCAGCTTGTCACTTAATAATAGAAATAACTGGCTTCTGGCCCACGCAGAAGGAATGTAGACAATAGACTATAGTAACAACCTGACTCCCATTCTCCTGTTGTTCCCCTGCCTCACTCAGTTTCCACAGTCAACTTAGGACAATTCCATACTGTGATTATTTACTCCTGCTTTGCTTTCGTAATTCAACAAACAGTATTAACCACTTACTATGGCGAGGCATGGTTCCAGGTGCTAAGGACCCACAGTGGATTTGATTACAAATTACAGGTAAAATAATAAAGCAATAAAAAGGATAATTTTGCTTTCATCATCGAAAGCTCAGTGATAGAGTAAGCTTTAGACTTTATTTGCCTCAGCAATGCAGCAGTGGTAGAGGGCAGAGGAGAAGTCTCATCCTAAGCCTTGCTCCCAAGGCTGGTTATAGGATGCTGTATTAGTTTGCTGGGACTGCCGTAACAAATACCAAAGATTGGGCAGCTTAAACAACAGAAATTTACTTTCTCACAGTTCTAGAAGCTAGAAGTCCTCTATCAAGGTGTTGGCTAATTTTATTTTGAGGCCTTTCTCATTGCATTGTAGATGGCTGTCTTCTCCGTTTTTTTCACATGGCTTTTTTTCTGTCCATGTCTGTATCCTAATCTTCTCTTCTTATGAGGACACCACCAGTTATACTGGATTAAGGCCCACCCAGAATTACCTCATCTTTTTTTCTTCATTATCTCTTTAAAGTCCCTATCTCTAAGCATGTCACATTCTGAAGGACTGGAGGTTAGGACTTTAACATATGAATTTAGGGGAAATGCAATTCAGCCCATAACAAATGCCGCTAGTAACTCATGGGAACTCTCTTCCACATGCAAAGAGATAGAATGTGATTTCTACAAGTTTTATTAGAAATATAGGAAGGAACCCTTCCCAGCAGGGCTTGACAAGCCTGTGCATGTGCCTCACTGACATAACTGAGTTATAGGGTCATATTTGAACTAATCCATGGAACAAGACATGCAATTACACTGATGAGCTTAGGCTGAAGTCAAATGTCTCACTCCTGAAAATTCAGACTTCCCCAAAACACATGGGCTGAGCAGGTAAGATGGATACTTCAACTGAAAGCCAGGGTGCTTAACAAAAAGCAGGAGAAATAGATGTTGGGGAGGTAATCCCAACATCCAATGCAAATGCTATGAGGGAAAACGATAGAGTCCCAAACATGCTGGAGCTTATAGTTAGAGGAAGGAAAAATTAGATTTTTCTCAGGGCTTTGGGATTGGAGCACCTGGCAGTCAGCGCCTAGATTCCAAAGCAGGTCAGAAGATGCCTCTGCCCAAGTATTGGAAACCTTTTGAATATCTTTGAGTATTAAAAACATTTTAACTCTGCCTGAGAAAAGTAGTAGTTATGAAGTGATACATTTAGCCTATCCCATTCAACTCAGGGGAATGTACACAGATCAAATAAATTGCAATTGTGTTTCCCTCCCTGATATTCACATAGGAAGGTGAGTGGTGAGCACTAAACTTCAGGACCTTTAAAGTTATCATTGCTTTCACCCTTGCACCAGCTTTTTGAAGTAAATATTCCCATTTTCTAGGAGAGGATAATGAGGCTCAGAGAGGGTAAGTGGCCTCCCCAGGGTCTTCTAGCTGAATTGTAACCAGCTTGATCTTCCTTTTGAATTCCACCATCTTGCCTGTGAGGGAAAAAGGAATAAGGAGCCAGGAGTTGCAGGGTCATTCTTCTCCTCAAGAGGCTTGAGAGTAACTAAGTATCTGTTCAAAACACTTTTGAGAATTTGGCGGCCTCATTACCTTTCTCAGGAGTCCCTGGGGGAGGTTACACTTTTAGGATCCCCAGGAATAGAGTGACAAAATACAGCTACCATAACTTGGTCCTGTGCAACTGTGCCCTTGCTCAGCAATTACTGACTCCATTCTGACTGAACTCTGCCAAAAACTTAACATTAATAATTATTACCTGTTCTCAATTTTAATAATTAAGAGTTTTACAACTTCCGGTGACTCTTAATTCAGGTTTCTTTGGCTTACTGTTCTTGGACAATAACAGTATGGTCACTGTTACACAGATAGAAGCTAGACATAGTCTGTATAGCTAACTCCCTCATGTCCTTCAAATCTTTCTTCAAATGTCAGTTTCTTTTGGGGCTTTCTGTGACCAACCTGATGAATAGAGCCCACCAGCCCCAGACCACAGCGTTCCTGACTTCCTTTACTCTGCTTCACTTTTCCCTTTTTCACAGCAATTGTCACATTCTATTCTACTATAACTTACTTATTTATTGAATTTACCACTGATTGTTTGCCTAACCTCACTATAAGACAGGGATCTTTGTTTTATTCTCCAAGAACTTAGAACAGTAGTTATTCAATTAGTATTTGTTGAAGCAATGAATGAACCAAATGAATGAATGAAAGATGAATATAAAAATATTTATATGTCCTAACACTCTACTAAGCATTATGACAGAATATCCACCAAAAAAAAGATGAGAAGGAGAAACCATTATTCTTCTGTAGCAGGGCTAACAGAACATGAGCAGATGGCAAACATGAGATTATCAGCACCTTCTGGGCTAGTTCCTGGAAATCAGCTGATTTCCTGCTGCTTCCAAAAATTCTTAAAGCTTTCAGACTCCTGAGCAAGCTCCTGCAAAACACCTATTTTGGTGCTGCAAGCACCTGCAGTAGCTCTCTAGTCATTCAGGTATTTGTTGACCTTAGGAACTCAAGCCATAGCTTCCATGATTTTCAATCCCTGATCCCTCTTCAGTCTCAAATTGCTGTATCCAAAACCCTTCCTACTTGCAATATATTAGAAAGGCCACCTTCTGACCAAATCTGAAAAGTTGGGTAGGTTTGTAGAGGATGAGTTTTTGGATTATTCCCAATTCTTTTTATCCTCACCCCAACCTCCTAAGACTAAAGCTACAGTGGCCTCCCTTTAGGGAAGAAAGCAGAGGAAAGGAGCAGAGGAATTATTTTCTGTGAATTACCTGTTTCTAGATTCTAATATTAGTGACTAAACTGCCATTTGTACTTCCTATATTCCTGTTTTAGCAAGAGCTAAAAGAGTTTCAAAGAAGGTAAACTGTATTCTAAGAAGAGAATTCAGAAAGTCCTTTCCAGAATAGATGAATCTTAAATGATGGGCAGGTTTCCCACAGAGATAGGTGGGGAAGCCATTCTAACCTAGAAAACAGGATGCCTAGAATTATGCAGTGTTTTCAGAAAATGGCAGACACAGGCTTCCTTGGCTAGCGAACAAAGACTTCATACAGGAGTAGGTTCATAAATACAAGCACAAGAGCCCTTTATAGCATTGGGGTCTAGTGATTCTCAATTATTCTGCCTATAAGCATCAACTGCAAGAATAGTTAAAATTCTATTGAAGAGAAGAAATGTTTCCTGCTGTGCCAGAAACCCTTAAGAAAAAGCAAAGGAATTTCACAGAGCTGAAGATCAAGCACCTGAGAAACAAGTTTGCCTCAAGAGATGCTTCCAAAGGCAAATTGGAAGCTTACTGATGAAAAAGTGAAACACTATCACAAGGAGTACAGGCAGATGGGACAGAACTGAAATTCAAATGGCTAGGATGGCAAGAAAAGCTGACCACTTCTATGTACCTGCAGAACGCAAATTGGCATTTGTCATCAGGATCAGAGATATCAATGATGTGAGCCCAAAGGTCCAAAAGGTGTTGTAGCTTCTTCGCCTTTGTCAGATCTTCAATGGAAGCTTTGTTAAGCTCAACAAGCTTAGCATGCTGAGGACTGTAGAACCATATATTGCACGAGGGTACCCAAACCTGAAGTCATTAAATGAACTAATCTACAAGCATTGTTATGGCAAGATCAATAAGAAGAGAACTGCCCTGATAGATACCAATTTGATTGCTTGATCTGGCTTCATCTGCGTGGAGGATCTGATTCATGAAATTTGTACTGCTGGAAAACACTTCAAAGAAGCAAATAACTTCCTGTACCCCTTCAAATTATCCTCTCTATGAGATGGAATGAAGAGAAAAACCACTCATTTTATAGAGGTGGAGATGTTGGCAACAGGGAAGACCAGATTAATGGGCTCATTAGAAGGATAAAATAAGGTGTCTGCCATGATTATTTTTGTAATCTTGTCAGTTAATAAACAGTGACTGCTTTCGATTTGAAAAAAAAATACATAGTTAAAATACACCTACACACTCACACCAAAGATTCTGATTTAATTGGTATGAAGCCAAACCAAGACATTAGTACTTTTCCAGAGCTTCCCAGGTGATTTTAATTTGCAGCCAGTGCTGAGAAACACTGAGACGATGCACATAAAATGCCTAGCCCAGAGCCTGCTCAAGAAATGTTAGCTGTTGCTCTCTACTGTCATTGTTTGGGTGGTTGAGACTTGTGCCCAGGCTTCCTAGGGGAGTGTTCCTCCCATTGCCCCACAGTTCCCTGTAAGTGGTGGAAAAGGAGACCCTATAGCAGCACTTCTCAGCACCGGCTACACATTTGCATCAATAGAGGAGCCTTGCCAAGGTTTGCAAAAGATGGCTGGGTCTGTCTCTAACCAATTAGAATCTCTGGAGGTGGGACCCAGGTATCCCCATTATTTACTTTCCCCATTAACTATTCCACAAATATCCTCATATGATCTGATCTCTATTTCCCCATAATGATTGACTGGTATTTCTCTTTGCCATTTCAGTATTCACAATCTGCTTTGTATTAAAGCTGCTTATTTATGTTATCTCTCCCACTGTGAACCACTGCAGATCAGGGACTGAATTTGTTTTGTTTTGTTTTAGTTTTTATACAATTGCTTTCCCCTTGCACTCAGCATACAGCAAAGCTCTAACACATGATATATACTTACATAATATTAATTTAATTAATCGTCAGAAACCATAGATACTCAACTATAAGACTTTCCTGCCTTCTCCACTCTACTTTTCCATTTTTCATGTCTTCTTTGTTGTTGTGCTTTTCTATGCCTTCTTCACACTGTAGCCAAAGTTATTTTATTCAAAATTCAAATTAATTTAATTATGGAAGCTGGGTAATGAGCCTAATAATATAGACACAGTGGTGCAGTGAGCATGCAGTTAGTTACAATGTTCCATCTATTTTTCTGTTGTGTGAAGGCATCCACAATTTATAAAGTACCTGGTGATTCAAAAATTAAGAACCACTGTTCTAAGAGTAGGTGGAGGCCAGACTATGGAATCTTCCAACAACCAGGAGCAGGAGTTGGAATGGAATAAATTAGAGCACTGGGTCATCCCTGAAATCCCTGAGCAGAGGAACAACCGAAACAGAGATGTATTTAAGCTTATAAGTCTAAATAAAAGTTGGGGATTTAAAAAGGCTACTTAATTACTTCTGAGAAAAAATCTTTTATTCATTTCTCACTGGGCTTCTATAATCACCTCAGCTCTGTCTGCAGTTTCCTTTCTTCTGTAATTATTTTTCTCTCCATTTTCTTTCCCTGATAGCCACGTGCTCATTTGGGTATCCATCAAAAGACTACATTTCAGTATATTAATTCTCTCACTGGATGGTACAGCTTGAATTTCCTTCTGCTAGTTTCATTAAAATCTAAATGGGGGGAAAAGTCCTCTACATTATCTAGGAGATCCATGTGAGCTGCCCAGCTCCATTAGCTGTTGTCTGTTAGAGGTGGATTACAAGCAGGTGTAATCTTAAGGACACCGCCCTTCTGTGATTGTTAAGAAGGAACATAGACTGGGCAGAGCGGCTACTGTTCTGATCAGGAGCCACCACCACTGGTTCCTACAGTATACAGAATTTCAATTGTCAGATCTGTCCTGGAGGAACAATAGAATACAACTGTGAATTAAATAATTTAGAAACCAAGGACATAATCTCACTTTTCTAAATGAGTTTGCCTCTTTTAGGAGTCAGTATATTCGTAGTTTTGCTAGCACAGTCCTGTGATGTAGGGGGAAAATGCCCAAAAATATTCTAGAAAAAACATTGAGAATTCAAGTTAAAATGTCAGATGGAGCAGCCTCTAGAATTCCTCCTTTGTAGGCCATCAGTAACCTCACTGAAAATTAGAAATGTATTATTTATAAATAATAATATAATATTATGCATATTTTAAATATTAATGATTTAGGTCAAACGCAGAAGGTGAAATTTCTAGGTGTCAGAAATGAAGGCCAAATGTTTAGTGGGAAGGCTGTGGGAGCTGAAGCTCTGCAGAGCACAGTGGGGATCCAGATGCAATATTTAGAGGCTGGTGTTTTCACTCTCCTGTGCAGAAGTCAATGCTCCAACTCTAGAGCATGGAA
This sequence comes from Pan troglodytes, assembly GCF_028858775.2. NCBI lineage: Eukaryota > Metazoa > Chordata > Mammalia > Primates > Hominidae > Pan > Pan troglodytes. The sequence continues at coordinate 40,491,070 of NC_072404.2, forward strand.
CTAGGCTTCCCAAATAAGCCTACTGCTGGCAAAGCTCTGCATAGTCCATGACTGGGAGATGGGAAATCTGGAAAACTAACCATCTGACCTAGGCCCATCCCAGGCCTGTCCCGGATCCCTCCAGAAATCTCAAGAAACAGGATCTCAAAGCCACAGGGCACTATGTGCGAGGCACCACGTCCACTGGACACATTCAGGGAACATCATTCACATGAACATGTGTCCCTGTTCTGGTTATTGATTGCTGTGTAACAAACCATCCCAAATATTAGTGGCTTAAAACATCAGTTTATTGCCTTTCATATTTCTGAGGGTCAAGAATTCAAGTGGAATACAGTGAGGTGGCTCATTTTTTCTCCATGCTGTCTGAGACTCAGCCAGAAATGGCTTGACTGGCACTGTTGGCACTGGTGCCAGCTGTCCGCTGGAAGTCTGGCAAAGATCGCCAGGCAAGTTCCTCAGTTCCTCCTCACTTGGGCCTCTCCAGAACTCCCTTGCTGGTGCTACCTTGGTTCCAAGAGGACCAGGTGAAAGCTGCAAGGATTCCTATGACCCAGGTTCTGAAATTATGAAATGTCCATTCTGCCGCATTCCATTGGTTGAGCATGAGTCCCAGCTCCAGCCAGGGTTCAAGGAGATGGGACCACACAAGGGTGTGAATAATATGAAACTTGGCTCATTGGGGGCCATCTTTGGAGACTAGTGACCACACGTCTGGAATTGTGCAATGGGCCAGTACTTGGCTGTGGTTATAGAAATCCCAGTGTAAAGCCTAAATAGAAACATGAGTTAAGAATAAGTCAATCCAATGGTGCACTTCAGAAGTGACCATAAAACTCTCCTGTAGAAGGACTTTCACATATTAGAGCATCTACAAAGCTCCCTCAGTTTCCAAAGATGATAGATCTCCTGGAAGATAAACTTGAGGAGAAGGTAGGTGCCCACTATCAGAGCTGGGCTGTGAGCTCCAAGCTGGGCTCACTTACCTAGTGGGGGTCTACAGGTTACTCATCCTAGACCCAGTCAATTGCCCCTGACCTGCCTCAGGAGTGAAGCAGAGCCAGGGTCAGGGCTAGGTGGGTAGGTGGGCTGCCCCAGACTTAAGCTGTGCATTGAGAAGTACCATAGATACCAGGAATCAAATGAATGGAGATTTGCTATTATTTGGAAGGATGTAAGACCACAAGCATATCTATAAGAAATTGTACCAGGATCACAAATCTCCCGTCTCAGCCCAGCAGCAGTGATCTCTGGAAAGAAACACCACCCCACATCCCAGGCTGGTATACTTCACAGTAATGATGTGTGCCCAGATTAACACAAATGACAAATTCCATCATACTCCCTCTATCTGAAGGAGGATTAACTGAGCACACCTGATGTGAGAAAGAGCATGAGAGGAGCCTGGCTGTCAGAGCAGGAATTCTGCACTGTGGCAGGTTCTGCTCTGTCTGGCTGATGCTTCTGAATACAGCAGAGATATGACGGCCTCATAATTTAGGTTGCTTGAAAGGCGGAGAAAGAAAAGTTACCTAGTTTAGAAAAATCAGGAAACTCAAATATGGAAAGGCTATGCTATCCGAAGCCAGCATTGCTCTGGAACTAAGCAGATGAGAATGTGAGCCCAGAAAGTTTTTCTCCCAAAGAAATTCTCTTTTTGACAGCCAATCAGGCCCAAGTGGCTTATAAGGTAGCCCAAGCGGCAAAACATTTGAGTCAGAAAACCCTCACATGTTTGGCACCTCTACCAAGGAATTGTCAGTCAGCCCTACAGAACCTTCTGTCTGGCCTTATCTTAAACTTGTGGCAGAAGTAATGCCACATGTTCACAATATCTCATGGATGGGGTCATGTGATGTGTTCAGGCCAATGAAATGTGAGTTGAAGGGACTATGTCACTCCCAGACTGAGACTGTGAAAAGCCCCTATTAGATGGTTGTCTCTCTGCTTTGAGCTGTGAGTTTGGAGGCCACGTGTTGAGATGGTAGAGTCCTCAGATCAAAGCAGCCCTGAATACAAAATAGCTGCATTTGGAGCTTGTGTGCTACTGCAGATACCATAAGCCTCGCCTATTTTGTTACTCCAAAGATGTGCTGGGTTCATCTTTGTAGCTAGCCCAGGGGCACCATGATGCTCAGGCTACCATGTGGGAGGGCGATCCATGAGGAGCAGCACCTGGGTGGTGAATAGCACCTGGGAAGCTGAACCTCTGTGTTCAGCTTGGAGGTAGTTAGCAGATGGAGTTCTAGGATGTACTACCATGAGAAGAAAGTCAAGGGAAGACAAAAGTCAGAATGAGGGAGATGGTATTGGTTAAATCCAAAGAAGGAAGGATAAAAACCTTGGGGAAAGAGTGGAAAGAGGGTGGCCTCCAGAGCTGAGACCACCAGGATGTACAACAAATTATGCTTGAGATGAGCTGTCCAGGACTCAGTATGCAAATGGGTGATCTATGCCTCAGTGCCCACTTATTGGAAAACACACCTGAGATGAAAAACATGCTCTAAACTCTGTCACTGGAGAGTCTTGCCGCTTGGACCGTGAGATGACTATAACAAAACACTGCCATTCATCTTCCAAAAGAGGAAATGGACAGACATATAATTACTAGCCCATAAAATGATGGCAAATAGCACAGCCCTCCAGACACTATACTTGGTGCCATGGAAAAATTTGAGCATTATTGGGAAATCACTGCCTTCCGACTTCAACTTTGACTTAAGAAGAGCAGAAGAGTGTACATATTGGGAGCAGGATCAAGACACAGAGTTTCTGGTTCAAATCCTCGTTCTCCTGCTTTCTATTGGGAGATCTTGCAAGTTAATTGCTTGACTTCTTTCTGCTTCAATTATTTCATCTGTCAAATAGAGATAAAAGCAATTCCTTTTTCATGAGGTTAGTGTGAAAATTACAGTGGATCATGAAGAAAAGTTCTTAGGACCATGTCTGATACGTGAGTCCTCAATGAATGATGAATTCATTGAATATTATGATATCACCAGGATTTTTTAAACCGCTGGCCAGGTATGCCCTCACAATCCTTTATCTCTCCTCCTCTCTAAATGTCCAACACAGGCCACTTCTCCCCTTTCTACACCTGCTGTGCAATTCCTGCCACTTTGGAATGGGAGCATCACAGCTTAAGGGTCCTAATTCCTTTCTCAGCCTCTGGGTATCCCAAGTCTCTAACTTGCCATTGCCTGCTTTGCACCAAGACTAGAGTGTCAGGGGCAGATTACAGGAGTCCTACAGTCACTGCTCTGCTAATGAGTGCTTCCCTTAGAGGTGAAGAAGCGAGGTAGTCCCTGCCTTGGAATGCTTTAATAAACACCAGAAAGTCCTCACTGCCAGGGATATTTTACTCATTTACTTTCTAAAGTCTAAAATTCTAGAAGATAGGACACATTCATTTGCTAAAATACAAAATTTCCAGGGAGAGGATGTATAATGAGTCTTTTTTGTTTGATTGTTTTTTGAGACAGAGTTTCGCTCTTGTTGCCCAGGCTGCAGTGCAATAGCGCGAACTCAGCTCACCGCAACCTCCACTTCCCGGGTTCAAGCGATTCTCCTGCCTCAGCCTCCCGAGTAGCTTGGATTACAGGCATGTGCCACCACCCCCAAGTAGTTTTGTATTTTTAATAGAGACAGGGTTTCTCCATGTTGGTCATGCTGGTCTCAAACTCCCGATCTCAGGTGATCTGCCAGCCTCAGCCTCCCAAAGTGCTGGGATTACAGGCGTGAGCCACTGCGCCCGGCCATATAACAAGTCTTATCAGTCAGTATACCTCAGTATAAATTAATTTATCAGGCTCCTTTTCTAAAGGGTTAGATGAGGGGGAAATGTAAGATGGTGGAAGACTTGGGCATTTGAGAAGCAATTGAGAGGGAAAATGATCCAAATGAGAACCCTGGGACCCCCAGAGACAGTCACTAAGGAGTTACCAGTTGGCACAGAACTTCTACTTCTGCTCCCAACTGTCCAAGCTCAAAATGAAGCCCAGTAGGGTCTTCAGGGTCTCATCTTGGAAAAGGACAGCTTCCAAGCCTAGGATTGCAGAATGTATAATGGTCATTTGAGTGCTGCTCATCAGTGAACAATAGCTAATCAGTGTGCAAATTCAGCAGGCCTGAGCTCCATCACCAAAGGCATTTTCATGAGGACACATCCTGCTTGGAGAATTTTGAGTGCCATCAGACAAGTCAAATGGCTGCCCTTCTCTTTACTCAAAGGATCTGGAATCCCCTGAACCAGTAAAAATGCCATTGTGACCCTTCTGGGTGCATAAGCACAGGAATAAACACAATAGATGGGCAAATCCAACTGTACCTTATCCTGATGACATATTTTAGGGCAGCAGTTTTTAACTTTCTAGTTTACACTCTTAAAAATAATATTGAGAACCCAAAAGAATTTTTGAGGATGCAGATTAAGTTATCTCTACAGATACTTATCATTTTAAAAGTTAAAGTGGAAAATTCTTTAAAAATATTATTTATAAATTCATTGTAAATAACAATAATAAAATGTTAACATAAATGTAATATGTTATGCTAAATAACTCATATTTTCCAAAAAGACAAAAATGCAGCTTGCATTGTTCACATTTTTGCAAATCTCTTCGATGCTTGTTTCCATTCAGCTGTGATATCACTCATGATGCCGCCTCTAGAAAACTCCACTCTACACACAAGAGAGAATGAGAATGAAAAAGACAAAGGACAGCTCAGGATTGCTGTAAAAATAGTTTTGACTTTGCAGATCCCCTGAAGGGGTCCCAGAGACCCACAGGAGGCCCTGACCCTACTCGAAGACCTCTTTTTTAGAGGATTGTTTTAGGTGATTGGGCTGTTCTGATATGATCCATTCCTAGGCTTCTAAACACCTCAGGCAAGTCTCCAGGGCCCAATAGGAAGGTCAATACAGCCTCTTCCTTGTTAAGGGTAGACCTACATTGAAGATCAAGGAATCTTGGTGTTTGTAGAATAATTATGGACTAGCAAAGGACAAAGCAGTTGAGGTTTCTTTGCTGAGCCTCTGTGTTTGTGAGTCTGGAACCCAAAGGGGCAGCAGCTGAGGGGCAGGGACTGAGAAGTAGCAGGATCTGTCTCTTAATAGCTGCACCAAAAGGGAAAGTCATGACATTTTTCTGAGACTTCGTTTGTAAAATGGAAATAAAGTCCAAGCACTTCATGGAGAGTACCTTATTTAATTCAAACACATAACATAGAAAGATTGGGAGATAATCATCTTTCTCTGTTTTACAGATGAGAAACCACATACTCAGCAAAGTGCCCAGTACACAGGAAGTGACAGAGTCCTAATTTGAAGCTGTGTTTGTTTGATCTTAAAGCCCAGGCTTTTCTCTGTCCTGCTGGCTTGGTGAGAAGGTGTCCAGCGTTGGCAGGCAGCTGAGAGAAGTGGGGGATGGACTTTTTTCTGGAAGTTTATCTGGAGCTAATGGCATGTGGTGACTATGCCAGGGGTGTGTGAGCACTCAATACCTAATAACTGCCTGTAGGAGGATTAATAGAATGTGGAAAAATAGAACAGCAACCTGGCCAGTTATCAAAGCAACCCAAGGGACTGCAAATACCCTCACAGTATATGCTGTGCATGCATATGTGGACCGTGCACTTCTCAACAGAGGGAAGGAAGGAGGCTTTTTCCTTTTTTCATTTAGACACAAGGATGCCTGGCATAATTTGCTGCAAAGCATTTTTCTCTCTCAGGACTTAGGAAAATGGAGTCACAGGTTAGCAAGCTAGATTGGTCAGAGCTTTAGTGAAGGAGCAGGTGACCTAGAAAAGATCTTCCCTAGGAAAAATGCAATAACACACTGTCCCTAGATAATGATGACATGCTGTCTCTATGCACTGCTAAGACATTTCAGAAACATTATGGGAAATAAGAAATGGATTTTTCATACAGCTGGCACCTTACTAAATAAATATGTATTTCATACCTGTTTTGTTAATGAGGATTGAAACTGTATTCCCATATTGCTGCCAGAGTGTGTCCCTAAATCACAGACAGATTGTTTCCATTCTCTTATGCAAAACATCTAGATGGACTTCCAGTTCGAGACTGTGTCTGGCTAACAGCCCTCAGTGCAACCTGTCTCATTTTCTCACTTTTAGAAGATGGGAAAAAATGAAAACTCATTATTATGGAAAACCACCCATGACAGACAGTCTAATGTCAGAATCAGAGAGGAACTGACACTAATTGTAAGGCAGATGGAGCTGCATTAGGAAACGCCAAGCCAAGGAGCCCTCCATGCCCATGCCACACTTAGTTTCAAAAAAAAAAAAAGGGAGCCAAGGCCGGGCATGGTGGCGCACGCCTGTAATCCCAGCACTTTGGGAGGCCAAGGCGGGTAGATCACGAGGTCAGGAGTTTGAGACCAGCCTGACCAACATGGTGAAGCCCTATCTCTACTAAAAATACAAAAATTAGCCAGGTGTAGTGGTGCACGCCTGTAGTCCCAGGTACTGAAGAGGCTCAGGGAGGAGAATCGCTTGAACCCGGGAGGTGGATGTTGCAGTGAGCCAAGATTGCACAACTACACTCCCGCCTGGGCAACAGAGCAAGATTCCGACAAAAAAAAAAAAAGGGAGCCAGACAAAGGCAAGGCAGAAGCATGGAGCCCTGTGTGTCAGGATCTGGCCCACCAGACCAGGGGTTGCTGAGCTGTAGATGCTACTAGGCTGTGAGGCAAGCAGAATGTGGACTCTATACCAGTCTCCACTTTCTGGAAGGGAAAACAAGTCCCATGGGGAAATATGGGCAGGATGTAGGGGCAGACATAAGATATGATGCAATGTGTAGTTCCCCAAATAAAGCCCTGAATATGTGAGTTGGGAAAAGTTCTCTGAGTAACAGTGCCATGTTGAGAGTTTTGTGTGATGTGTGGGGTTTGGTGTGTGTGATGGGGGATGGGGAGTGAGTGTGCATGTACTTAACTGCAGTATTTAAGAGTCCTGAAGAGTCAGGCAATTGAAGGAGAAGAAGCCTTCCATTGGCTAGAGACCCCATCAGAAACTTGGAGTTGGCCTGGAGCTTTGACCTGCCTCCAGATGCATGTCAGGAAAAAGTGTTATTTGTTCACTGTACAATGAACAGAAAGCAGGGGCAAGAGTAATTTATTCACATATCTGCTTCTAATCATCAAGTCTGAAAAGAAATCTGGATACTATTTTTGAGAAAAAAATAGAGAAGCCATAAATAATTTGGAACTGTATAAGTACACTTTATACCAAGAAAAAGGAACAACATCTGGAAGGCTCAAAAGAAAAGGATATCTCTGAAAAAAAAATTATGTATATGTAAATACCTTAGTGACTAGAAAAATGTATTTCAAGGAAATGTTTTACTGTCATGCAAAGTTGTAGGAAGACATAAATAGGAACAGTGTCATAAGCAAAAAGGCAGGGAGGGTAAAGGAATAGGATGGTAAGAAAGAACAAGAATGATCAAGGAGCAATGCTTGAGGCAATAACGATCAAAACAGGTGTAATTCATGTTGCATAACACCCAATCCATTCCTGGAAAGACAAATTTAGATGCATTTCCAGAACGTCAAAGGAAAGGATAAGGAAATGAAAACAACAAAATAGGAATGGAAGATAGCAACGAGTGTTCCTGGAAGAGAAACAGAAATAAATGGAAGAGAAGCAGAATCAAACCTACAATAGAAGAAACCCTTCCTGAGCTTAATAAAAGACAGAAGAGGAGTCTTGTGTGAGCAAATTCCCAGGGCTCACCGTTTTCAAGCACAGTAATTAGAACGAGACCCCACCTCCCTCCCACCTTCAGCATCACATCTTGCCAAAGCATTCTTATTCATTCTCTCAACTAACACTTATTTCATTCCAACTGCATGCCAGGCCCTGCAATTAGAAAGGTTAAAGAAAAAGGCCCCAAAGTTTCAGGTAGCACAAAATTATGTATTTATAATATGCACAGTGACTTTAGATTTCTTTGTAAAAACAAATATATCAAAACATCGTGGAAAAACATCTATAGTTTTAAGAGAATAGTTTGTGACTCAGGAATTTCATATGCTGCCGAATTTATGTATGAAAGCAACAGTTTTTAAAAAGATGACATTAACATTAAATGCTTAAAAATAGTTAAAGGTGTTCCAGAACCAATGGAGAGTTGGAACAGAATTAAAGTCCTAAGACTAAAGAAATAATGGTATAGAAATTCTGAAATTATTAAAATATAGATAAGCATAATTGGTACAATGTAGCTATAATGAAATGATATTGCAAATATTATACCAGGAAAAGAATATATATAAATGTATACATCCTTAACTCAACCATTCCTTTTATTTTATTTTATAGAGAAAAGGAGGGGGAAAAGGAGGGGAAGGAGAAGGAAGAGAAGGAGAAAGAAAAAGATGGAATGGTTTCATTAGTAAAAAAAAATTCCCAATGAATTATTTAAGGATGGGTATAATAGTTTCTAAATGAGGGTGTAATTTGCAATATTCATTACAAAGTGAAAGATGTTAAAGAATTTAAGAATAAAACAATGATGGAGTTGCTTATATGGACAAAACATACCTATAATGAAATACAATAGAATAATGTGGATAAAATCCATCCATAGGGTAATAAACTGTAATATGTGGTATATGTAAAAAAACCAAGTTATAATCTAATACTTAGTACAATTCTACTTTGGAAAAATATGTCTATATGTGTATAAATAGAAAATAAGGTCTAGAAATCTCTGCAGCTAAATGTTAACAGTTGTTATATCTGGAGGAAAAGATTTTGCATGCTTATTATGTTCTGTTTTATATTGATTTGTTTGGGGCTCATCTGGACTTTTTAGTTTTTCTGGAAGTTACATGTAAAGGATTTAAACAAGGCTATGGTATATTTAGATTTGTAAGGGTAGAGACAGAATTGCAGGGGCCAGTATGAAAGAGAAGGTAATTGAAGCAAACCAAGTGAGAGGTGATGGTGGTCTAAATCCAGACAATGGCAAGAAGATGGACAAAAGTGGGCAGACTTGAGCTATTCTAAGATGAGGAACTGATGGTGTTGGAGATCCATTAGATATGGGAGTGTGGCTGCAGATAATGACAGTTCCGTATGTCAGCATCAACATGGATGGAAGTGTCTTGAGCCACTAGAAGATCAGTCTGGGAGGAGTTGGCAAGGCCTGTTAGAAGAAATCATGCCTCCTTTGAGCTTTAAAGGATAATGAAGAGTCAGCCAGCTGGAGAGCTGAGGAAGGCCATTTTAGCCTGAAGTGAGTGTCCCATTATTTGACCTGTGTCACAGTGGCCTTTCCCAGCCAAATTGCAAACAGAGTCACCAAATTCGAATAAACATTTTTAAAGGGAGAGGAAAGCACTGCTCCCTCTGGAAACTGTGAACAAATTAAGCCAGAGCAAATCCATCCATCCTGGCTGCAGCAATCCCAAGATAATGCTGCTCAGTTCTAGGCTGCTTGGCAGAAAGGGGTTATTCTCTGTTATGTGCCTCATTTACTCATGAATGGAGAACTTCTGGGAATCCAGGATCAGCCAGACACAGCACAGTTACTATTTCTGGGAAGATTTCATTTGACCCCAGTTACTTACAATAGCAGAGTGATGTCCCATTGTCCAATAATAATCACCATGACCTTCACTGGGTCTAGGTGTCCTTTACCCAAAGACTTGCTTCAAAATATCATCTAACAGATTGGAGCTCCTGTCAAAACAAGAAGAGTCATCACACTGACAGGATCTCCCTGAGGACACCAAGTGCCTAAGAATTTGAACAAAGCATCCTTTCTGTGCAGGAGGAAGGGGGCACAAGATTTCTAAATAGCATAAATAAATAAATAAATAAATAAATAAAGATGAATTGTAATTATCTATGTTTAGCAGACATTTGAAGTAGAAATAGGTCACTGGGATTTCCATTTCAAATCTCTATTGAAATTCTTTACCAAAAGAATTATTTTGCACTTGATCTATCCAGCCTTTTTTTGAGAGGGGGTTCTCACTATGTTTCCAAGGCTAGACTTGAACTCCTGTGCTCAAGCAATCCCTTCATCTCAGCCTCCAGAGCAGGGCTTTGGGTGTGCACCCCCACTGCACCCCGCTCAGCACTTTTTATCAGCTATAATTTATAACAATAATAGTGATAATAATTATAATAAAATAATATGAATGTTTGTTACCATCTGTCAGGCTCTGTTATGAATATATCACTGTCTTTATAACAATCACATGAAGAAGCTAATTCAATTTCTACAGAGGTCAGAGAGAAAAATTATCCATTTGGTTGAACCGAAACCCATCTATCTTCCACACTGAGTTAGTCTTTTATTTTAAATAAATATATTGTTATCAAGAAAGGAAATCATCCATTATACTTTCACTTTCACCTTTGCTTTCAAAATCACCCAAACCTGAATTACTAGCTCATTTCTCCAAAAGCATAATTAATATTGACTTTCTTTTTATTATCTCCTATAACTAGATATTGAAAAACACTATAGCTAGCATAAAGGAAAACTTCTGAACAGTGTAGCCATATTGCCACAGAAACAGATTCAGAAAAATAAACCTAAGAACTTTGGAGAAAGAATGCATGTTATATAAGTTTCTCCCTAGAGTTTGGCAGCCTTTGTTCATAGTTGGATGTAAACTTATTCATTTCTACCCATAAGCCCACATAGCTTTACTTCCTGACATCTGTTCTCTCCTCCCAGGATCGGAAAGGTTTCTTCCTTCTGATAAAGTGTGAAACATTTGTGAGGAAAAGGTGGGTTCAGAGAGGGAGAGAAAGACGACAGCCTGATTCCTAGATCTGAGGTGGGACGCAGGAAGATGGATTTCTTTTAATTCCCCCTTGAAAGTTATTCCTCCTCATATGCTTTTGGGACTATGCTTTGAGAATCTCTGGAGCGGAGTATCTGGTGGTCTGCACATAGTGGTGAAGAGCGTGGAGTCACAGAATTTGGGGTAAAATCCCAGCTCTACGTCTAATGAGCTGGGTGAACTTGGCAGGTCAATTCACTGGCTAAGCCTCACCTTACCTGTTTTTAAAATGGAGAGTGGTGATATAAGAAAAGTGCTTAGCATAGTATCTAGGTTACGGTAGGTGACCAATAAATGGGAGTGATAACTACCATCATTATATTACATGAAAAGTACAAAACAAATAGTATCATAATATGTAGCAAAGTCCTCATTTTGTTGGAAAAGAGTGATTAAATAAAACCGCAAATGTCTGTGCCTGTGGGGTGAGATGAGGGAGATGTTCAATGGTAATAGACAGCAAAGTGTTACCAAGCTACCCAAATGGATGATCCATTTAATTTCTACATGGAAAAGGAGCAAAAAAGGAAAGGGACCTCTGAAACCCTTCTAAGTACCCACACACACACAGACTCACACACACACACACACACAGACACACACACACACTCACACACACACAGAGCTCTCAGAACACTGCTGCCAGAGGGTGAATGCAGATACAACTTTCATAACCACTGCTGAAATCACATATATTCCAAGAAGGGAAAATACTTGTAAAACTGAAACTTATTAATTAAGATACTATAGCCAAAATGGATGTCACAATGCTTGTCTGAATACCCATAATAACATTTATGTAAAATTTACTATGTCCCATCAACTGTCCCAAATCCTCTACCGGGAAAAGATCACGCTATCTTGACAGCCACTCTAGTTGGTAAGTGTTGGTTTTGAGACATCTACAATTGAGGATACTGAAGGACAGAGACACTAGGTAATCTACCCAGGCTGCACATCTCATAGACAGGCAAGACTCATATATAAGTTAACACATCCCAGAGCCTGTGCTCCCAAACACAGCCCTCATACAGAACGGCTCCTGTAGTTAAGAACATAGTGAGGTCCCCAGAATGTGGGCAAAATCTAGTGGAGAGACTCTTTTCTGCCCCATACCAGCTGTTTTCACCAGATTGTTAGTAAAAAGAAAGTGGATCAAGAGAATGAGAAGACAAGCCACAGGCTGGGAGAAAATATTGGCAAAAGACAGACATCGGATAAAGGACTATTGATATGGTTTGGCTGTGTCCCCACCAAAATCTCACCTTGAACTGTCATAATCCCCACGTGTCAAGGGTGGTGCCGGGTGGAGATAATTAAATCATGGGGGCAGTTTCCCCCATACTGTTTCTGTGGTAGTGAATAGGTCTCACGAGATCTGATGGTTTTATAAATGGGAGTTCCCCTGCACAAGCTCTCTTGCCTGCCGCCATGTAAGATATGACTTTGCTCCTCCTTCACCTTCCATTATGATTGAGAGACCTCTAAATCATATGTGGAACTGTGAGTCAGTTAAACCTCTTTCCTTTATAAATTACCCAGTCTCAGGTATGTCTTTATTAGCAGCATGAGAACAGACTAACACAACTATGGTACAAAATATAACAGAATTCCTAAGACTCAACAATAAGATAACAAACAGCCCAATTAAAAATGGGTAAAAGACTTGAACAGACACCTCACCAATAAAGATACACAGATGGCAAATGAACATATGAAAAGATGCTCCACATCATATGTCATCAGGGAATGCAAATTAAAGCAACAATGACATAGCACCACACATCTTTTAGAATGGCCACCATCCAGAACACTGACAACACCAAATGCTGGTGGGGCTGTGGAATAACAGGATTTCTCATTCACTGCTGGTGGGAATGCGAAATAGGACTGTCACTTTGGAAGACAGTTTGACAGTTTCTCACAAAATTAAACATACTCTTACCATATAATTCATCAATCACACTTCTTGGTATTTATCCAAATGAATTGGCAACTCATGCCCACACAAGAATCTGCACATGAATGTTTATAGTAGTTATATTCATAACAGCCAAAACTTGGAAGCAACCAAAATGTCCTCAGTAGATGAATGGAAAAACAAACTATAATACATCCAGACAATGGAATATTATTCAGCACTAAAATGAGCTACCAAACCATGAAGATATGAAAGAAAATTACATGCATATTACTGATTGAAAGAAGTCAATCTGCAAAGACTACATATTATGATTCCCAAGTATATGACATTCTGGAAAAAACAAAACTATGAAGACAGTAAAAAAAAAAAATCAGCAGCTTTCAGGGATTAGGGAGGGGGAGGGATTAATCAGCAGAGCATGGAGGATTTTTAGGGCAGTGAAACTATTTCATGTTATTATAAGGGTGTATATGTGTCATTGTACATTTGTCTAAACCCATAGGATGTACAACACCAAGAGTGAACCCTAATGTAGACAATGGACTTTGGGTGATGATGATGTGTCAATATAGGTTCATCAATAGTAAGAAATGTACCATTCCGGTATGGGATATTGAGAGCGGGGAGTGGGGGTTGTGCATGTGTGGGAGCAGAGAGTATATAGCAACTCTGCACTTACTCGATTTTGCCATGAACTTAAAACTGCTCTGAAAAATAAGGTTTTTTTTTAATGATGCATATTTGCCAATTATATTTTAATAAAGCTGGGAGATCAAAAGGAGTGGAGGCTATCTTCAAACACATGTGCAGCCTTTTAAAATTCATTTATAAACAGGATCTCCAGGAGGGTGATCATGTTTATCTTGTTCACTTTTTAAAAAGTCATTTTGAAAAAGCAATAAATTCAAAGGAAATTGCAAAAATAAAGAGGCCTGATGTATTATTGACCAAGTTTCCCTCAGTGGTTTTTGCATAACATTTAACGTAACTCTAGTTTGATATCAAAATCAGGACAATGATGTATGTACAATGTGTGTATAGCTGGACACCACTTTGCTACCTGGATAAGTTCATGTAGCAACCACCACAATATCTTGTTCACTTTTGTCATCCGGTGCTGATCATGATTCTCAACAATACTCTTAAGTGACTCAGTCAACAAACAAATAAGCAAGTGAATGAACAGATGACTGAATCCATGACATCAGTAAAGAGCATGTGGTTCTTCTGATTTGCATATGCACTCAGTCAATCTCACAGATCATTTTTATTTGTATAAAGCCTTGAGCTGAGAGCAGTCTATTAAATACAAGGATTGGGAGCACCTCACCACACATTAAAGTGCCCTTTCTTCCACTTCAACTTGACTAATTGAGCCTATGTGAGTGTAACTGCCGTTCCCCCAAAGATCGTTATTGAAATAATATAACATAAAAGTGGAGGAAATGATTTTTTAAAAATCCCTGATGATAGGAAAGAGTGCTATCCATATGGTTAAAAAAAACCTGAGGCTTTCTTGCCAGATTCAGAACAGGTGAGATGGAAAACCACCATCTGGGAAGAAAAACAAAAAACTGCCTTTATTTTTTTTTTTTGAGGTGTAAGTTTTTTTTATTATTATTATACTTTAAGTTTTAGGGTACATGTGCACAATGTGCAGGTTAGTTACATATGTATACATGTGCCATGCTGGTGTGCTGCACCCATTAACTCGTCATTTAGAGATGGGAAGAGATACCCATCAAAACTTCATTCTCAACCCCCAAACCAAGAGCTGGAAATAAAAGGTGTACAAGGTGCCAGTTACAGAGGAAATGCACCAGACCCTGTCGCTGGAACAGGGTATCAGAGCATCCTCCCAATCTATCCTGGGCCAAGGAGGCATGCTGGAGGCGGGCTGGGCTGAGCTGGGTACATGATGTGGGGTGCACGCTGGCAGAGCCAGTTCCCACCTGACCCAGTGATGCTAACTAGAGAGGCGTGCAGTGTCTCATCCCCCAACAAAGCTCAGAAGCTCCAGGTGGAGCAAATGCTCTTGCCTTAATCTTTAAAAATAACTGGACTTTGATCTGGCCAAATGGAACTGGAGAAAATTCTCCCCCTCCTTTTGTCTGTTCACCTGAGGTTTTTCAGGAACCATCCAAGCAATTAAACAGGAGTGACATTATCTCTGAAGAAAATAATTTCAGTTACCAGTTTGGTATTATGAAAGACCCTTGGGAATAACCCCTCTGATGGGCTTCAGACCCATGATAGCTATACGTACTTGTTTTCTTCTCACAAGAAACTGATGGGCATGAAGACTGCAGTGACTGAACTGTCTCTCTGCGTTTCTTCTCACATAAGCTGTAAATAGGAACAAAGAGAGAAGATTAAATGTCTGTAAATTTTCATTGCAGCCCCTTTTTGTTTAGAAAGCATTTCTGCTTACCTTTTATATTTCTATTAAATAATAGAGAGAAATTTACTCCTCCAGCTCCCAAGAGAAGAATGAAAGTTAAATTAGAATTTATAGCGGACACACAATTTCTGACCTAAGAACATTAATACAGGAATCCAAACCCCTCCCAGCTCTTCTTTGCTATAGTCATCACCCACTCAGAGGTTCAGCTCTGAGCAAACCCCTTCTGAGCCTCTCCCAGGAAGCCTTATCAACCCACAGTGCAGAACCACCTTGACCGTTTGAGAACCTCACAAAGGTTACCTGCAGTGCTAGTGATGCCTACAGACTGCTTGGCCTTGTACTTGAGATGGAGTGAAGACAAGGGAAACCCCTTGATTGTTCTCGGTTTTCCCCTTTGTGCCTTGAAATCTCCAACTCATTGTGAATAAAAAAGTCAAAGCATATTCAATCCCAGAGAGGGGCTGAATCCCTGAATTTCACAAGATTGAAAGATCATGAAAAAATTGACCACCCTCTGGAAAGATGAGAAAAATCAAAAAGATCAATGAACACATACAAAGAGTCTGTATCTATGGCTCTTATTGACAGTGACTAAAGAATTTATCTGAGTAATTTAGCTAATTCAACTCAATAAGGAAACAACATAATAAAAGATATAACTGAAAAAATGAAAGTATCAATTTGGAAATGATATGATTAAGAATAAAAAACAAGATTGTTTTTGAAAAATCATTGGGCCTAATAAGACATGTAATTAATGAAGATGATTATAAAACCAACAAATATAAAAAGCAACTAGCTTCTCTGTACACTATCAATAACCAATTAGAAAATACAATCTTAAAAAACAAAAGATTAAATATTCAAGAACAATCAAAATACAAAATGCATATGAACAAACTTTTTTGTT
Source organism: Pan troglodytes (assembly GCF_028858775.2). NCBI lineage: Eukaryota > Metazoa > Chordata > Mammalia > Primates > Hominidae > Pan > Pan troglodytes. Next base: position 40,507,143 of record NC_072404.2, read on the forward strand.
TGTTTGTTTTGGGGACAGAGTCTTGCTCTGTCACCCAGGCTGGAGTGCAATGGCACGATCTCAACTCACTGCAACCTCCGCCTCCCCAGTTCAAGTGATTCTTCTGCCTCAGACTCCCAAGTAACTGGGACTACAGGCACCCACCCACCACACCTGGCTAAATGTTTATTTTTTAGTAGCAATGGGGTTTCACCATGTTGGCCAGGCTAGTCTGGAACTCTTGACCTCAGGTGATCTGAGTGTCATGGCCTCCCAAAGTGCTGGGATTACAGACATGAGCCACCATGCCTGGTCATGAATAAATTTTAAAAGAATTGTGATGACTTACATGAAGAAAATCGCACAAGTTTACTGAGTGACATTTTAAAAGTTTAATAATTGAAAATCCATTCAATGTTTCTGGTAAGGGAACAGAATTAATGGTCAGAAACAAATCAAATATATATAAGAACCTAGGATTTTTTTAAGTGCATTTGAAGTGAATAGAGAAAAAAGGGATCATGTCTCCAGCACATTGATGTTCCTGCTTTTCTGAACACACTTAACTCTGTGTTGCCTGAAGACCTCTGTACTTGCTGTTCCCTCTGTCCTGAACAGTCTTCCCTCAAAGCCTGTTTCTGATCTCTGCACAATGTTCTTTTAAAGGATAGCAGTGTCTTGGGGTCTTTATAACTTTGGGGCTTATCTATGGCTAGCAAATGTAGGACATAGGTGTGTAGAGTATGCAAAGCAGGAAGGCTCTCAATGGTTAAATATCTGTTTATCTGGTTATGTTTAAAACAATTGGATGTGTAAAAATTTGAGCGTGGTGCTAGTGGGCATTTAAGCTAACAGATCTCAGCCTACTATGAAGAAGTCATAAACCCAGGAGTAATATACAGAAGCCTTCTGGCTCATGTGCATGACACACCCCACCTGATTCTCAAGCTCCTCCCTCTTCATTTTTTATTATAGCAACTATCACTCTGTGACATTATAATCTATATCTATTTGGTTTTGTATCTGTTATCTGTTTTTCTCATTAGAATGTTAACTCCATGGAGGCAGGAACCATGTCATCCTTGTTGACTGCATTTTCAGTACCAAAAAAAGTGAGTGCCTGAACAGAATGGAAACCTAATAAACATTCACCAAAGGAAGTAGGAGAGGAGAGGGGCAGGAGAGAATATACTAAAATAGGTTAAAGTTTCCAATATAGCCATGAAATTATTTTTAGGAAAAGAATTTCAATAACTCGCATAGAAAAAGATTTTTTAAGCATGATACCAAGGCAGAAATCCTTACAAAAGACTAACAGATTTTACTGCAAAATATAAAATTTACAAAATTTAAATTGTAAAGATTTTTTTAATACAAATAAAATTATAAATGGATTTAAATGTTTAGAATATAAATAATATTTACATAGCTGGTCAAGAGTTAATATACTCACTAAAAAAGGACTTTCTACAAATCAATAAGTAGTCCCGATAAATACTTAATACAAGAATAAATACAAATATAGGAACAAGTAAGATACACACAAAATGCAATTCACCAGTAAACCTGTTTTAAATGTTTAATTTTGCCAAAAACTAAATACATGAAAATAAAAATAACAATGAGTTACCAAATTTTCCAATAAGAAAAGAAAGTAGGTTTTAAGAAATTGGTAGTGCATTAGGCCATTTTTATTAAATAAACCTAAAATGGTATCAATGAAATATTTAAAAGTACCCCTGGGTTACATTTTGCTTTTTGGTACTTTCTAATTATTCCACCAATATGTATTACTTATGTAATTCAAAGAAGTGATTTTACATGAAAAAATAAATAGTATGGTAAATCGCTGGCTCCTAGAGAGTGGGCCAATCTTGGAAAACAATGCCCCAGTGCTGAGAACTGTGTAGGTAAGTTGCATCTTTCAGTAGCACAAAGGAGAGATTGGTTTTTCACTACTTTAGATGAGGGCCAGGAGCTGAGGGGTTAATAGTGCACAGATAAATCTTGAAGGACAAATGAAGTTTTCCACATGGCCAAAGGAAGGAGAAATTATAGGCAGATGAATAGAACATGTGAAAAGAGAGGAACACAAGACAGCATGGGCCAATGTAGCATCATCATAAAAATAAGCAACACAAGGCCAGGAGCAGCGGCTCATGCCTGTAATCCCAGCACCTTGGGAGGCCAAGGCGGGCAGATCACCTAAGGTCAGGAGTTCAAGACAAGCCTGGCCAACATGGCGAAACTCTATCTCTACCAAAAAAATTTAGCCAGGCTCCACGGCATTCCAGCCTGGGTGACAGAGTGAGACTTCATCTCAAAAAAAAAAAAAAAAAAAAGCAACACTTGGAATTCTCAGTTTGTAGAATTCACAACTGATACTAAAAGTCTATCATGTAACAGTGCTCAGGTTGAAGTTCACCTCACTAGTTATGAGTTAAAGACAGGGTTTTTGATGAGACTTACACAGAAAATGTCAGCAAGAAAAGAAAGGACACATTTCTCTGATCTCGCACTCTGGGGAATGCTGGAACAGGTCATGAGTGTACCTTCTGCAAGAGGGGCCCAGCTCCCTTTCTCACTCATCAAGAAGTTGCTCAACTTTCTAATATATCAGTAGATAGAGCAAGTTTACCAGTGAGGGGAAGCTAGTGGTGGGGGCAGGAACTGGACCACTTGGGCACCAGAGAGTATGATTTTGATGTCATTTGTTTAGCTGCTTAGGAAAGCCACCCACTGCCAGCTTAAGATTCAGGGGAAGTTGAGATCAGGTGCAGCCCCACCTCCTGACATGGGGAAAACTCATTGTCCTCACTCATTCATCATGCAGGCAACCTGGGGAGAATTTCCACGGTTGCTTTTGGACTGCCCTATTTGTGATACCAGAGCTCTATGACATTTCATTAATTTTAATTTTACTGAGGCTGAATTTGACTCACTCGTGCTTGAAAGGTAGGGTGTATAACACATCACTAAACAAGCAAATGAGTCTGTGGACCACCAGCAGTCACATCTCAACTAGACTTCTCTTCAGGTATTTATCAGCACATATGCATGCTCACTCACAAAATGAGTAGCCACAAAGGGGTGCTAATTCCTAATGATGGTGGTGGCCGTTAAAAGTGAAATTGGTAGTTCTTGGACAGAAAAGAGAGTTCTGGATAAATGACAAAGAAGAAAAATATTAACACATCTAAAAGTTTGCATGTGAATACAGCATTTGGAAAAAGTAAAGGTGATTTGTGAAGGTGTTTTAATAATTTCTTGAACCAATTCAAAAATTGCTCATCAACTTAAAAATTAGACAAATGAATGATGAAACGGTGGTTAACAGAGTGTTCACAGGTCGCTGACTCATTTAAGAATCCATGCAGGCCAGGTGCAGTGGCTCATGCCTGTAATTTCAGCACTTTGGGAAGCCACAGTGGGTGGATCACGAGGTCAGGAGTTCAAGACCAGCCTGGCCAACATGGTGAAACCACATCTCTACTAAAAATACAAAAATTAGCCGGGCACGATGGCGGCTGCCTGTAATCCCAGCTACTGGGAGGCTAAGGCAGGAGAATTGCTTGAACCCAGGAGGTGGAAGTTGCAGTGAGCCACGATCACGCCACTGCACTCCACCCTGGGTAACAGAGCAAGACTTTCTCTAAAAAAAAAAAAAGAAAAAGAAAAAGAAAAAATGAATCCTTGCAGAGCAAAAGTACTATCAAGGCTTTGCAATAGCATATCCTGCAAAATAAAAGTTAGTTCAAATTTTTAGAAAACATTTTTCTTTGCAGAATTTAGATTCTCTTTGTGAAGAGACGGCTTTTCATGATCACACCTGTATATAAATGTGGACTGAATAGGAATAATTAACATCATTCATCACTCTTGGTCAGTGTTATCATAGAGATGTAATGCAATATTTTTGTGGAGGTTCTTTTCATGACAAAGTATACTCATTGCTATTTAAATTACATTACTTTTGCATTTATGGAATCTGTGTGGAAGTCACAGTTTTTCCATTATAAGTTATGGCCTTCTATGGGATAAAATTACATGACTTTCCAGAAAATGGAGTTTCATAACTGTCTTGAGATATTTCTCTTACGAATGCCGAGGACTACTTTGGTATTGCTATAGAAAACTGGGAGGGGGAAGGGACAGAGATGATATTGAGGAGATGGACAATGACGTTGTCTTTAAAGCTATGCAGAGGTTAGGGTCACAGAGGAGTCATAGTCATGGGAGTGACAGAATCAGATTGGTGTTTTACAAATATTCCCCTGGAAATGAATGGAGGACAGATGGGAAAGAAACCAGATTGGAGGAGGCAGGTTGACAACTTAGGAAACTAATTTAGTAGCCCTGAAAAGATGATAAAGATCTAAAGTTAGCTTCAAATCCAGTGGTCCTCAACTTTAGCTAGATATTAGAGATGGCTGAAGAGCTTTTGAAACTACAGATGTTGAATATCATTCCAGATAAATTGTATTTGAGAGTGACATCTGGGTATCAATTTTTTAAAGGTCCCCAGATAATTGTGATGCAAGGGAAGAATTGAGAATGCTACTCTAAACCAAACAAGGCAATAAATGTGGATACATTCAAAAAGCATTTAGGAAACAGATGATGACTGATGGATGGGAATGGAGAAACAGGCAGGGCTCAACTTCCAGATATGTGTGTTGAACAGCATGGATGATAGGGTCGAAAATATTAACACATTTCAAGCTTTGAAAAAAAACACTAAGGTATAAGTTCTTCAAATCTAACCTGCCCTCTCCAAGCCCACAGACTGGGAGTGGCAATCAGCAAGGAAAACCTCTATTACTCCAAAAATAATCTTTTCTTTGGTTGGGAAAAGTAAGACTTCTCAAAACTCACAAGAGAAAAAGCACTTGACTAAAGGTGCTTGTTCTGAAGGGAGATCTGGATGTTGAAATAGCAGCATCCCATTATGTGAGATTAGACTGATGATTTCTTCAATACTGAGATGTAGCGAGTGTCCTCAGAGGACAGTGTTTCTCAAGAAGGCGGTCTAAATGACCACAAAGTTTGATAATAATTAACAGATTTCAGTCTCCATGAAAACCCATGTTACCTGCAAGTGTGTTCTCTGTCACCTCCTACTGGCCTTATATTTTTCTCTCTTAGCTTGCCCTCTTGGCTGTACTTTTTTCTGAGATGGTGTTATGCAATCTCCCCACAAGGGACCTCAGTAGCACTAGGCTTACACCACCCTTAGAGTGAGTAACCAGTCACTATGGCCATGGATGGACTACTCTGGTCAGCCCTAGGTCATAAGATAACCCTGGTTAAGGAGAAAGAGAGTCACCACCACCTAAATCATGTGGATGAAGACCTGCTTGGGGGAAAGATAATTAAGATAGTGTTATTAGAAGAAGAAATATTTTTAGGGTAGGCAAAAACAACAGATGATGACTAAAACCTCAAGAGAGTCTCTCCACTCCCTTGGCCCTAATCAGGGTCATGCACCTGAGGAATGATTCATGGGTGACTCTATCCCCTCCCTGGTCTCCATTCATAGCCATGTGTGGAGGCAGAGATGACCATGCTGGAGAAGAGACCACCCCAGAAGACACAGCTAAAATAAAGGCAAATTTGTTGTGCCATTCTTGGCAGGGCCATCCCTCTTGTTTATTATCCTGGAGCCCTCTTCCCCTCCTCTGTTTTGCTGACCTTAATAAATGAATACATCAATATATGTTTGGAAATACATCTGTTTCTACATACCTTATGCCTTCCCTCCAAAGAATAAATTAAGTGATTAGTAGAATATAAGAGCTGAAAATGTGAGAGCTATCTGCTCAGAATCCAGATAAAACAGAATGGGGCTTATGAAAAGTAGTGCTTGATTAGTTAGTTTCAAAAATCCTAAAACAGTGTTTTCAAATGTTCATTTCTTTGAAACAGTAGTTAAGGTTTTGATACTCTCCCCTGAGGAAGTCGTCTAAAACTGCTGATAAAGCTTTTGGCAAAGAGCTTTTCATTACAGGGCTATTTATAACAACAGAAAACCGTAAACAACTTAAATATCCAGCATTGAAAGAACAGTTAAATAATAGATGGTAAATCCACACAAATAATATTATGTTCCATTAAAAACTATTGACAATAAAACTGTAATAATATAAAAAAACTCAACATGAATAAAAAGCAGAATAGAAAATCATATATGCACCATAAACTCCAGCTATATAAAAAAGTGAAGCCTCACATTAAAGACAGGGATGAGAAGGATCATTTAATAATGTAAATAAGAGTTGTTTTGATGGTGATAAAACATATAAGATTGTCATCTCCCAACTTTCTACTTTCCTCTAGTTTTTATATTTTGAGTAAGAATAATTTACACAAATAACTTACCCATGTTTAGTTCTCAGTCTTCATCTTGGTTAAGGTGTCAGCAGAATTTGACACATCTGATCACTCCCTCCTCCCTGAAACAACCTCTCTGTCCTCCCCGTCTCCTCTAGTCTTTATATAATAATACAATATAATAAAGGTATCTAATTATGTGTTTGTCTGACACACAATACTGTGAATTCCTTTACAGCAGGTACTACGCTATACTCATCTTCATCTGTTTTTTCTCTCCTTACCCAGATTGAATTCCACAGTCATTTTTATAAGTCTCTTTTGCACATCCTCAACTTCCTTCACCCTGCCTCTTTTCATGATATTACTGGCAAAACTACAACCCTGGTAAAATCCTGTTTTTTCTCTCTTTGTACCCACACCGGCGAACAAAGCTGGAAACAAACACACACATGCACACACACACCCTACCTACTCTCCTTGCTTACTTACTTACTTAATTTATTTATCTATCTATTTATTTTAGAGACAGCATCTCACTCTGTTGCCCAGGCTGGAATGCAGTGGTGCCATCATAGCTCACTGCAACCTGGAACTTCTGGTCTGTAGTGATCCTCCCGCCTCAGCCTCCCAAGCAGCTAGGACTACGGTCATGCAGTACCACAATCAGCTCATTTTTGTATTTTTTATTTTTGTAGACATAAGGTCTCTCTCTCCTTACTTTAATAACCTAGAACTCAAATAAGTCACAGATTCTACCCAGCAACCATATGCTTATTCCCTTACGGTTCATTGAATTCTCCAAAAATTATCATTAGAATTTTTTAAATATTTGCAATTTTCATAGGATAAGAAAGCAGTATTTCATCCTACATCTCGCACTGCCCTGAACTCTTTCTTACTTTCTCTCTCTTCTAACTTTCAGCACCTCCTCTATCATCCTCTCCTCCACCAGATGACTTTGTTTCTACTCCACTGAGAAAGCTGAAGCAACAGAAGGGAATGTCCTCACTCCCTGGCCTCTCTATACCTTTGCTGCCAACATCAGCATTCATATCCCCTGCCTCTCACCTGAAAAGTATGAGTAAACTCTCCATGTGACAAGGTTAAACGATCTTCTCATGTTTTAGACACCACCACCTCTTACCTACTCTAGATCTTCACTCCAAAAATCTTCCCCCAACCCCGATTAAGTTTTCTCTTTCTGCTGATTATTAAAATCCACATTTTGCATGCTGTTCTTTCTCAAACACTGAAAACACAAACGAAAAAGAAGAAGCTTATTCATCCCACTTTTCCCTCCATCTCGCACTGCATTTCTTTACCACCCATTAGAGGAAAACTTCTTGCAGTAATTGTCCATACTCACTGTAGTCAATTCCTCTTCTCCCATTCCCACTCAAATTGTCTAGCCAGGCTTTTGCCAGTAAAGTGGCTCTGGTTTAAGTACCCTTCAGTAACTTTCATATTCTAAACCGAGGGTCGATTATTTGAACGGACAGTAGTATTCAACACAACTGGCCACTCCCTCTTCTTGAAAATACTTTTTTACTTGGTGTCTAGCCACCAAACTCTCCTGGTCTGCTTCGATCCTATGAACTGCTTCTTCTCAGTCTCTTTTATTGGTTCCTTCTCTTATTTCTGACTTTATTAATATTTCTCATATTAATAGAGTCCCTACCCCTCAGATCAATGCTTGGATCTTCTTCTGTACTTAGGGACATCATCATGTCTTGGGGCTTTTAAAGTGTCTCTACACGGATGACCCCTGAAGTGATATCTCCTTCCAGGAGTTCTCCTTTGAACTCAAGTTTCCTTAGTCCAACACAGACTATGTTTACTGCCTATATCCCACCACCGGAATGGAAACTCTGTCCAAGGAAGATTTTTATCTGTTTTATTCACTGCACCTAGAAAGGTGCCTGGCACATTATGGACATTTAACAAGTGTTTTTGAACGAAAGGATAAATAAATAAATGGGAAATTGGAGCATTATGGTTGAAGGCTAGGAGGGAGCATTTTTGGAGGCATAAAGAGCCAAAATCAAACCAAAGCATCTTGAACAAGAAATTCATAAAATCTTGCCTTTTGTGTACTATACTATCTTCATAAAATCAATTAGGCAATACCTTCTTTCACTATTCTCTAGAAGATTTTGTAAAAGACCAAAATAAGATGTTTCTTGAATGCCTAGTGGAATTCACAGGTAAAACAATCTGGGCCCGATGCTTTCTTTCTGGGAATATTTTACACTAACAGATTCTACTTCTTTAGGGTTACAAAGACAATCAGGTTTTCTATTTCTTCTCAAATTATTTTTGGCAAGTTATTTTTTAGGAATGTGTGCATTTTATTAAAGCATTCAATTTACTGACATAAATGTGTCAATAGTGTTATGTTTTTTTCTGTCTCTACTGTACCTATAGCTGAATGTCTGAGTTTTACATCAAACAGTTTGTTTTTGGCTTCTTTTTTTTTTCTTGTAATTTATATCACAAATACTTTTTCAGCTGGCTTGATTGATCCTTTCTATTATATTTGGGGTTTTTATTTGTTCCCTGCTTTTGTCTTCTTCAACTCCTTTCCTCTGATTTAAATTGATTTATATACCATTATTCTTTTTCTAACGTCTTTTTATTTTAATTGAGGTAAAATTTATATAACATATCATTCATCAAATTAACCAAGTGTACAATTAAGTGGCATTTAGTACATTCAAAATGTGGTCAACTATAAGATCTAGCTCCAAAACCCAAAAGGAAACTTAATAGGAAACCTCAGAACCATTAAACAGTCACTTCCCTACGCCCCCCATCCAGCCCTAGCAACCATGAATCAGTCTATGAATTTGCCTATTATGAATATTTCATATAAATGGAATCATGGTAGAATATGTGGCTTTTTGTTTCTGGCTTCTTTCACTTTGCATAAGATGTTTAAAGTTCATCCACATTGCAGCATGTATCAATACTTCATTTTTTTATGGCTGAAAAATAATACTCCATTATTACGTATTATGTTTTACTTATCAGCTCATCCACTGATGGACATTTGGGTTGTTTCCAGCTTTTGGCTATCAGGAATGATGCTGCTATTAACAATCAGACATAAATATTTGTTTGAAACCTGGTTTCTATTCTTTTAACTATATACCTAGGAGTAAAATTGCTGGGTCATATGATAATTCTGTGTTTAACTTTTTAAGTAGATACAAAATTGTTTTCTACAATGACTGCATCTTTTTATATTCTCATCGGCAATGTACAAGAGTTCTAACATCTCTACATCCTTGCCAACACTTGTTATTTTCCTTTTTTAAATTATAATCATCCTAGTGGCTGTGAAATGGTATCTCTGTGGTTTTGGTTTGCACTTTCCTAATAATTAATGATGGTGAGCATTTTTTCATGTGCTTGTTAACCATTTGTATATCATCTTCAGAGAAATGTCACTTAAGTCCTTCGTTCCATTTTTTAGTTGCATGTCCCACAGGGTATTCCCTTGCTGTAGTACTCTCCCCACTTTTCCTAGGGATGTGGCTTCCTGAGAGCTGAGCTCTAGTGATTGTTATCTCTCTTTTGGATCTAGCCACCGAGCAGGTCTACCAGGCTCCAGGCTGGTACTGCCAGAGTCTGCCCAGAGTCCTGTGATGTGAACCATCTTTGGGTCTCTCAGCCATGGATACTAGCACCTGCTTTGGTGCAGGTGGCAGGGGGGTGAAATGGACTCTGTGAAGTTCCTTATTTTTGGTTGTTTAATGCATTATTTTTGTGCTTGTTGGCCTCTGCCAGGAGGTGGTGCTTTTAAGAGAGCATCAGCTGTGGTAGTACGGGGAGGATCAGGTAGTGGGCAGGGCCCTAGAACACCCAAAAGTATACGCCGTTTGTCTTCAGCTAGCAGGGTGGGTAGGAAAGAACCATTAGTTGGGGACAGGGCTAAGCGTGTCTGAGCTCAGACTCTCCTTGGGAGGTCTTAGTGCAGCTGCTGTGGGTAATTATGGTGTGGTTCCCAGGTCAATGGAGTTATGTTCCTGGGAGGATTATGCCTGCCTCTGCTGTGTCATGCACACTGTCAGGGAAGTTGGGGAAAGCTGGCAGTCACAGGCCTCACCCAGCTCCCAAGCAACCCGAAAGGCCGGTCTCACGCCCACCATGCCCCGCCAACAGCACCGAGTTTGTTTCCAGGCAGTGGGTGAGCAGGGCTGAGAACCTGTCCCAGGCTACCTGCCTCCCAGCTGTGAAAGCAAGTAGGGCTTCAGTACTTCCCCACCTGTGGAGTCTGCATACCAGATACACACCCTCCCCCAAGTTCTATCCAGGAGACTTCTAGTTTGGTAGCAATTGTTACGAAGTTCAGCTGGAGGTTTCCTTCTCCTTGTAGCCTTTTCCCAGTGCCTCTGGCAGCACTCCCCAAGGACCCCTGTGAGGCAAGGCAGAAATGGCTTGTTAGGGGACCCACAGAGCCCACAGGGCTTTCCTGCTGCTTCCTCTACCCCTGTATTTCACTTGGCTCTCTAAATTGACTTAGCTCCAGGTATGGTCAGAATATTCTCCTGTCATCTAGACCTTTAGGTTACCTAGTGACGGTGTGTGTTTGGGGGTGGACAATCTCCCTTTCCCACTTTCACAGTTTGGGCACTCACAGGATTTGGGGTGTCTCCTAGGTCTTGCAGGAACAATCTGCTTCCTGCAGAGGGTCTGTGGGTTCTCTCGGCTTTCCTGATTTATTCCTGCAGTCATTCTGGAGCAAGAGTTCATGAAGCAAGACTCCACATGCTGCTCTGTCCATCTAAGTGACAGCTGCAATCTAGTCCTGCCTCCTGTCCACCGTGATCCTCTGTAAATCCTGGATACGAAATTCTTGATTGACAGGATTATTTTTCTTTCAGCACCTTAAACATGTTATCCCATTGCCTTATGGCCTTCATAATTCCTGAAGAGAAACCTACTGTCAATCTTATGGAGGCGCTCTTGTACATGACAAGTCATTTCTTTTTTGTTACTTTTAAGATTGTCTCTTAGTCTTTGGTCTTTCAGAAATTTAGTAATATGGTGTCTTGGTATGGATATCTGTAAGTTTCTCCTTCTTGGAGTTCATCAGGCTTTTTGCATGTGTAGATTTGTGTCATTTGGGAAGGTTTTGGCCATTATTTCTTTAAATATTCTTTCTGTCCCTTTATCTCTCTGCCTTCCTCTAAGATACCCAGAGGTGAAAGCTCAGGGTCTTCTCACGTCTTTTTTGAGAGTTTATTCAGTCCTGAGTATGCGTTTGATCTCTTTGATTTACTTGTACATATTAGTGCTTTTGAAAATTGTTATTCCCCCATATATCTTCTTTCCCAACCTCATTCTTCCTAGGATTCTTGATCTATTGTTTGTCCTGACTGTTACCACTTGCTCCAAGCTGCTGTGGACAATTCCTTTGGCTTTAAATATTTTTAGCAAATGTGGTTCAGGAAGCTCTATGACCCTGGGAATATTCTAAGTTAGGTAAAACAAAGGCACACTTTGTACTGATCCTTCAGGGACCCTGGGAATATTCTAAGTTAGGTAAAACAAAGGCACACTTTGCACTGATCCTTCAGGGAGCTGCCAGACAGTCAAAACACACAACCAAAACTCTTCAGGAATAAAGTCTATACTGTCCCCTGTGACATTAGCAAACTGGAACAGTATTTTCATGGCCACCATTACTCTGGGGAAGAGGGGTGACAAGCAGGCAATTTTAAATTCTCTAACACCCTCTTACCACAATGCAGCAGCTTCTTTCTTCATTAAGCTTCCCCTGGTTGTTGTTAGTTTTTCACTGTGTTTCCTAGTTCTGTGAAAGTTGATTCTACCAGTTTTTGCCAGCATTTGTTGCTGGATGTATGGAACCTTAGAGTTCCCTACTCTGCCATTTTTGGCAAAATCAATTGCACCTTTTTTTTAACTTGTCAAATTAGTTGCTTAGATAGTTTATTTTCACGTTCTTCTTCTCTAATATAAGCAGTTAGGAACCATAAGTTTTTCTCAAGGATTTTTTAGTTTCATCATCTCACAAATTATAATGTGCTATTCTCTCAATCTCTCTCCTTTTTTTTTTTTTTAGGTTTGGGGGTGCATGTGAATGTTTGTTACATAGGTAAACTCATGTCACAAGGGTTTGTTGTATAGATTATTTCATCACCTAGATATTAAGCCCAGTACCCAATAGTTATCTTTTCTGCTCCTCTCCCTCCTCTCGCCCTCCACTTTCAAGTAGACTACAGTGTCTGGTGTCTCCTTCTTTGTGTTCATAAGTTCTCATCATTTAGCTCACACTTGTAAGTGGGAACATGTGGTATTTCGTTTTCTGTTCCCGCATTAGTTTGCTAAGCATAATATCCTCCAGCTTCATCCATGTTCCCACAAAAGACATGATCTCATTCTTTTTATGATTGCATAGTATCCCATGATGTATATGTACTACATTTGCTTTATCCAATCTGTCATTGATGGGCATTTAGGTTGATTCTATGTCTTTGCTCTTGTGAATAGTACGGCAATGAACATTTGTATGTATGTGTCTTTATGGTAGAATGATTTATATTTCTCTGGGTATATATCCAGTAATGGAAATGCTGGGTCAAATGGTAGCCCTGCTTTCATCTCTTTGAATGGCAATACTGCATTCCACAATGGTTTACACTCCCACCAACAGTGTATAATTCTTCCCTTTTCTCTGCAACCTCACCAGCATCTGTTATTTTTTGACTTTTTAGTAATAGCCATTCTGATGGATGTGAGATGGTATTTCACTGTGATTTTGATTTGTATTTCTCTAATAATCAGTGATATTGAGCTTTATTTCATGTGCTTGTTGGCTGCATGTGTCTTCTTTTGAAAAGTGTCTGTTCATGTCTTTTGCCCACTTTTTAATGGGGTTGTTTTTCTCTTGTAAATTTGTTTAAGTTTCTTATAAGTGCTAGATATTAAAACTTTGTCAAATGAGAGTTTGAAATATTTTCTCCTATTCTGTAGGGTGTCTTTTTACTCTGTTGATAGTTTCTTTTGCTGTGCAGAAACTCTTAAGTTTAATTAGATCCCACTTGTCAATTGTTGATTTTGTTGTGATTCCTTTTGGTGTCTTTATCATGAAATCTTTGCCCCTTCCTGTATCCAGGATGGTATTACTTACGTTGTCTTCCGGGTTTTCACAGTTTTGGGTTTTTACATTTAAATCTTTAATCCATCTTGAGTTTATTTTTGTATGTGGTGTAAGGAAGGGGTCCAGCTTCCATCTTCAGCCTATGGCTTGCCAGTTATCTCAGCACTATTTATTGAATCAGGAGTCTTTTCCCCATGACTTGTTTTCTTTCTCTCTCTCTCTGTCCTCTTTTTTTTTTTTTTTTTTTTTTTTTTTTCTTGTAGATGGAGTCTCACTCTGTCACCCAGGCTGGAGTGCAGTGGCATGATCTTGGCTCACTGCAACCTCCGCCTCCTGGGTTCAAGCAATTCTCTGTCTCAGTCTCCCGAGTAGCTGGGATTACAGGCACCCACTACCACGCCTGGCTAATTTTTGTATTTTTAGTACAGACGGGGTTTAACCATCTTGGCCAGGCTGGTCTTGAATTCCTAACCTCTTATCAGCTTTGTTGAAGATTAGATCATGTGTTATTTTCATTACTATCTCATTATGATCAACAAATCTATAATTTTTATTATGATTTCTTTTTGGGCAACTTTTACTTAGAAGTGTGCTTTTTAATTTTCAAAAGTACTAGGCTTGTCTAGTTATATTTTTGTCATCATTTTCTAGCTTACTTTCCTGTATGTTTTAGTTTTTTTGAATCAGATGAAATGACATATGGTCTAATATATAATAATCTGATACTCTTCTATGTACCCTCGAATACATGTGTTCAGCTGATTTGAGAAGTATGAGTTTGTATGTTTACATTAGGTCAAGTTTGTTTGTTGTGTAGTTAAAATCTGCTCTATCCTTGCTGATTATTATTATGTATTCCATCTTTAAATAAATAAGAGAACTTGCTAAAATCTGAAGTTCTGGTGGTGGATTTATCTTTTTCTCCCATAGTTCTATTATTTTCTTACTTTATTTATTCTAATGGGCTTAGAATTGCTACATCTTCCTGGTGAATTTAACTAGTATTCAATATACAGTATCTCTCTTTATCTCTAGTAATGCTTTTAGCATTAAAAAGATTTTTATCTTACATTGATATCACTACAGAATTTTTCTTAATTAATATTTGTCTGGTATACCATTTTATTGTTGTTTTAAAATTTTATGTTTTTATGTTCTAGGTGCTTCCTTTTTCTTCTTTTTTGAGAGCAAGTCTACATGTGCCTAACCTTGTGTCTGGTAGCAGTGGGCCTCAGGATAAAAGGGGCAGGAAGAGCAGAGGAAATGGGAAGGACCCCAATTTTGCTGGGTGACTTTCTGGCACCTAGCAGGGATTCAATAGATGTCCATTGAACTGTCAAAATGAATGCAGATGGCTGGACTTCCTTCTAGTGTTACCCTTGGACTCAGATGAAGTCTCCCCATTCCTTCTTCCTGTTTGAAACACTAGTTGTCCCACTGGGAATCCCTCATCCCCAAGGCCTTCTGCTCATGATGAATAATCAATCAGGTTTGTGACTCAAAACAACATCCATCATCTCTGTAAAACCAGTTCCCCATCCTAAAGCTATGACATTGTTTGACAAGGGTATGTATTATTTAAAACCAGGACTTTGTCATGTTTTCATTATCTGAGTACAGTTGGCCCTTTGTATCCATGGGTTCTGCATTTATGAATTCAACCAATTGTGAATTGAAAATATTCAGAAAAAAATGCATCTATACTGAACATGTTCACACTTTCTCCTTGTCATAATTTTCTAAACAATATAGTATAACAACAATTTATATAGAACTTACATTGTATTAGGAATTAAAAGTAATCTAGAGATAATTTAAGCTAGGTTAATATATGCAAATACAGCATCATTTTATTTCAGGGATTTTGGTATCCATGGAAGGCTATCCATGGAAACCAATAACCCCATATATACAAAGGGACAACTATATTGGCATCCTTTACTGATTATGGAAAATTCCTAGTCACTACCATAGTGCCTCTTTCACATTCTCTTTATTATCTTCTTCTGGAACCCCAGTGGGATTTTTGTTGGACTTTCTCATCCTATTCATTATGCCTCTTCACTTCTCTTTGGTCTACCTCTTTGTCTCTTTCTATTGCTTTTTGAGTAATTTATTTGGTCCAATCAGCAAGTTTACTATTTCTCTTTTTATTGGTTCCAACCTTATAATCAACATATTCATTGAGATTCTAACTTTATTACAATTATTTTTTCATTTCTAAAAGTTCTACTTTGTTCTTAAATTTATCTAGTCAATTAGAGAATTCCTCTTTCATCAAACTTGCAATTTTCTGCTTAATTTCTTTCAATATATTATCTATTAATTTATTTATTTAGAGATAGGGTTTTGCTCTGTCACCAGGGCTGAAGTGCACTGGCATGATCACAGCTCACTGCAGACTTGAACTCCTAGGCTCAAGCCATCCTCCCATCTCAGCTTCCCAAGTAGCTGGAACTATAGGTGTGCACCACCAAGCCCAGCTAATTTTTTTTTCTGGAGATAGGGTCTCACTCTGTTGCCCAGGCTGGTCTTAAAATCCTGGTCACAAACAGTCCTCCTGCCTTGGTCTCCCAAATTGCTGGGATTACAGGTGTGAGCCACCATCTCCGGCCTATTTTTAAATATTATGTAATACTGTTTATCTGATATTCCCAATATATGCAATCTTTGCACATCTGATTTCTGTGTGTACACAGGTGTTCATGTTTATACATTCGAGTTTTCCAAAAGCCATAGTACACTCATGAGAAAACGAAAGTGAAAAGACAAATACAATCTTAGTATTAATTATAAAAATAGTTTTTGCCTAATGGATTCAGAGTCTTAGTGACCCTCAGAGGTCCTCAGACTACACACTCAGAACCACTTCACTAAAGCATCCATCGATACAATCAGTTATTTCTTTCCTGTGCCTCCAAAATGTTTCTACCTCGATACCAACCTTGGAAAAATTGAGAAAATGAAAGCTCAAATTATTTTCCATGGAGCTTAATTTTCTCTGGAATTCTGATCAAAAAAGATTGTAAGCAATAAAAGAATCAAACTAGCTGTATTCAGTAGTCCTCCCTTATCCATAGTTTCACTTTCCATGGTTTCAGTTAATAGTGCAGTAGAGTAAGATATTTTGAGAGAGAATGACCCCATATTCACATAACTTTTATTACAGCATATATTTATCATTATCATATGGTATCAGTATATTATTGTTGTTCATTTCTTTATGTGCCTGATTTATAAATTAAATTTTATCATAGTTATGTATGTATGTATAAAAGAAAACATGGTATATACAGAGTTCAGTACTATCTGCAGTTGGAACTCTTCAAACATATCCCTCACAGATAAGGGGAGACCTGCTGTAATATTTTTGCTTCTTAACCAAGTGTTCTCCCTCCACCCATCCCTGTCTTAGCATTTCTATCATTACATAATTCTCTATTTGGAAAACTGTATCATGAGGTTTTTACTGCCACAATGCAGGTTAATTAGGAAATGAGAAAAACAAAGTAGCCTATTTCTTGGTCTTGAGTTTCAAGTGATTCAGAAGGAAAAATGAAAACCAGGCTACCTGGATCCAAGAATGGGAAAGAGTGAGGAGTATGCAGGGAGAAGGAGACAAGAGCTTAAACATGGAGGCATTTCTGGCCGGGTGCGGTGACTCTGGCCCGTAATCCCAGCACTTTGGGAGGCCGAGGCAGGTGGATCACGAGGTCAAGAGATCGAGACCATTCTGGCCAACGTGGTGAAACCCCGTGTCTATTAAAAATACAAAAATTAGCTGTGCATGGTGGAACGCACCTGCAGTCCTAGCTACTCAAGAGGCTGAGGCAGGGGAGTCACTTGAACCTGGGAGGTGGAGGTTGCAGTGAGCCGAGACTGCGCCACTGCACTCCAGCCTGGCGACAGAGCAAGACTCCACCAAAAAAAAAAAAAAAAAAAAAAAGAGGCATTTCTAAGAGAGAGACCTTAACCCTAAGGCAGACACTGAAGAGGATTTGGGGCATGAAATAGGAGCTACAGGTTGGAGAACATCACAAGCAAGGGCATCTGTAACCCACCCTACCCACTTTCTCAAGAGACAGTCCAGAGAGCGAGTAAGGCACAGGGGCCCTCTTCTGCATATTGAAAGTGAGAATAAATGCCTATGCAAGTGTCTAGGCAGAGAGCTTGAACAGCCTGGTGCAGGGATCAGAAGAATGTACTTATTCTGTGGAACAAGAGCCACGCCTTTGTGACAAAGCCTGTGGCCCAAGAAGGCCCTGCATTTGGAACAAGGAGGCACCACTTTGATTTGCTGACAGCTAAGTGCAAGGTGGAATCAGAGATATCTTATTAGATGCCAATGATAAGAGATGATACCAAGAACCAGGCATCTTAGACACACACACACATACGCACACACACACGTGCACGAGCGCCCGTGCATGCATGTGACTGGATACTGCATGAGTTTTCTAAAGCTTAAAAATGACTACAAGGACAAAGAGTAAACACTTAATTGACTGCAATTAAGTTTTTGATATCCAGCAGAGTAGGAGTTTTTACTAGCAATTAACTTCAGTTTTAGAACACGACAAATCTTATTTTTATTATACAACTACAAACAAATATATAATGAATGCTCAGATTCCAGGACCCTATACTTGGGGTGATGGGTGGGACGAGTTAAAGAAGGGATCTGCACACTGCTGCCTCTCTGCCTTCTTTATATGGGGACCGTATCACAAATGAGGCTCACTGTGGCTCCAGTCATGTTTACTGTGCAGCAAGGCTTTTGGCCAGAGAACATAATCGGCATGCATAGAGCTGGAGCTCTTGCCAGCTCACAGCAAAAGGGCCTCTAATTCAGAGAAAAAGGAGTTGGACCTCTGCCAGTCATGTACCTGTTATGCTTTCATACAGGCATCAGTTAGACCCTGATCTCAGTCTGACAAACCAGAAAATATAAAACCATCAGGATCAAGGCATACTTTTTACTGGGAGTGTTAGCCTGGTAATGGAGAGGAATGTTATTGCTCTAAGCATTCGCATAATATCTATTGATCAAACCTCTGTGAAGCTGCTATTCTTCACGCCAGCGTCTGGCGGCAAGGGAGGACTATTTCAGGTCTCACCATCACAGCCACTTCACACTCAGGCCATGCCACAGTCACCAGCACAGCTTGGGATTGGGGCAGGAAGTCCCCAGGGTGACCAGACACAAAGCAGCCTCAGGAGGGGGCCAGAGCATGAGACTAGGGTTGGTGGCAGCTGGTTTTATTTACTCTGGGCTGTGTGACCTTGGGCAAGCTGCCAGCCCATTCTGTTCCTCTCTGCATGCCATACAACCTGGAATTCCTACATTACTGAGTCACTCCTGGGCCAAGGTTTGATGTCCCTATTAAAATGCTGTTGAGAGAGTAAGTGGCTTCAGTCACTAGCCCTGGAGAACGAGTTCACCAGTTTGATTTGTTTACAACTGAGAACTCTTTCAGTTTGTGTGCGTGAGGTGCTGGGGGAGCAGGTGGAAGAGGCTTTGCTGGAGTGGGGGAAACATCCTGCCTGGGAGTGGGATTGGGGGAAGGGGGCATATTTGTCAATCACAATAGAATCCTAGACACGTATGTCTGGGAGGCATAGCATAGGCCATTGCATTCATCTTCCCCCCAGTACCTGAATCTCTGACCAATGGAACTGAGGATCTTTACTTAATAACCTCTAGTGATGGGATAATCACCTCCTTCTAAGGCAAGCTACTTGGAAACTCTAAGATATTACTGAGAAAAGACCCTGAGCCCAGCCTTGAATTAGTCCAAAGTCTAATGCTTCTCCCAGGTGACAGCCCTTGAAAGAGTGTGTGACAGGCACCATGCCCCCCTGAATGGTCTCCTCTCCCAAATAAATAATACCTGATTCTCCCTCTGCAATGTTCATGACCCAAACAAAGCTGAGCCTCTGTGTGGCCACTCTCAGTTTGATGTTGTACCCCAAACCTTCAACCTCAGTCTTAATGCCTGGGAATGGGGGAATGTGTGGAAAATGGCATGAAACACAGTACACAGCAAAATGTCTTAACATTTCTCTTGATTCTCTAGCTCCTTATCCCTTTTCTTAAAAATCTCTTTCTAAATCTTTCAAGGATAAAGGGAAGCAGGTAGAAAGGGGAAGTGAGGAGAGGCAAAGGAAGATGTTCATTATTGGGAGCCTATAATGTTCCAAACACGTGGGACATTTAATCTTCACAAAGTAAGTATACCCACCCTAATTTTGTAAGGTAGAAACTAAGACCCAAGATATCTAAGTAAGTTGCCCAAAGTCACAAAGCAATTACTTGGCAAACAATGGATTCAGATAATGACTATATCATAGGCCAAGCCCAATTACACTCAAAATAATTCACATCTTCCTGAGAGGCGAGCCCTGGGGGCCCAAGAGGGGGTTGTTGAATAAGGGCAGAAAGTACAAGGGAGACAAGTTGCCAATCACAGCTTGGCCCTGATTATTGTAATAACTGATACAATTAAAGTTCAGTTTCATATCCTTAGAAGGTTTCCGTCATATTCCAAGGCTGATGAGAAATTCCCATTCTAAGAATGGGGATCTGTTGAATGTTTTAAATTCAGGCGCTTAATTAAATCTTTTAAGATGACTCTTTCTGTGTTTGCCCTTAGTCTTTTATTTCTATCCAATATTGTTCCCGGACCAAATAGGGTCGGGCTGCTGTTTCTTGTAGCCCAATAATGAGATGCAGATGAACTGGGGAGGAAGAGAGTTTTTTTTTTTAAGTATATAAAAACATTTATTCATTAGAAAACAAGGAGACTGGCAAACATATATTCCAAAGTGAAAGCAGCTCAATGCAGTTCAGTTAGGCTAATTTCAGAGAAAGGCCTTGCATTTTAAAGATCGTGTATGTATTTTTTTTTTTTTTCAAAAAAGGAGACAGGCAAATATTCTACAAGGGGAAGAGAATTAGAATTCCAGGTCACCCTACAAGTTACCCTGCTCAGGGAGGACAGGAACAGGCAAGATGACTTCTCAGGATCTGTGCCTGCGAGCTGATGCTCTGAGAATGGGGGTTATTTTCTTGGGTGTCCTGTCTTCTGTCATCTAGGCTAAAAAATCTTCCTCACTTGACTCATCACTTGAGAAGACAACTTTGGGTTTCTTTTCGGAAGCTCGCTGCTGGGTGTTCAGATGCCGATGGGTAGTACGACGGGGCTCTGGTGTGATGAAGTCATTGTCTGAGGCTGCAGAAGCCAGAGGCTGGTGCCTGCAAACAGTGGATGGTTTCTTGGCTGTTGGGGCTCTCTGGCTACCTGCTTGGTTAATCTCAAGCTCCTCAATCCCATCCAAACCTCTGGCATGACAGGCCTGAAGCTTTTGCTCAAATTCATCTATTATAGCCTTGCCCTCAGGCTTGGCCCCATGTTGCAGCTTGCCCACAACTGATAAAAAAGCACTGAAGATGGACTCATCTGACAGTTTATCTCCAAAACAGTCAAAATTGCCAAGCATCTTGCAAAGGCCTTGCTCTGTGAGGGGCAGCTGTGACACACAGTAGGCCAGGTCCTGCTGCATCTGCTCAGTTTAGGCTGTGTGGAACCGCTGACACAGCTTTTCCACCAGGCTTTGTCTGCTTGTCTTTGGTGATGATGTAGGAGAAGAACTGCTTCATAATGGTGTGAAAAGGCACTTCCTCCACCCCCAGCTCGGGGTCTGACAGGTGGCTGATGATATCTGGAAGGAAATTATAGATTGCATTGCCCTTCTGGAAGAGCTTGTTGAAGAACTTCTTGGCCAGGGCAGCAATTTGAGACTCAGGGTTGATGAGCAGCACGGCCATCTCACTCACCTGCCCCTTTACCTTCACCATGTCCTTGAGGATCAGGTGGAGTCATCACCAGCCCCACTGTTTTCCACACTGGCTGAGCAGGGTCCCGAAGGTGAGCATATAGATGAGGAGTCCAGGGGTCCACCAGATTGGGAAAGTGGATGGCCAGATCCCCAGTGGCAACCATGAGATTAGACCGGACAATGGGAAGTGAAGACTTTTCTAGCATGGTGAACAGAAGATGAGGCTGGGAATTGCAGAAAGTGGCACTGATCATGCAGAACTTGCCAAGGGTAGGTGAAGCAGCTGCAGAGAGGTCTGGGTTGCTATAGAGGCCTGAGTTGTTGCAGACTTTAAGCAAGAGTGGAACAAAGGCAGCCAGTGTCTGTTTGCCATCCAACAGTTCCATCTTGCAGAAGCCGCGGATTAGTTCTGCCTCCGTGTCATCTGCTGCCCCAACCAGCCCCAGCTCCTCCTCCATGGTGGTCTCAAAACTTGCATTCTTCTCCTTGGGATCTTTGGTCTTGTGCTCCTGTTCTTCCCGGAGAACTCGGCGCTGACAGAGCTCTCCACTCACTGCCTGCTCCAAGTGGACCAGCTGCTGCAGAGCCACATCCCCAGCCAGGGACAGGAGGTTCATCAACAGGAAAGTGGGGAGCATTGTGGGAGACTCCTTCGGGTCCCCCTGACTGGTTCTCTTCTCTTCTAGCTTCTCCAGGGCCTGTTTTGCATAGCCCTGCCATATCTGGGCACAGATCACTTTGGGACTCTCTGCCAGTTGGTAAATGAGGGTCACTGCCACCTCTTTGAATGGGATCCAGAGTGGGTCTGGTGGACAAAGCCTTTTGGAACTGTCTCCCGCAGTCACTCAAACAACCTGTGTTTCTGAGGCAACTGGAAGTGGGGGTGACGTCTGCCCAGAGGTCTTTCTACTGTCAGAGATGTTGGCAATGGCATGGCACACCTGCTGGGCCAGCCGGTAGTCCTGTGGAAACTTCGGAAGAGAGTTTTATTTTCTGCAACCGGTGACGGGGAGAAGGCCTGGAAATTATTGCCAGACCAACTTAAAATTACAAAGTTTTCCAGAGCTTATATACCTTCCAAACTATATGTCTACGTGTAAGGTATGCATTCATCTAAAGATATAAATGGTTAACTTCTTTTAATCTATAACCAAGGTCTGAGTCCTGAAGACCTTCCTCTGGAGCCTCAGTAAATTTACTTAATCTAAATGGGTCCAGGTGCTGGGGGGATTACCCTTATCTTGTCTCCTGCTAAATTACAGAGGTTTGGGGAGTTCCTTCAGACCTCCAATAAACTTGTTTGTGGAGGCCTAGGGAGTTTCTTTAGACCCCCAGTGAAACTTGTTTAATCCTAAATGGGTCCTGTTAAGAATTCCTTTGTTATTTTGTCATGCCTTAAGTCCCAGGAAAGGCCTAGATAAAACTCTTGATGGGCTTTTGTTACATTCCAGCCTTCGTACAAGGGCACTGGCTTTTAATATTTAACTTAACCACTCAGTCAGTACTGAAAGAGTTGTCAGTGACACCTGGCCTGCCACAATTATGAGTGTCCAGAATTTTACTAGATGTTTAGGGGAAGGGGAATGAGAAGCCTGAATTAGGAATCTTCTCCACGAGTCTCTCACAATCTAGTTGGACAGACTAGTAAACTCAATGACATATTAAATGATAAGTAAATGACAACCTGTGGTCCTTACTTCATGCCTTTGCACACACTGCTCCCTCTACCTGGATGCCCTTCTCTCACCTGATCTCTCCAGCAAAGCACTACTCATTCCTCAAGACACAAAGCTGAACAGGCACTCTGTGAAGCCTGCCTAGTCCGCTTGGTTGCTTCCCAGAAGATTTTGCCAGTCATCCCTCTTTTGGACAAATATCGTGCAACACTGTATTTTAATTATTTCCCAACTCCCTGAAACACTAGAATGTGAGCAATTTGAAGACAGGAATGGAGTTTCCTTCCTTGCATTCTCAGCACATGGCATTGTGTCTGAAACCAAATAGTCAGCAATCAATAGTAACTGACGAGTGTTTAAAGAAGCACTACAGGAAGTGGCACAAATCAGGGTCCTCCAGGGCAACACGATGGGGACTTCACAGAGTGGGTGGAGCTTGTATTGGGCCTTAGAGGATGACTAACATTTGGAGATGCTGATGCTGCCAAAAGTAGAAAGATCAGGAAGAATAAAAGGCCAGAAATACGAGACTGTCTTCCCCAGTGTTTCATGGTGGTCCTAGATTCAAATATCCCATCATGTCACAACTTTGAAATGAGGAAAATACTTTCACCAGGAAGATGAATGCTATTCTGAATTACAAACCCAGGTGAGTGCTCATCAAGAACAGAAGACCAGCCAGGTGTGGTGGTGCATGCCTGTAGTCCCAGCTATTCAGGAGGCTGAGGTGGGAGTATCACTTGAGCCCAGGAGCTCATAGTGCGCTACGTGGATCGGATGTTTGTACTAAGTTTGGCATCAGTATGGTTACCCCTATCCCAGGAGCAGGTGACCACTAGATTGCCTAAGGAAGCATGAACCAGCCCAAGTTGGAAACAGAGCAGGTCAAAATTCTCATGCTGATCAGCAGTGGGATTATGCCAGTGAACAGCCACTGCACTACAATGTGAGCAACATAAAGAGACGCCCCTGTCCAAAAAAACAAAGAAGGAAACCTGCAATCCGAGCACTTTGGGAGGCTGGGGAAGGAGGACTGCTTGAAGGCAGGAGCCCAAGACCAGCCAGGGCAACATGGCGAGACCCTGTCTCCATAAAAATAAAAATAAATTAAACATAAATAAAAAATTATAAAAGAATTTTAAAAAGAAAGAAAAAATAATAGAAGGCTTTGGGGATCAGGGCAGCCCAAAGGGATTCCTGGAGTTTCAAACACAAAAGAGGCATGAGAGACTTAATCTGGATGTCAGACCAACACTAGAAGAAAACCTGGACATTTTGAAGCCCTTAAATTCCTAAAACTTTGACAGTTTCATGAACATTTGTTGAAACCTTGCCATGTCCAAGAAGGTCACCTAGGATCAGAACTTCCACCCATCTCCTCTTCTCCCCCTGTCCTTTTCTGAGGTCTACACCCCCTTTGTAGTAGGTGGTCAACTGGACATAGGACTAGGTTTATCAAAACTTGCTCTCGGGAAATAAAAATAAGACAAGAAATACAATATACACAAGAACACATGTTCTTGTACCTCAGTCTCTGAATAGCCTGTCTCTAGACTCTGTTTGATGTAAGAGTGGTTGCTTCTGAGAAAAGAACTGAGTGACTAACAATTGTTGGAGAAGGGTGCCTTTCTTAATTTTAGTTTTTATTATTTTTATTGAAGTATGAAGTTCAATCCGGTGCACGCAAGTATCAGCTGATGAATTTTCACAAACAGAAGATACCAGTGTAACTAGCACCCAAATCAAGAAATGTTACCATCTGCCTCTATGCCCCCTCCTACCAATTCCCCGTACCACCTCTTCCCACGACCAAGAGTAAGCCCTGAGGCCCAGACAGGCTTCACCTAATTTTATATTTTATTTTTTCTTTTTATGAACAGCTTTATTAAAATATTCACGTAACAATACAGTTCACCCATTAAAAGTATAAAACTGAGTGGCTTTTAATATATTCACAGATATGTATAACCATCACCAAAGTCAATTTTAAAATATTTTCATCACCTCAAAAAGAAGGCAAATACTTTTTAGCTATAACTCCCACCCCACATCCTCCGTAACCCTAGCCAACTGCCAATCTACTTCCTATGTCTATGAAATTGCCAATTCTCTACATTTCATATAAATGGAATCATGTAATATATTATCTTTTGTGATTGGTTTATTTCACTTCACACTTTCAAGGTTCATTTTTGTTGTAGCATGTATCCATATTTCATTTTTTATGGCTAAATAATATTCTATCATATGGATATAACACATTTTGTTTATCTGTTCATCAGTTGATGATTATTTCAGTGGTTTTTACCTTTTGGCTCTTAGGAATAAAATGCTGCTATAAACATTCATGTACAACTTTCTGTGTGGACAGTTTTTTCTCTTGGGTATGTAACTAGAAGCAGAATTGCTGGGTCATATGGTAACACTGTGGTTAGCATTCTAAGCAACTACAGTTTTATATTCCCACCAGCAGTGTACAAAGGTTTCAATTTCTCCTCATCCTCACCAACATTTGTTGTTTGGGGATTGTTCATTACAAATACATGAAACAGTGATTACCAGAGTCAGTCAGGGTGGGAGGGAGGAATGCACAGATTTAGGTCAAGGATACAAAGTAGCAAATATGTAGAATGATTTAATTCTTTACATAAATAGAACCTTACAGTATGTGTGCTTTTGTTTCTGACTTCTTTTGCTCAGCATTAGATTCAGGAGATTCATCAACATTGCTGCGTATAGTTGCAGACAGTTTACTATCCTTATTGAATGGTGTTCTACTGTGTGAACATACTACAGTTGATTTTTTCATTCCACTAGTGGTGGGCATTTGGGTCATTTCCAGTTTAGGGCTACTATGAATACTGCTGCCTTGAACAGTCCAGGATACATCATTTTGTGAGCTGCTTATTTTTATTATTTGTGCTACCTGAATTTTGTATTATGCGCAGGTATTACTTTTTTTAAATGTCCTAAAAACACCTTTAAGGGCTTTTAAACTAGGATCAGAAACTTAGCTCCTTCCCTACTGACAAGTAGGCAGAAAAAAAAATAATAGTAATAGCTAGTATTTACTGAATGCTCATTGAGCCACCTCTTCAGGGAAAAAATCTTTTCATATATGTTTGCATTTAATCCTCCAAATTACTCAAAGCCATAGGTATTCTCACTATGCCCATGTTAGACCTGCAGAAACTGAGACCGAAGGAGGTTAAATAACTTGTGCAAAACCATACAACTAGCAAGTAGGGAATCACAGTACAAATACAGGTCTCTGACTATAAAGCCTGTGCATTCACCCTCCAATTACACAGCCTCTGATTACACTCAGCTGGGAGTTCAGGGAGCCTGCTAGACATGGGGAGGAGAAGCTGAAATGAGAGCACCTGAAACTGCCAGCTCAGTCCAGCTCAACAGCTCAGATTGTTCTCCCCACCGCCCCCCTACTTCCTGTCCTAATTAATCAAATGCTCTTGAACATGAAAGAGAGTGAGATTGGATTTTTGTTAAGATGAAAGAAAGGAATCTGTTCCCATCTGGCACCTTCAAAACTCTCCTATTCAAGCCAGCAGGGAGCATTTATGCAACCTACATGGCAGTTTAATAATTCCCCGAGAATGCCAGGAGATTAAGCAATGTCACAACCGATCTGGATCCACCGGCACTTGAGAATAATGGAAAGAGCAGGGATCTAAGGTCTAGGGCAGGGGTCAACCAAATTTCTCTGTAAAGGCCCAGATATTAAATATTTTAGGCTTTGCAGGTCCTATGATCTCTGTGTCAACTACCCAACTCTGGCATTGTAACATGAAAGCAGCCATGAGCAAACAGGCATGGCTGTGTAACTAAAACTTATTTTATGGCACAGATATTTGAATTTCATATAATTTTCATGTGCCTGGGCATATATTTCTTTTTTAAAAAATATTTTTTAACCAGTAAAATATGTAAAAGTTATTCTTAGTTTGAAAGCTGCACAAAAATAGAGGACAAAGTCTAGAGACCTGAATTCAAATCCTCTCTCTGCCATTTGTTATTTCTGTGGCTTTCGACATATTACTTACATTCACTAAGCTTCATTTCTCTCTTGAGAAAATGAGCAGAGCAGGTGCCATGCATTCAGGGCCTCCCTTGTGGCTGGCACTGAGCCACATGCTTTATATGCTTTACTGAATTAAATCCTACAATAACCACAAAAGGCTGAAATTATATGATTGCCTTCTTCAGATAGTTACGATGATTAAGAAATTATGTCTATAATTGTGCCTGAGCTGGCCTCCATAGTTCATTGAGTTTGATGCTTCCTGTTGTACGCAAAAATTGCCATGTTGGTTCGATGAGAGCATGCCTGCTTTTTCTACTACCTGTGGTGTTTTGAGTACCTATATTTGTATTGCACTTAGAGTGAAAATTATCTAATTATATTATTCTATTTAATTACAATTGCATCAAGCTCCAATAAACAATCCAAATTTCACTGAACTGAAAGTTGAGTGCACACTTTGAATAGTTACTCCTTCTATTAGGTTGGTGCAAAAGTAATTGCCATTACTTTTAGTAGCAAAAACAGCAATTACTTTCGCACAAACCTAATATATATGTGCACAGTAGGCAGTTTGGCTCAGGTACACTTATTCAAAACATTGCATTAAGTAAGATAATACATGTTAAATACCTAGCACACAGCCTGGGATGCAGGTGTCGGCCAGTGTTTGTTCCCCACTTCCTTAGTGACAAAGATTAGGCTTAGCTACTTTTTGGGAAAGGTGAGTGCCACCAGAAAGATGAGGCCAAGGCCTTATCAGACACACTGGAACACAGCCTTCCCAAGGAATAAATCCAAAATATTTTGTGTATGAGTTCTGGCTCTGAAGCCCAGCCTGTTCTTACACTGACCCCCCCAGTTTCTGCCTTGATCAGCCACCCACTAGGCTGGGCATTGCTTCCTCTCACTCTGCTATCTAGTGACCCAACCTCGGCCCAACCCTCCAGCTTTCTTCTGGCCATGCGACTGTTCAGCTAGTCTGCTCCGCATATCTGCTCCTACCTTCCGATGCCTCCTCTGAGCTTTGGCTCCATTCCCCACTCAGCACAAACAACTTACTTTGCCCCAGTATGGGGTACAACAGCTCAGACTCTTCTAGAGGTCTAATCCTGGACACCTCGTTTGCTTTATAAGCACAATCTGGAAAGAAGGGTTTCATTGCTCAGAGCCCCTCAGGAAGCAGAAGAGGAGAGTGGTGAAGAGAGCATTCATCCTCTGGAATGACCATAACTGGTGTTTCAATCCCAGCTCCCCTCCATACTAATACTTGGGTGAGTTACTCACCAGGTCTATGCTTCAGTTTCTTCATCTGTAAAATGGAGGTTGTAAAAATATCATCTACCCCATAGGGTTATGGTGATGATTAAATTAGTTCTTCTATAGAAAGTGCCTGCAGCAGTGGTTAGCATGTGGTAGGCACTTTGTATGTGTTATCTGTTATGTCTGTTTGCTCTTACTAACATCTATATTTCTGAGTCCTAGACCTCCCCAGAGAGTGTGAAGTTCATGGTGTTTCATGGGAACAGATGTAAGCCCACTTGTGGAATCTCTCTCTGAGCTAATAATTAACAAATACATTGTACCAGGAAAGCCTATACTGGTCTGAACAAGAAGAAACTTGCTGAACAATTCTAAAGCTCACTTCTCAATATAACAGCAGCCCTTGCTCAACATGTTGCCCATATCTTCAGTACCGTGCAGAGGTCACAGCCATCATATTCTGCCAGCTCTTCCCCTATGGGTTGAGCAACCATATGTGTCTTCCCAACTAGGACATTTTTCATTTTTAGCTTCTTGTTTTGACATAATTTCAGGTTTACAGAAAATCTTCAAGAGTAGTACAAATACCCCCATGTACCCTGTACACATATTCCTGAAATGTTAATATTTTTCACATTTGCTTTATCATTTCCTCTATCAGTCTATCTATAATACCTACCTATCTACCTATCCATCCATCTAAAAATGTCCCAAGTAATCAGCAAACCTGCTTTAAATGTCACCAATTATCCCAAGAACATCCTTTTTAGCACCAAAAAACCCCGAATCATGTATTGTATTCAGTTGTCATGTACATTTAGTGTTCTTTAACTTAGAACAGTTCCTTGGTCTTTCTTTGTATCTTATGACATCAACATTTTTAAATAGCATAGGTTAGATATTTTGTGGAGTTTCTCTCACTTTGGGTTTGTGTGATGTTTCCTTCTGAATAGATTAAGGTTATGTGCTTTTGAGAGTTATACACCAGGAATGATGCTTTGTTCCTCTTAGTATATAGTATCAGCAGACACAGCATATCAATTTGTCCCATTACTAGTGATGTTATTGTCAGATTTCTCCACTGTAAAGATACTATTTTTCCTTTTGCAACTGACAAGTATTTTAAGAGTACATAGCCATCCTGATACTCCTTAAACTTTCACTCACAGCACTTACCATACAGTGTAGATTCCTGTCTGAATCAATGCTATAAAGGTTTCCAAATGATGATTTTCTAATTTCATTATTTCTTCTATACTTATTAGCAGTCTCTCTACTTTAAGGAAGAAATTTCCCTTCTCTCCCATTTTTAAATTTACATCATAGGTTCTTCTTTTATTCTGTGGGTTATAATTTGTTGCCATAGTTATTTCTTTTTATGCCTAGATTGCTGACTGGGGTCAGGAAGAGCCCTACAATTTGGTGCGTGTTTCTGTTGACATGTTTCTCAGCATTTTTGGGCATGTCCTCACTTGCCATGATGTTTCAGGCTTATCTTGTCCTTTTCCCAGCCCCAGGCCGGGAATCAGCCATCTCCAATGAGCCAAGTAAACCAGGGCATATTTAAGAGAAAGGGCCACAGGCATAATCATGGCGGGTATAAACTGGAACTGACCTAGAAATGCTGGGTCATATTCCCAATCTACCACTAGATGTCCTTCCACACCTCAACAGTTCTTCACAGGAAGCAGTCCTGGGGCATTTGGAAATGGTGGGATATTTGGAGTTATCACAAAGACTGGGGCAGCAGGGGTTACTTCTGGCATTTAGTAAGCACAGTCCAGGCATGCCAAATTTCCTGCACAGGACCGTCTATCCTAACACAGAATTGCCCCATAAGTAGCAATCCTGTTAATAAATAGTGGCCCAATCCCTGAACTAATCTATCTTGTGTTCTAGTCTCTCAAGGATTGGCTTAGTTCTTTTCACCTTATCCACCATCAGTTAATTTAATCACCACTGTTTCCATAGTGAGAATCTAATATATTAGACTGATCAAGTGTGTTAATCAAATATATTGGATTAGCTGGCATGCATTACAGCAAATAAAATAGCCAGTCTTCATTTTAGATCTAGTTTAAACAAAGCCTCTACTTCTTATGTGTCAATTTTTGCAGAAAACATTATTCTAGCAAGTTGGCGAGGAGTCTAGGACTTATGTTAAGACTCGACATCTCATCCCCAGTTCTTGCAGCTCTCTGTCTAGTTGTTGGCCCTATTCATTGCATCAGCACCAACAACAGGTACCCAGGTTTTATAGGGCAAGAATTTTACTAAGCATTTTACATAAACTATCTCATTTAACCTTCACAGTAGCCCTATAAATCAGGCATTCTTATTACAATTTTACAAAGAACCCTGGATTCCGTGTGGTCAGTAGCAAGCCCAAGATAGCACAGCTGTCATGTAGCAGAGCCAACATTCAAAATCCCACAGTCGGGCTCCAGTAGCCATGCTGTGTACTGCCCGTGCATGTAAGAACATACCCAACACAATGAAAAATAAGAAATGAAATAGAAAGGGCATGGAAAATATCAAATCATAACTGCAGAGGAAAAAAGTCAAATTTAAGCTTAGAGTTACTGCAAAGTTACTGCAACCCATCATATTTTATTTTGTGCTTCCTAGTTAGTGGCTAAAACTAAGGGCAAAACTGACTAAATATAATTTGTTGTAATCTTGAGGGAAATGCACAGCAAGATGTTTCTTGATCAAGAAAACTGATACTATGGAGCTTTATATTCAGTACTTTGATGAAACAGCACTAAAATGTCCTCAACAACATCTTTACAAAGAATCAGTGATTCTTAGACCTCTAAGAGGAGCCAGTGTGATGCCTAAGCATAGGCATGTAGGCTACTTGGCAGACAGACTCAGCATAGCAGTCATCATCACGTAGTAATTTCTAGCATCCTAGTAGCTTTCTCACTGGCTTTAGTTTTGAATAAATGGGATTTTTGCTAAGATCTTACATTATGCAACAGAGGCAACCACAAAGACCACCCCTAGAAAATGAAATGGTCTTGGGCCCCTTCCTCCCTGACCTCCTGCTTCACACTGCATTCTTTGGGAAGCAGATGCTGAAACAGAGTCAGGTATACAAAAATCTGGGGAGAAGTCACACCTGTGAAAGCAAAGGGAAGAAGTAAGATTGGGCTGGAGGACCCATCAGAGCCTGACATTAACCTGACAGTCTCTGGCAGCTCAGGAATCCTTTAGGATTTCCATGTTGGGTGTAAATGACCAGACTCTTCTACTATAACTTAGTCATTGGTAGAGGTTGTACCAAGAATAGCATGATCCCAGCTAAAAAGCTGAGGCAAACCCTGAGGAATCTAACAGCTGGAGGATGTCAGCAAACCATATGCCTCACAGCTGGACAGCAAGGTCTTTCTTGAAGGGGGATCTGAGCAGCATATCTCTATGTCTGCCTCACTTCCCTATGTACAAGCGTGTACCTGATTGCAGCAGAATGAGATGAGAAACAAATATTTTTTTGTTACAATTTACCACTTCCATCTCAGCCTGCTACCCCTTAGCTCTCTTTGGGCAAAAGGAAAAAGACATTTGAAGAGCCTGCCTCTTGGATAAGTGAAAATGGAACTCTCCTCTCCTTCTCTTGGATTTCTAAACATCCCAGATCATTTCTGTGAATTCTTTTTATTAGGAAAATAGCATCCTTTAAAAGAGAAGACAAGTTGTCTATGTCTTATATTCAGAGTCAGTTTGAGCCCCATGTTGTGCAATGATCTTGTGCAATGATAATTACATGCTACCATGCCTCAAGAAATTTCCCCTTAAGTGGAGTGAGGAGGAGAAATAGTGGAGGCTCAATGCCTTGTTTTAAGAAAACATCTGTTCTTGCTGAACCTGATGCTTGTGCTTATGAGCACAGGAGTTTTTTGTGGCCCAGCAATAACCAACAACTCAGGTAGGCCAGTTGCCTCATTTAATGAGCTTCTTGGTTTCTGAATACAACAGAGGCAAAGACAGTAAGTTTTACGAGGACTTGGGTTTCCTTAATTAGACACAAGCTTTTTATTTGGTTGGGGGGACTAATGGAGAAAGGGAGACACTAGTGGCATTTGTAACTTGTTAAGACTAATTGAAAATCTTAGGACCAAAGCTTTCTGTGAAGAGAGTGCTCTAATGAGAATAAATGTGATGATTATTTACCTAATTGAGCAGTAATGACTGAGGTGTGAGCCACTTCCCCAGGATTAATAAAGAGCCGGGGAGTTGACAGTTTAGACCATTAGGCTTAGCTGGTACTTCATCTTGGCGAAGGACACAGTGCCAGAATCATATTAATATTGTAAAATGAGCCCAAAACATAGACATATACTTTTGGAGAAATAATTTTAATTGGCTAAGTACCTGACATCAGGTTGGGCCATTCAGTTTTATCATTAAACAAAGTTTCACACAAGTTCTTCAAGACTTGTGCCATTTACAGTGTTCTCAGCATTCAGTGATTAAAAAAGAAAAGTAGAAGAGGGACCCTTATCAATATCAAAAATAGTTTTTTGTGCAACCAAAAGCAAGCAAGCTATTATTATATACACACACTTGCTTTAAAAACAACACTAAAGACATTGAGTTGAGCTGGAAGCATTGCATACTCTGAGATACACAGTTGATATTGTTACCCACAGTGTCCCTTCAGGAAAGCCAGAGGTCATCTGTAACACCACAATTAAGGATAAAAGGATCTTATATTATCAGAAATTTCAATGTCTTCATAAAAATTGTGTTTATATTCAATATCTCCCTTATTTAGTGTGACAAATGTTCATGTACGAGTCATCTCAAGAAAAAGAGTTACTCAGCTTGCTACGTATTCATTATTCTATGGCTCTGCTATGCAGGGGAAAGTGCAAACAGCAACTGAGAGCAAGCAGGAATCTAAGACATGGGACTCAACTTGCCCTTTACACAGGGTGAATCCTACACTAGTGACCTTTGTGTTTTAAGGAAGTTTGCAAATATGTTTAATTGGACAACATTTCTTCCTTTATCTAGCAAGCACTGAGTATCTTGCCAGGCACTATGAAAAAAGATAAAACTATAAACATGAGCAAGGCACAGCCACTGCCAATCAGAAGCTTACAATCTAGCAGAGATCTTAAAATGCAGGGAGCTCTTTTAGAAATCTGCTTAGGGATCAAAATTTCCAATCACACTTTTCCTTCCAGCATCTTTATTCTGTAATCATTATTTTAATCTTCATTGAATGAGATGATTAATGTGGTTCCATCTGCTGTATGAAATCACCCATGCTACAGTCAGCCAATCAAACAACAGCAGTAATAATGTACTACTTCATTTAATGGAAATTTACCAAGCTGTTACTAGGTAATATCACAGTTTTAGGGCCTGGAGAGGTAGAGCTGAACTAAAAATAATAATCTCTGTTATCCCATAGTATAGTGGAATAGGAAAGAAATACAAAAAAAAATAATGTGTTCATGTATTATAGGTACTATAATAGTAGGGTAGGAAGATACACAGAAGTGGGAATAACCAAGCCAATCTCAGTACTCAGAAAAGGTGTTATAAAGGAGGTAACCTTGAATTAAACCTTGAGGAAATGGATATTCTTCAGGTAGAGGTGTATAAAGAGCTTCCCACACCAATGGAGCAGCATAAAGAAATGGCATGGCAGAGTGAACAGTTGGGTATGGTCAAGGAAACTCTGAACTGCATCTTCTTCACCACCTCAACTGATCACTCAATGCTCTCCATTCTCTCAGCAAACACCCTGACTAAACTCCCATGACTAGCAGGATATTATTAGACTTAACAAACCTGTCAATTTACGCTTTCCCTTTAGAAAGACTTGACTTTTGTTTTAGTGAACTGCAATAGAACTAAGCTCAGGAGATGCAACTATGAAACATGAAGGAACATTATAAAAATCTCTGCAATGAGATTCTGCCTTAGATTGCTTTGCTGATATGTCAACTGATTACTCCAATTTAAAGAAACCCAAACTGGAAATTATAAAAGATAAATTATGAGTGTATTTTATGCAAAAAAGAATCAAATCAAATCAAAGTCTTGGCTCTACATTAAACAAATGACAAATGCATGTTTGTTTTTATCAAAATGTTTTAGGGTAGATTTGTATGTATGCTTTATTTCTTTAACCAATGTTTTAATCAGTTAAACAGCTGCTATTATTAATGTGCTGGTTGAAAGTGTTTTTCTTAAAGTACAAATTTAAAATAGAATGAGAAAAGATCAGACTTGAGAAGAAGGAAAGTCACAGCAGGACATTTGGAATTTATTCTCTAGACCAGAGGTCTGCAAACTCCAGCCTACAAGCCAAATCCATCCTGCAGCTTATTTTTATAAATAAAGTTTTATTGGAATACAGCCAGGCCCATCCAGTTACAGAATTGTCTATGGTTGCTTCCACTCTACAATGGCAGATTTGAGTAGTTGTTACAGAGACTATACGCAAGTGTGCAGGAGAGTTTAGACCACGCCTACAGGAAAGGAATGAAATACTACCCTCCTTCCTAGACACTTCCCCAAACAAAAAACTTAAGTCAGTGTGGGACCAAACACTGTTGCCCCACAGAGCACTAATAAAGGCAGATAAATGACTGAGAAAACCCTATCCCTTGGGGACAGAGGCCAGAAATGGCAACACCAATACCATTGGAAGTCTTCTACTTCTAGAGAAGGACATGAAATTCTCTCATATGCAACACCCATCACAGATACAAGGCAGGAGTTTGATTTTCATGGGGAGGAGGAATTGGAACACTGAGAACACCCCACCCCTAAGGCCCAGGCACACTGGCCTATCTGGGTCTGTGGCTGAACTGGGACAAAAGAGAAGCCCTAAAACCACCAGTAGCAAGCATTGAGTAACAAGCAGTAGCAGTATTACAGCAAAACAGGCACAGCTGAAAGCAGAGAGTGGGGCATTAAAACCCTTCAGCATCTCAGCTACTATGGTAATAGAAAATCCAAAGAAAAATTTGAAGCCCATAGGAGGCTGAGGATGACCCTACTAACAACAAAACTCAAGTCTAGCTAGACTCCTAAGCAGATCGATTTAACACCCCACTCTAACAACCTTAAAGAAGTGTGCCCATTTCCATGCATAAATACTATGTATCTCAATATTTGCTATACTCTACACAAAATGTTTGCCATTTAATCAAAATGTATGAGACTCAAAAAGAAAATGCAACCCACTGTTAACAGCCAAAGCAATCAACAGAACCAAACAGAGACATGACTCCAATGTTGGAGCTATTAGACACTGACTTTAAATAATTACAATAAGAAAAATATATTAAAAATACTTCATGAAAGAGGATATATGGATGGCAAAGAAGCACCTTTAAAAGTGTTCAACAGTTTATAGACTATTAATGGAAATGTAAATTAGTTCTTCCACTGTTGGAAGCAGTCTGGAGAGTTCTCAAAAAACTTAACTACCATTGGAATTAGCAATCCCATTACTGGGCATATACCCAAACAGAAGCAAACTGTTCTCCCAAAAGGATGCATGCACTCATATATTCATCATAGCACTATGTATATTCACAATACCAAAGACATGGAATCAACCTAAATGCCAATCAATGGATTGGATTAAAAAAATGGAATACTATGCAGTCATAAAAAAGAATGAAATCATGTCTTTACAGCAACATGGATGCATCTGGAGGCCATTATCCTAAGTGAATTAATGCAGAAACAGAAAACCAAATGCCACATGTTCTCATTTATAAGTGGGAGTTAAACCTTGGATACACATGGACATAAGGATGGCAACAGTAGAGGGGAAAAGGAAGAACTAGAGCAAGGGATGAAAATCCAGCTATCGGGCACTATGCTCAGTACCTCTGTAATGGGATCAGTCGTACCCCAAATCTCAGCACCACACAATATACCCATGTAATAAGCCTGCACATGTACCCCCTGAATCTAAATTAAAGTTGAAATCATTTCTAAAAAAAGAAAAGAAAAATGAACGAATTGAAAATAAAAAGATGTTCAACATGATTAGTCATTAGAGAAATGAAAAATAAAGCCATGATGAAATATCACTACATATCTAGTAGAACAAGTAAAAGAAAACACACTGACAGTCCTGAGTGCTAGAAAGTGTGTGGAACCACAGTCTCTCTCTCATACATTGTTTGTGGGAGTACACAGTGGTGCAGCAACATTGGAAAACTGCTGGGCAGTTTTTTATGAAGCTAAACATATATTTACTTACTCTGTGGCCCAACAATTCCACTTCTGAGTATTTGTCCTAGAGAAATGAAAATTTATATTCACACAAAAACCTGTACATGAATGTTTATATCAGCCTTGTTTGAAATAACGAAAAACTGAAAATAACCCAAACATATTTCAGTGAGTGAATAAACATATTGTAATACATTTATACAATTTAAAACTATTCGGCAATAAGAACAAACAAATGATACACACACCTTAGAAGAATTTCAAAGGCATTATGATGAATTTTTTTTTTTTTTTTTTTGAGATGGAGTCTCGCTCTGTTGCCCAGGCTGGAGTGCAGTGGCGCAACCTCAGCTCACTGCAAGCTCTGCCTCCTGGGTTCACGCCATTCTCCTGCCTCAGCCTCCCGAGTAGCTGGGATTACAGGCGCCCGCCACCACGCCCGGCTAATTTTTTTGTATTTTTAGTAGAGACAGGGTTTCACTGTGTTAGCCAGGATGGTCTTGATCTCCTGACCTCGTGATCCACCCACCTCGGCCTCCCAAAGTGCTGGGATTACAGGCGTGAGCCACCGTGCCTGGCCTATGATGAATTTTTTAAAGCTAATTTTTAAAGGTTGCATATTTTATAATTCCATTTACATAAGATTCTTAAAATCACAAAACTATAATGATAAAGAACACATTAGTGTTTGCTAGGAAATGGGTGGGTAGGGAGTGTGGCTATAAAGGGATAGCACAAGGGAATTTCTCGACAGTTGTAGAACTGTTCTCTATCCCGACTGTGGTGTTAGTGACATGACCTTATATGTATGTGAGATTAAATTTCATTGATATATGAAATGCTTGTAAAAATTGGTGATGTGCAAATAATTCTATAGTTTAGTTAACAGTATTATACCAATGTCAATTTCCTGGTTTTCATCATTATACTGATATTGACCAGGTAGAGCGTACATGGGAAACTTCTGTCTTATTTTTGCAACTTTAATATGGGTCTTAAATGATTTCAAAATAAACACTTTAAAACATTCTCCCTACTAAATAACCATGATTAATAGGTTAAAGTTTCCAGGGGAAAAAAGTGGACAACATAGATGAACAGTTGAGTGATTTCACAGAAAGATAAAAACTATAAGCAAGATTCAAGTAGAAATGTGTGGGGGAAATAAATCACAATAGTAATTCACAGATTTAATTCTAGGAATCGTAGACTTTACACAGCCAGAGGAAGAATTAGGTAATCTGAAGATAGATCCATAAAAATTGCCCAAAGTGAAAATCAGTAAGAAAAGGACAAAGAAAGTGGATGAGGGGAACAAAGTATTTAAAACTGATGGGACAATATCAAATAGTCTAAAATATATGTCATTGAAGTTACAGAAGGAGAAGAGAGAATGGGCAAAAGAAATCTCTGAATGATAGCTAGAATTCTCCAAAAATAATGAAAGCCTCAAATCATAGATCCAAAATTCTTAAATAACCTGAAGCAGAATACATTTTAAAAAGCTAGCTATAACTTATCCAAAGTACCAAATAAGGGTAAAGAAGAAATTGAAGGAAGACAGTGGAAAATATATGAACATATTAAATCAGAGAAATTCTTAAAGAATACAAAATTACAGCTAGATAGAACTAGAATAAGTTCTAGTGTTCCATATCACTGTAGAATTACTGTAGTTAACAATAATATATGGTTTCAAATAACTAAAAGAATATTGAATGATCCTCACAAAAAAATGATAAATGCTAGAGATGATAGATATGCCAGTTATACTCTGATAACTATATGTACTGAGACATCACCATGTAGCCCCATGAATACGTACACTTATTTTGTCATTTTAAAAATTAAATTAATATAAAGAGGTAAAGACAAGAATTATAGCTGACTTCTTGTCTGAAGCAATTAAAGCCAGATGATAAAACATATCTTCAAAGCCAGCTGGGGGGACAACTATCACCCAGAATTCTACATCTAGCAAAAATACCTGTTTAAAATGAAGATACAATAAAGACTATTCAAAATTTTTGTAATGGGAGAATTCCTTACCAGCAGACCTGTACTTTAAGAAACATTAAAGAAAGTTCTTCTGACAGAAGGAATGTGAAACCAGACCAGAAATTTTATCTACACAGAGATGTGAAGAACTCTGAAAATAGTAAAAATAAAGATTAATATTAAAAACCACATTTTTCTTAATGTTAAATGACTCTAAAATGTAATTGACTACTTGAAGAAAAATTGTAGCAGTGAGATTTATAACCCATGTAAAATTTAAATGTCTGATAACAATAGCACAAAGTTTATGAGGAATTTGAATGTCTAAGTCTTCACAATATGTAAGAATTTGTATAATATTATATAAAACATCTAATACTCAGTCTTTACTTGCTGCAGGGAAGATCAATTTGGCAGGTCCAGCACTGGAATTACCATTTAGATTAGTTAGGAAACTGCGGAAGTTCAAGAAAGAAATCATCAGT
This sequence comes from Pan troglodytes, assembly GCF_028858775.2. Taxonomy (NCBI): domain Eukaryota; kingdom Metazoa; phylum Chordata; class Mammalia; order Primates; family Hominidae; genus Pan; species Pan troglodytes. The sequence continues at coordinate 40,546,098 of NC_072404.2, forward strand.
ACCTAGAGTATGCCAAATAATAGTAAGAATACAGAGAGGATTCAAATTTGAGATCTACTTAGTAAGGTAAAATAAGGAGGATTTGGTGACTGAGTATTGAGATGTTCTGAATGTGAGGTAGAGGGAAGAGTCTACTATGTATTATGGGTTCCTGGCTTGGGTGTCCCTAGCAGATAGTGGTGCTATCAAGTGAGTCTGAGGAGAGACGAGGATAGGATCATTAATATGAAAAGTTAATGAGTTTGGATTTTAACTGGGGTTTCAGGCAATTTACATGTAATGTTATTATTGATGTGTTTGGATTGAAATCTACCACTGGTTTCTTGCTTTTATTTGTTCCATCTATATTTTTCTTCCTTTTTTCCTTCTATTTCAGCCTGGATTAATTGAGCTTTTTATGATTTCATTTTGTCTCCACTATTAGCTTATTAATTATGCCTCTTTTTCTATTTCTTTTAATGTTGTCCTAGGCTTCACAATGTACATCCTCTCTACATTCCTACAGTTATTTAACATACATTTCTTCCTTGAACTTCTGCATAGTTTCCTAATTAAATGGTAATTCCAGTATTGGACCTAACAAATTGATCCTCACCACAGCAACTAAAGAAATCTATTTATAATACATGTTTGGAGACATAAACATTCAACAACTCTCACAGTATAAAAAAATACACCTCTTTTAATTGGCATGTGAGACCCAGAAGTCTGGATTCTTCTTGTTTCTGCAGACCTATTTTTGCCACTTCCTAGCTCCTATTTAGGCTTCAGCAACAACAAACAGATGCTTAATATACACAAGCCAAGTAGTTTCTCATCTCCGTAACTTTGTTCATGCTGTTATATGTGCCTAGAATCAATATTCTGCATTCCTTTCTCACCTGACCAATCCTCACTGAAAAGCTCAGCTATTGCCTCATTCTTGACTTCTTCCCTGTCCACCTGCTTTTGTGCTCCAACTGGAACCCCATTCATGTTTACAAGAAACCCTCAAAGGACATTAAAGCCTGTTGTGACTCTACTTTGGCTTTTCTGAGTATTAAAATTTCCTAAGATCTTTCACAGGACAAATTTTTAAAAGCAAGAGTAATACATGGAGGTGATTAAGCCTTTAAAGTGTACCCTTTGTTCCCAAGGTCTTGTTAATTATCATTTAGGAGCAGTTTATCTGCAATGTGCTCAATTACTTAGGTAACTAAATAGCTTTTTACTGATCAGCATTGAACATCATTTGCTTAATAGCAACTAACAAATGCAGTGGCAGAGTTCCACTGATAGTCTACTTTCAGAAATAGGCTTATTTAAGATTGAGCTCCAGGGGAAAAATAGATTCTAACAGAATAGATTATTGTTATTTACATAACCACTTAGGTCTAGAGAAACAAAATAATCTTTCCGTTTTTTAAAATTAAGGAATCAGTAAGCCAAAAGAGAATATCCAAGTAACTCCCAAGTCCATTCCGTTCATTCATCCAGTCCATTTGTGCCATGAAAATCTTCATGACATTCCTATTTGATCAATCACAACCCACAGCTCTCAATGACTGCTCACATCTGACCTTCTCAGTAAGGACTTCTCTTATAGCTTAGAACAGTCATAGGATTTTTCCTCTCCAAGCTTTTGACACTTTGGATTATAGATCCCATGTGCTTGCCAATGCTTTTTTTGTTAACTATAGAAAAATAAAAAGCAAATGCAGACAGGCGAAAGACTCAGAGGGTCACATAACCTTGTATGGTGAACTATACCATGTGAATGGTCAAGGAAAGCTTCTGGAGCATGGGACATATTAGCTAGGTGTTGAAAGAAGAATAGGAATTCAATAGGCTGGAAAATGGAGGGAGGGTATTCCAAGCAGAGGGAACGCCTATCTAGATGCACAAATGTATGATCAATATGGTGTTCAACATTGAAATGCCACATGGGGACCTGACAAGAGGTAGTTGTATTCGTTTGTTTTGTGCTGCTGTGATGGAATGCCACAGACTGTATAATTTATAAACAGAAATTTATTAGGACACAGTTCTGGAGGCTGGGAAGTCGAAGGTCCAGGTGCCAGAAAGTTCAGTGTCTGGTTAGGTCATTCCCTTCCAAGATGGTGCCTTGCATGCTGCCTAGATCCTCACGTGGCAGAAGGCCAAAGGGAGAAAGAGGATGAGCCCATTCACTTTTTATAATGGCATTAATCTATTCATGAGGGCTCAACCTAAATGCTTCCCATTAGGCCCCACTGTCACATTGGGAATTAAGTTTCCAGCACACCAATTCTTGGGCACACATTCAAACTGTAGCAGTAGGCAAAGCCAAATAGTGGAAGGCTTTTATTCTAAGCTGTGGGACTCAGCTTTATTCTGTTAACAGTGAAGATGCAGAAAGGGCGAGATGCAGTGGCTCATACCTGTAATCCTAGCACTTTGAGAGGTTGAAGTGAGTGGATCACTTGATCCCGGGAGTTCAAGTCCAGCCTGGGCAACATAGTGAGATCCCGTCTCTATGAAAATTTTTAAAAAGTTACCTAGGTGTGGTGTCACGTACTGTTCCCAACTACTCAGGAGGCTGAGGCAAGAGGATCACTTGATCCTGGGAAGTTGAGGCTACAGTAAGCCATGATCACACCACTGCACTCCAGCCTGAGTGACAGCAATACCCTGTACCACTTCCCCACCAAAAAAGATGCACAAAGGGGAGATTTATCTCCCTAGTTTTCTAAAGGAGTAAAAGCAACTTCTGTGGGTGGAATAGCCCTGTAAGTAGAAGGGGCCAAAAGATAAAAAGGGCAACCAAGGAAGGGAATGAGGGGATGAGAAGAAGACAGGGACTCATGTCTGCACATTAGTCTAGGGAATAAAGAAGAAAAGACACAACATCAATCTAAAAAGAAATAAATGAAAACAATAAAAGGCAGTGTTGAAGGCAGTCAAACACTGACTTCTATAGTATGGGTTAAAGCCTAGCTTCACCTCTAACTTTCTCTGAAATCTTAAAATGTTCTAACCTTTCTTATTTTGTTCATCTATAAAATGGAGACTTTATCTCAGTTTGTTGTGAGATTAAATAAGTTAATGATTCTAACTACTTAGAACCTTGCCAAGGATATAATAACCGCTTAATAACCCCTCACAATCATGTTCTGTGTTCTAGAGAAGTCAGGTTAAGGGTAGTAATTCTCTTTTAAACCATGAAGTCTACCTAGAGTTATGTAGGATGTCACCATTGGGGGATGCTGTGTGGTAGGCACATGAAACCTTTCTGTACCATTTATTGTAACTTCTTGTGAGTCTCTAATTATTTCAAAATAAAAAGTTTTATTTTGTTTTGTTTTTCTTAAAGCCTTTTCAAACCACAATGGCAATTCATTCAAGCATGTGCTCAGCACTTGCTGCATGCCATACCCTGAGCTCCTTCTGTTCTAACATTAATAAACCTCATTTTCCAATATTCAGAAAGCAATTAACCAAATGACAGTGTGACTTTCCATTTTTACTATTGCTCTTTAGCAGAAACATAGCAATAAAAATAAACTATTGGAAATGAAATTATGAGTATCCTAGATTAATCCCCAAAGTTGCAGTTTCTTTTGTTGTTCAGCTGTTTGATTTTCTAAGAGCCTGAACCCAGCCAAGTGCATACGCTATTTCTGAGCAGAGTTCTGCCCAGTTCTCTGTCTGACTAGAATCGCACAGAAACCACAAATCTCTCATAAAGCCTAATGGTGCTTCTCAACAGAGGCATGATTGGAATTCTGAGCTGGATAATTTAATACTAGGGTACAGCCCATGGGTAGTACAGAAAAGAGTCAATACTTGCCTTGTCTTTGTACAACCAGGATGTATGTCTGCATGACAATAATGAAGACTCAATTTCAGCCCCCATTCACCCTTCCACAACAGCAGGGGCAGGGCACCCTAGAGCATAAATAATCTGAACAACCCTGTGTTGGGGGCCTGCTGAAGATGCTTAACATCCCTGGCCCCATCCACTAATTGTCTGCCATCAATCACAACTTGACAGTTACAAGTAAACTGCCTGTGTTCTCCCCATATGCCTGCCTTTCTCATTGTGTAAAAACAGCTCTACCTCCATCTGCTAGTCACTCCCAATCACTCTTGCCAAGATGGTGACTCCTCTTCTTGCCTGCTAGTCCCTAGACACAAAGAGTCCAAAGTGCCCTGGTGGCAGCCATAGCTTTTAGTTCAATGGTACCTTTGCTATGTTCCCTGGCTGAAGTACACTTCCTTTGGTGACCAGGACCTCCAACTTGAAGAGCACAGAGGTGCAGATGAAGAAGTGCAAAGCCCTTCAGTGGGTCAATGGGAGTGATGTTAACTTAGGCCATTTCTTCCTCTACCCCTTGATTCTAAGTCCTATGTATACTTCCTGTTAGGGACCCAACACCATGAAGTGGGCTCTGATTTAACACATATGCTGCACTTTAAAGGATGGGACCCTAACCTTTCAGAGCATTACCTTTAAGTGGCACTTCATATGTTCCTTCAGTAGTTCATTCTAGGGCTCTAAAAGTACAGCTACTTCTGTCTGCTGTAGTATGTAATACAAACAGTAGGTTCTAGGATCATGAGCTATCCTACACCCCCTTCACAATTAAGTGGGTCCCCTGATCACATACTATGTTGTGTGGATTTCCCTTCTTGTTTGGTAATCTAAAAGCCCCCAGATAATAGTTAGCTGTGTTGACTATGACTCAGAGATCAGGAAAGGAAAGCTTATACCCAGAATAAGTGCATCATTGGAAGGATGGACAGCTGGCTGATGCAGGACAGAGGGGACCCAATGTAGTCAACTTGCCACAAATCAACCAGTCGAATCTCCTGAAGACCTAGTAACCTATTGAGGGCTCCTTGTTGGTCTCTCTTGTTAGCAAGTTGGACATTCAAAATCAGCAGTAGCTAGATTTGCCAGGATAATTGGTAGTCCATTGTATTGGCTAATGAGTAGTCTTGCTCTCTGCCACTGTGGCCACTCTATTCATGTGCCCATCATGCCAGTATTTAATCCAATGACAAAGCCTGGATAATGTCAACTGGACAAGTTATCTTGTCTATTTGTTTTTTCAGTGCTTCTTGTGTACTTGATGCTTTCCAATTAGTGTTAAATGCATGACACAAAAATCTTCACACATTGTGCCCACTCTCATAGTCCCAACCACATGTCTCTGTCTCAGACTCTTGTTTCCAATCTCCAAGTCCCTTTCATTCAGGTCCCTGTCCACACAGCTAGACTATTGGCTACTGTGCAGAAACCTATACATATATTCACACCTTAGGCCAATTTTTCTTCCACACGAATAGATAACCATATTCATTGCTTGCAGCTTCATTCATTGGGAAGATCTTCGTTCTCCACTGTCTTCCAAGGCTACCCCATAATTCAGCTGTACTTCAGTGACCATCTATTTTTGCTTTACAGCTACTTAAGGAACTAACCCATTGTCAGCCAGGATTGGCCTTTTACCTCCCTTTCAGCTAGTCATAGAGAACCCCCATATAGCCATAAGTGTGAGCTATGCAAGGGCACTGGTACAACCCTGGTGGGTGACATGGAGGCATCTGTGCTACTTGCTCATGCAGCCTCCTCATGCCGATCTAGTCCCATATGGGTTTGATCCCAGATGTGCCATTTCCATTTTCCAATAGAAGGCTGTGGGACACGTCTGAGTGTATGACTTAGTGCATTGGCAATAATCTAGCTCATAATGGTCAGTTCCAAATACATTTGGTGCCCCATTATCAGCTGTTCCATCTTGACCAAGGCTCAGCAACATTCTAGGAAGGGTTTCTCAAAAGGTGTATAACTTTATATTGAAAATGGATGGCATTGCTTCAGAGCCCTAGGGGCCTGCATTCTGATTCTTTCACTTGGGCATCCATCAACTACAAACTGTATCTTTCCCCACTAACACATTCAGCACCATGGGGTCAGCCAGATCATATGCCCCAAGTAGTAGGGTTGCTTATACTGCAGCCCATACATGCTGCAGAGCCCTTTCTTGCTTTCTTGCTCCAGGCCCACTCAAAGCTGTGAGACTTCTATGTAGTTCAGTATATGGGAACAAAAATATTCCTAGATGTGGAATGTGTTGCCTCCAAAACACAAAGAGGCCTACCAGGTATCTTGCTCTATTTATTGAGATTGAGAATGTAAGATACAGCAATTTAACTTTTACTTGAAAATGCAGTGGTGGGAGTGGTATTCTAGCAGACTTTCACTACTGAACCACTAAAAACTTTACCGATGTGGCATATTCCTGAATTTTCACAGGGTTTGTCTCTCACCCTCCAGAGTGTATGTGTCCTACCAATGCCTCAAATGTATTAGACACTTCTTGTTGACTCTTAATGACATCTTTGATGTAAATGGATCAATGTGATATTCTACAGAATGTTCAGATGGTCCATGTCTCTTCAGACCTTATTATGACAGATGTTTGAAGAGGTAACATAGCCATGGGCAAAGCAGAAAATGAATATTATTGTCTGTTTCATGTGAATACAGACTCTGATTTTTTTGGATGTGTCTTTGTCTGGTTTTGGTATCAGGATAATATTGGCTTCGTAGAATGAGTTTGGAAGTATTCCCTCCTCCTCTATTTTTCAGAATAGTTTGAGTAAGATATTAGTTCTTCATTAAATGTTTGGTATAATTCAGCAGAGAAGCCATCAGTTCCTGAACTTTTCTTTATTGGAAGACATTTTATTATAAGATCTTGTTATTTGTTATTGGTCATAGTTCAATCTTGGTACATTGTATGCATCTAGGAATTTGTTCCTTTCTTCTGTAATTTCCAATTTATTTACAATTTATTTATTTGAGTCTTCTCTCTTCTTTATTAGTCTGGCTGAAGGTTTGTCAATTTTGCATGACATTTCAAAAATCCAACTTTTTGTTTCATTGATATTTTGTATTGTTTTCTTCATCTCAATTTCATTTATTTCTGCTTTGATATTTATTATTTATTTTCTGCTCCTAATTTTGACTTTGTTATGCTCTTCCTTTCCTAGTTCTTTAAGATGCATCATTAAGTTGTTTATTTAAAGTTTATCTTCTTTTTCAATGTAGGTACTAATAGCTATAAACTTCCCTCTTAGTGATTTTGCTGTATCCCATAGATTTTGGTATGTTGTGTTTCTATTATCATTTGTTTCAAGAAATTTTTAAATTTTCTTCTTAATTTCTTCATTGACCCACTAGTCATTCAGGAGCATATGGTTTGATTTCCATGTATTTGTATAGTTTCCAAAATTCCTCTTGTTATTGATTTCTAGTTTTATTCCATTATGGTCAGAGATGATGCTTCATATTATATTATTTTGTTTTAATGTTTTCAGGCTTTTTAGTGGTTTAACATATAGTCTACTCTTGAGAATGACCCCTGTGCTGTGGAAAATAATGTGTATTCTACAGCTGTTGTTTGGTCTATAGCGCAGATTAACTCTCGTGTTTCTTTACCAATTTTCTGTCTGGAAGATCTGTCCAATGGTGAAATTGTGGTGTTGAAGTCTCCAGCTATTATTGTATGGGGTCTACATCTCTCTTTAGCTCTAACAATATTTAATTTATATGTCTGGGTGTTCCAGTGTTGGGTGCATATATATTTACAATTGTTATATTCTCTTGCTGAATTGACCCCTTTTTCACTATATAGTAACCTTCTTTATCTCTTCCTATAGTTTTTGTCTTGAAATCTATTTTGCCTGATATAAGCATAACTAGCCCTGCTCTTTTTTGGTTTCCATTGACATGGAATATCTTTTCCCATCCCTTTATTTTCTGCCTACATGTGCCTTGTGTCTTTATTGGTGAAGTGTGTTTCTTGTAAGCAACAGATCATTGAATCCCTTTTTTTTTTCAATCCGTTCAGCCACTTGGTGACTTTTGATTGGCAAGTCTCAGAGTCTCATCCAAAGTCTTCAATGTACCTGGGTATTGCTGCTGGTTATTCTGAGCCCAAGGACTCTTTAGTTAGCAGGTGATGAATGTTGCCAGGACTATGTCCTTCCCTTCAAGGCAGTAGTTTCCCTTCTGGCCTAGGGCATGTCTAGAAATGCCATCCAGGAGCTAGAGCTTGGAAAGGGGGCCTCTCAGAGCTGACTAGTGCCCTCTCCTTTTGTGACTGTGCTGGTATCCAAGATGTAAGACAAAATCCTTCCTACTCCTTCCTTCTCCTTCTTCTCCTTTCCTTAAGTGGAAGAAAGAGACCTCTTTTGGAGCTGTGAGAATTGCAGCCTGGGGTTAGGGGAGGGGTAGTGCCAGAACTCCCTTAGCCACCCAAGCTGGTATCTCAGTAGGCCATGTGCCTCCCCAGTGTACTGGTTCTGGGCCCAGTTCAGAACTAGAACTTGCTTGAAAGTTGCACTCCTTGTGGCCTAGACTGACTTTCAAGTGTATTTAGAGCCCTAGAGCACTTTAGCTTGCAGTGGTAAGGCTTGTGGGAACTCAAGTTCTGACCACCAGGATTGGTGATTTCCTTCTGGCTAGAGCTAATATAAATGCTGTCTCCATGGGGTGGGGCATCAGCTGAGTTTGGCCCAGTTTTCTTTTATGCTATAATAGGACAGCACTAAGTTCAATGCCTCACAATTGCTGTGCTTTTCTCCCCTGGCACCTAGGAATGCTCTCCACACCCTGCTGCCATTGCTGGGGGATGGGAGAGTGGTGGCGTCAGAGATTTAAAACTGTTTTTTTTTTTTTTTCTACTTCTTCAGTGCCTCTTTCAGCAATATGAAGTTAAAACCAAGCACTATGAGAGCTCACCTGATTTTTGGTGCTTACAAAGCTACTTTTTTTATGTGTAGATAGTTGCTAAATTAGTGTCCTTGCTGAGGGAGGAAGAGGGAACGATCAATGGAACCTTCTATTCTGCAACCTTGCCTGCAGCACTCTTTTGAGAAAGATTCTGGATTACGTGATAAATTAGTGATGTCTGTCATGGAGGGGTGAGGGGCAGTTTTTAGACATATAGCCTATTTTGCCATTTCTGCTATAAACATCTGCACGGCTTGTACAATCTGTAACTATAGAATTGAGTACAGATGACCTGCCCACAAGAGGAAAAATGTCCTGACCTTGGCCTTAGTGCCTCTGTAATTCAACCAAGTACATTAATTAAATGGATAGATCATACACTTGCTGTTTTCCAAGTGTAGAGGTTGAAAGTGGAAAGGAGAAGAAAGCAAAGAAACCTGGGAGGAGGGCGACTAAGACTGGGCATAAGGAGAAACAAGAGGTCCAATTTGCAAAATAATGGGTGTAGTAAGGGGAATTTTGAAGTATTCTCCAAAGATAACGATTTTGCTTTTCTCAATTTTGTCCTCTTGATTCTCACACAGTGCTTTCTTTAGTACAGACCTACATACCCTGAAAACTTCTGTTCTGTGACTTAAAAAGTCAACTCTATAATTAGCATGATTCCTCTTCAGTCATTACTGAAATTCTTCCTAGGTGGTTACATTTAAGTGGTAGGAAGCTTCAATAATATAAGTCAAAGAACTCCTACCTTGCTTTGCATTTCCTCAGTGGCCATCTGATAAAGCAGGAAGGAAAAAAATTAAAAATGAACCTCCCCAGGATTTCATTTCTATTGTGGCTTAGCTGCAAATGTGAAAAATAAAAATAAAAATAAAAATAAACCCTGAATGTAAGCACTTGTATGTTTTTGTTAGATTCTTTCACAGGACTGGTCAACATCTTGACAGATATTATTTGGCGATTCACTGGAGACTTCATGGCACCTGACCTGGTTTGCCGAGTGGTCCGCTATTTGCAGGTATGTCACACCTTCCAAATGTGATGAGACAAACTGATACCAGAGTTAGCTTTTAGATTTATCTAAGGAAAATCATATAAAACCTTGCATTCCTATGCATCAAACTGCCCGCTTTCTCCTAGGTAGAAGGGCAATGAAAATTTGATTTTTAATGTATTTCCTTTGCTAAAAATAGTATCTATATAAAGAAAACACGAATGAGCCACAAATGAGCAATGCTAAGGATGTAAAGCATTCATATTTCAAATGTTAAATAAAATGTCTGGGTCAATACTAAGGATTTTGGCATATTGTGGATAATCTCCAAAAAGTTTGTTAATTATATTTACCTTTCACTTCTCAAATGAACTCAGCGCTGGCTACTGCTCTTTTTTGTAAACCAAGGGGAATTTGTTAGAACATAACCATTACCTATTGAATTACTGCCTAAATTATACTTTTTAAAGTATCTATTGGCATTTGAATTTCTTCCTCTCAAATTTCCTATTTTCCTTTTTGAATGATTTTATAACTGAGAGACTTTTTTTAGTTTTTCTAAGATCTATTTTTAGATTAAAGATATTGATGCTTCAAATGTCAATCTGCTTCATTGTAAGCCATATTTATGTATCATATGTATATTTGATTTAAAATATTACATATATACATATTTACATATATACATACTTGTTAATATGCATTAGATATTTATAATATAGATTTAGACACTTCAACTAAGTCTGGAAGGAATGGATTATTTCATAACTGGTATTAGGTTTGATGTGCTGTTTCTGAGTTCTTACAATTATTTTTTATTAATATATTTTTATTCTGATGCTAGTACTTCTGGTCTAAATTATTATAGCTTTATGTGTATATAATGCACTTCTAGAAAGCTTTATCCTGCTAGATTCCATTTGTTAGTAGAATCTTTCACTAAGCAAAATTATAATTTTTTTCATTGGTTTTATTATTTTCAGGTCATGGTAATGAAGTTATTCCATATTCAGAAAATGAATATGGAATAGTTACAATCTTCTTTTGTGCTCTGAATATAACCTTGAAAGTTTGGTATGTCTGAAAGAGCCTTTACTATTATGTACGGCTAGTATTTTCTCAGGGGAAATTTTTAAAAACATATTTCAATTTCTTTCTGAGGATATTTGCTTCCTTGTAAATAAATGCTTTCAATTGCTTATTATATTAGCAATCAATTGCTGAGACACAAATTATGACAAAACTTGGTGGCTTAAAACAATAAACATTTATTATCTCACAGTTTCTATTAGTCAAGAATTCAGGAACAGCTTGGCTAGGCAGATCTGGATAAAGGCTTATCAAAAGGTTCGGTCAGATGCTTTGTGGTACTGTAGTCATCAGAACGCTTGGCTGGGACTGGACAAGATGGATCACTCACATAGGTGGTAAATTAGTACTGGCTTTAGTGGAATACTCAGTTCTCCACATGGGCCTCTCTATAGGTACATTTTAGTGTCCTCACAACATAGTAGCTGGCTTTTCCAAGAATAACCTATTCAAGTGACCGAGGTAGAAGTGGCAACGTATTTATGAACTAGTCTCAAAGGTCATACACCATCACTTTCATATGATTATTTTGGTTGTACAAATCAACTTGGATTTAGTATGGGAAAAGAAGAACCACAAAACTAGGAAGTAAGGATTATTTTCGACATGTTGGAGGTTGGCAACCACACTATCTTCATATTTTTCCAAAGCATTTGATAACCTATGGTTTCTCCCAATTGTTAACTTTAAAATGTCTTCTTGATTTAGAAATATTCATGTCAGTAAAATTTTTTCTAACTGTATCTACAATAAATGTTAAGACTATATATAAAATATATCTTTTGACATAGGGAAAACGATAGAGAAAGAAATTCTGATAATTCTCTCTTCTATAAAGAAAGCAAGAAAATTGGCAAAAAAATGTCAGAATCAAATTTGTAAAACTCTGGAAATTAACCAAACACTTGCAATTACTCAGGGAGCATTTATTCAGGAAAATGGCTGAATCTCAGTGAGAAAAATGAGCTTTGCGGTGCTTTGGCTTGCATTATTCTCAGCCCCCAGTATCCAACTCTGTAACAGCCTTTAAAAGTAATAGCTCTCATTCATAGTGAAAACAAATTGTCTGACAGCCACTGCAGAAAGCAAAACAGGGATAGAGCCCTTTCAAATTCCCAAGAAATTGCCATTATTTGACACGTCTGGCAGTTCTCTGGAAGACTCCACTTGCAAGGCTGTCTTTATTTTACTTAAATCAGAACTCACCCACTGTGAAAAACCTTTCTCCTCTGGGCATTCATCAAAACAGTTACAGGCAATTGATTAACTTTGCTTATGGCTAAGGTATTGGATAATAGTCAGGGAAAACAATAGACTAACCAAAGCTTAAGAACATAAGCTGAGTAATGAGATATCCGTAGGGGATTTGAAAATCTCTGACATATTCCCAAAAATCTAGAAGACCAGGTATATGCCCAGGACTATGCTCATCCTAAGGAAAAAATAGAGAAGGCACTGAGCTGTAACCTGTGAATGATCTTGAGGCTTTGTGCAAGCAGGAAGTGAGGGCAAAGACAGAATTGTAAGTTGCCTGGCTAAGTGTCAAAATCATGCTCCAACATTCACACAGACTTCTTCTGCAATGAATGGGGGAATTAATAGTTTCTAGAATGTAAGAAAATCTCTGTTTAGGACCTATCATCAAGATCATGGAGTAGCAGATATTAATCCCTCCAAAGCATTCAAGTATAGACAGCTATTCACAAACTAAAATAGCCCAGAGAGGACTCAAGGGCCCATTAAAGAATTTGCAGCAACATCGTGAAGGAAAAAATGGAGAATAACCACATAGAAAGAATTGCTGGTGTGATTGGCACACCTAAGAGGCGATGATTTGGCTAGGAACAAAGAAGAAAGGTGGAAGCTATCAGTATTAGACACAGAAAGGACCAACATTGTCTCTAGTGGCCTGCTCCACAGGAGACACTAGCATCTTTTCCCACTGAGTAACCAACAGTCATTCCTGCAAGAGAACCCCAGAGGGGGAGATGTGGCTATACCTTCCTCCTATCCCCCAAGAAGCAGTTGCTGTCGAGCTGCTTTGGGAATGGGGTCACCACCTCTCCCAACCATGTGTAAGCTCCAGCCCTGGAGCCATGGCCACCCTGAGAATGCCCACACTCCAGACTGATAGTCTGACTACACTGGGCTCACCCATGTTTTTAACACCACAGCCAGCACCACAGTAAGCTAGTTAACACTCCAAGCCCCAATGTTAAACTCTGCCTGCATGTGTCCACACTCCAGACACTGACTTAACCACCATAGAGAGCTAGCCCCACCCAGGCCTCAGAGCCATTATAATTCTGTGCATACCTGTGCTCTCATTCTTGTCTCCTTGACTAATTTATATGTATACTATTACCAACATTACAGCAGGGGCACCTGTGCCCTGGGCAACAGCTCAGCCATAGAAAGCTACGCCTTGCCCCAACCCTGAAGCCACTGAAAGACTGTGTTCTCAGCTCCCACACTACTTTGCATGTGCACTCATGCCTCACATACTATACCATGCAGCAGAAGGGGCATCTGCACCTTGAGCACCAATGTCATTACCATTCTAATCCCAGAGCCATAATCTCTCCATGTGAGCCCATGCATCAGACCTCAGTTTCATGGCTACTCCATGAGTGTCACCCATCAGACACTGGTGATACTGCCACTAAGAGAGGCCCTACAAGCCAGGTCTAGTACCAAGAGAAATCTTCTCAGCTCCAGCTTCCCTGGTGGGGGGAAAGATCAGAAGAACCTTAGCAGCCATCACCACTGAAGACCCTATCAATTCTTGCTGCTACTGCCAATATCCACTGCTTTGGCCACTGAGGATCCTTATGATGTTTATCAACTCTGACCTGAGCTGAAAAAGCTACACAGAGACTACAAATCTGCACCATCACTGATGCTATCCCACCCAATAAACCCTCCCTCATAGGGTATGGTCTTTCCATAGTGAACTAGTTCATAAAATCTGGAAGGTGATTCTTTTTGGTTTTGTTGATGTTTATTTTTCCCTTATATTGATGTGTGTGCATTTGACTGCTTTACCAAACGCACACACATCAACATAAGGCAAAAATAAACATTAAAAAACAGACATAACATCATCAAAAGAACACAGTAATTTTACAGTAACTGGCCCCAATGAAATAGAGATATATGCAATGCTTGACCAAAAAAATCAAAATAATTTTTTTAGGAAAGCTTAGTGAACTTAAAGTACAGAGAAGCAATTCAATGAAATCAGTAAAACAGTACAACCAAAACAAAGAATTAAAGAGAGAGACTGAAATTATTTTTTAATTAAACAGAAATTCTGGAGCTAAAAAACATAATAAATGAAATAATAAATGCACTAGACAGCATCCAGCAGAAATTATCAAGTAGACAAAGAATATGTGAAGTGAAAAACAGGTTATTTGAAAATATACAACTAAAGAAGAAGAAAGAAAAAAGAATGAGAAAAGATGAAGAAAGCTTAAGAGATTTATGAGGCAGCATCAAAAGAGAAAATGTGCAATGCATTAGTCCATTCTCATACTGCTATAAGAACGTATTCAAGACTGGGTAATTTATAAGGGAAAGAGCTTTAGTTGACTCACAGTTCTACAGAGTTGGGGAGGCCTCAGGAAACTTATAATCATGGTGGAAGGGAAAGCAAACATGTCCTTCACAAGGTGGCAGGAGAGAGAAGAATGAGAACTGAGCAAAAGGAGAAGCCCCTTATAAAACCATCAGATCTCATGAGAACTTACTATCATGAGAATACCATGGGGGAAACCACCTCCATGATTTAATTACCTCCCACTGAATCCCTCCCATGACATGTAGGGATTATGGGAACTAAAATTCAAGATGAGATTTGGGTAGGAACATAGCCAAACTATCTTATACAAGTTATAGGAGTTATAGAAGGAGATGAGAGAGACAAAAAATAGAGATTATTTAAAGAAATAATAGCAGAATAGTTTGCAAATCTGGGGAAAGATACAAATATCCAGGTGTACAAGAAGGTCAGAAGTTTCTAATCAGATTTAATGAAAATAAGACTACACCAAGACATATTATAATCAAACTGTCAAAAATCAAAAACATAGAGAAAATCCTGATAACAGCAAGAGAGAAGAGGCAAATCACATATAAGAGAGTTATAACAAGGGTAGCAGAAAATTTCTCAGCAGAAACCTTGCAGAACAGGAGAGACTAGAAGAACATATGTAAGGAAAGAAAAACAAACTGCCAACCAAAAATATTTACCCAACAAAGCTGTCCTTTAGGAATCAAGTAGAGAGAAAGATTTCCCCAGACAAACAAAAGCTGAAAGAGTTCATCACCACCAAACCTATTTTCCAAAAATTTTACACAGAATCTTCATACTAAAGGAAAAAAAAAAGAGCAAGCTAATTAGTGACATGAAAATATACAAAAGTGATTTTGGGCTGAGACAATGGGGTTTTCTAGATATACAATCATGTCATCTGCAAACAGGGACAATTTGACTTCCTCTTTTCCTAATTGAATACCCTTTATTTCCTTCTCCTGCCTAATTGCCCTGGCCAGAACTTCCAACACTCTGTTGAATAGGAGTGGTGAGAGAGGGCATCCCTGTCTTGTGCCAGTTTTCAAAGGGAATGCTTCCAGTTTTTGCCTATTCAGTATGATATTGGCTGTGGGTTTGTCATAGATAGCTCTTATTATTTTGAGATACATCCCATCAATACCTAATTTATTGAGAGTTTTTAGCATGAAGGGTTGTAGAATTATGTCAAAGGCCTTTTCTGCATTTATTGAGATAATCATGTGGTTTTTGTCTTTGGTTCTGTTTATATGCTGGATTACATTTATTGATTTGCATATATTGAACCAGCCTTGCATGCCAGGGATGAAGCCCACTTGATCATGGTGGATAAGCTTTTTGATGTGCTGCTGGATTTGGTTTGCCAGTATTTTATTGAGGACTTTTGCATCAATGTTCATCAAGGATATTGGTCTAAAATTCTCTTTTTTTGTTGTGTCTCTGCCAGGCTTTGGTATCAGGATGATGCTGGCCTCATAAAATGAGATAGGGAGGATTCCCTCTTTTTCTATTGATTGGTATAGTTTCAGAAGGAATAGTACCAGTTCCTCAGAAAAAATGCTCACCATCACTGGCCATCAGAGAAATGCAAATCAAAACCACAATGGGATACCATCTCACACCAGTTAGAATGGCAATCATTAAAAAGTCAGGAAACAACAGGTGCTGGAGAGGATGTGGAGAAATAGGAACACTTTTACACTGTTGGTGGGACTGTAAACTAGATCAACCATTGTGGAAGTCAGTGTGGCAATTCCTCAGGGATCTAGAACTAGAAATACCATTTGACCCAGCCATCCCATTACTGGGTATATACCCAAAGGACTATAAATCATTCTGCTATAAAGACACATGCATACATATGTTTATTGTGGCACTATTCACAATAGCAAAGACTTGGAACCAACCCAAATGTCCAACAATGATAGACTGGATTAAGAAAATGTGGCACATATACACCATGGAATACTATGCAGCCATAAAAAAGGATGAGTTCATGTCCTTTGTAGGGACATGGATGAAATTGGAAATTATCATTCTCAGTACACTACTGCAAGGACAAAAAGCCAAACATCGCATGTTCTCACTCTTAGATGGGAATTGAACAATGAGAACACATGGACACAGGAAGGGGAACATCACACTCTGGGGACTGTTGTGGGGTGGGGGGAGGGGGGAGGGATAGCATTAGGAGATATACCTAATGCTAATTGATGAGTTAATGGGTGCAGCACACCAACATGGCACATGTATACATATGTAACTAACCTGCACATTGTGCACATGTACCCTAAAACTTAAAGTATAACAATAATAAAAAAAGAAAGAAAATATATAAAAGTATATCACTCACTGTTAAAAGTAAGTACATTTACAATACTCTAATAATGTAATGGTGGTGTGGAAACCACTGATATCATTAGGATAAAGGCTAAAAGACAAAACTATTAAAAATAATAATAGCTACAATAGAGGTATACCTCAGAGGTATTGTGGGTTCAATTCCAGAATGCCTAAATAAAGCAAATATCACAATAAAGCTAATCACAATATTTGTGTTTCCCAGTACATATAAAAGTTATATTTACATTTTACTGCAGCCTTTTAAATGTGTGATAATATGTCTAAAAAGTATACATGTTAATTTAAAAATACTTAATGGCTAAAATAAAAAGATTAACAATCATCTGAGCCTTCATCAAATATTGGCCTTTTTACTGTTGGAAGGTCTTGCTTTGATGTTGATGACTGCTGACTTATCAGGGTGGTGGTTGCCAAAGGTTGTGGTGGCTGTGGCAATTTCTTAAAATCAGACAACAATAAAGTTTGTTGCATCAATTGGCTTTTCCTTACATATAGAAAATTATCTGTAGTATGCAATACTGTTTGATAGCATTTTACCCAGAGTAGAACTTCTTTCAAAATTGGAATCAATTCTCTCAAATCTTGCCACTGTTTTATCAAATACATTTATGTACTAGTTTAAATTATTTGTTATCATTTCAGCAATGTTCACAGCATTATCACCAAGAGTAGATTCCATTTCAAGAAATCACTTTCTTTGCTCATCCATAATAAGCAACTCCTCATCCATTCAAGTTTTATTAAGAAAGTGAAGCAATTCAGTCACATGTACACACTCCACTTCTAATTCTATTTCTCTTGCTATTTCCACCACTTTTGCAGTACCTTTCTCCAGTGAAATCTTGAACCCATCAAAGTCATTCATTAGAGTTGGAATCAACCTTCTACACTCCTGTAAATGTTGATACATTCACCTTCTCCCATAAATCATGAATGTTCTTAATGACATCTAAGTAGTGAGTCCTTCTGGAAGGTTTTCAATTTCTCTTGTCCTGATCCAGCAGAGGAATTACCATCTATGGCAGCCATGGCCTTACAAAATGTATTTCTTAAATAATAACACTGGAAAGTCAAAATCACTCCTTGATCTATGGGATGCAAAATGGATGTTGTGTTAGCAGAAATGAAGACAAGTTTAATCTTTTTGTTCATCTTCATCAAAGCTCTTGGGCAACAATGTGCATTGTCAATGAGCAGTGATATTTGGAAAGGAATCTTTTTTTCTGAGCAGTAGATATCAACAGGGAGCTTAAAATATTCAGTAAACCATGCTGTGAACAGATGTGCTGCCCTTTAGGCTTTGTTGTTTTATTTATAGAGCACAGGCACAGTAGATTAGTCTAATTGTTAAGGGCCCTGGGATCTTTAGAATGATCAATGAGCATTGGCTTCAACTCAAAGTCACCACCTGCATTAGCTGTTAAAAAGAATATCATGATGTCCTTTGAAGCTTTGAAGCCAGGCATTGACTTCTCCTCTCTAGCTATAGAAGCGCTAGATGGCATCTTCTTCTAGTATTTTACTGTTTGTTTCCACTGAAAAACTATCGTTTACTGTAGCCACCTTCATCAGTTATCTAACCTCAATATTCTGGATAACTTAATGCAACTTCTATATTATCACTTGATGCTTTACCTTGCATGTTTATGTTACAGAGACAACTTCGATCCTTAAACCTCATGAAACAAACTATGCTAGCTTCAAACTTTTCTGCTGCAGCTTTCACATCTATCTCAGCCTTCATAGAGGTGAAGAGAGTTTAAGAACTTGTTCTGGATTAGGCTTTGGCTTAATGTCGCAATTAGTTTGATCATATATCCAGACCACTAAAACTTTCTCCATATCAGCAGTAAGCTTGTTTCATTTTCTTGTAATTTGTGTGTTCACTGAAGTAGTCATTTTACTTTTCTTCAAGAAAGTTTCCCTTACATTCACAACTTGGCTAACTGGCCCAAAACTAAGCTTTTGGCCTATCTTGGTTTCTGACATGCTTTTTCTCCCTAAGCTAAGTCATTTCTAGCTTTTGATTTAAAGTGAGACATGTGTGACTCTTCCTATCACTTGAACACCTAAAGACAATTTCAGGGCTATTTATTGGCTTAATTTCAATATTACTGTGTCTCAGAGAATAGGAACAGCTGAGGAGAGGGAGACAGATGGAGCAACAACCAGTTGGTGGAGCTGTCAGTATGCACACAACATTTATCAGTTAAGTTTGTCACCTTATATGGATGCGATTTACAGCACCACAAAACAATTACAATAGTATCATCAAACATCACTTGATCACAGATAGCCTTAATGGACGTAATAATAACAATAATGAAAAAGCTCGAAATAACCAAAATATGACACAGACATGAAATAAACACATAGTGCTGGAAAAATGACAGTTAGACTTGCTCAACACAGGGTTGCCACAAACCTTCAATTTGTAAAAAAAAAATGCACTATCTGTGAAGAACAATAAAGTAAATCATGACAAAATGAGGTATATTTGTAGTGTGTTAAGGGATATACTATATAAAAAATTTAAATTGTGACATCAAAAACTAAAATGGGGGTGGTAGAGTAAAAGTGTAGAGTTTTTGTGTGTAATCAGAGTTAAGTTATCATTTTTAAATCGCTGGTTATAAGTATAAGACATTCCTTTGTAAGTCTCAAGGTAACCACAAAGCAAAACCTGTAGTAGATACATGAAAGATAAAAAGTAAGGAATCAAAGCATACCACTAGAGAAAAGCATCAACCACAGAAGAAGACAGGAAAAATAGAAGAAAGGGAAAAAAACATACAAAGCAGAAAGAGTGGAAGACAGAAAAAAAATATATGATAGCCAGAATATAATTATTAAAATGGCAATTTAGGGCACATATAACTGAAAGTAAAAATGGAAAAAAGATATTCCATGCAAGTGGAAACCAAAATAGATGAGGGGTTGCTACATTTACATCACATAGAATAGACTTTAAGTCAATAACAGTAAAACAGGGCAAATAAGGTCATTGTATAATAATAAACGGATTATTTCATCAGGAAGAAATAACAGTTATAAATATATATGGACCCTACACTGGATCACCTAAATATATAAAGCAAATATTAATAGACCTGAAGAGAGAAATAGACTGCAATAAAATCATCGGTCTTCAAAATCCCACTTTTAATAGACAGATTATCTAGACAGATAATCAGTAAAGAACGATTGGATTTAAACTACACTTTAGACCAAATGGACCTAATAGACACATATAGAACATTTCACCGAGTGGCAGCAGAATATATAATCTTTTGAAGCACCCAAGGAACATTCTCCAGGATAATCATAGAGTAAGCCACAAAACAAGTCACAACAAAATTAAGATTGAAATATATAAATTATTTTTTCAAAAACAATGACATGAAACTAGTAATCAATAATAGAAGGAATTTCAAAAATGTTACAAACGTGAAAATTAAACAACAGACTCCTCAACAATCGATAGGTCAAAGAAGAAATTAAAAGCAAAATTTTAAAATATCTTAAGATAAATGAAAATGAAAACACATCATAACAAAGCTTATGGGATGCAACAAAAGCAGGTCTAAGAGGGGAGTTTATACCAATAAATACCTACATCAAACAAAAGATTTAAAATAAATAACCTAATATTACTACTTAAGTTACTAGAAGAAGAGTCAGGGTTTCCCTTTCATAAAAAGGGAGAAATAATAACAATTAGAGAAGAAAGAAAACAAATGGAGAATAGAAAAACAATAGAAAAGATCAATGAAGAGTTAGTTTTTTGAAAAGATAAAATTGACAAACCTTTAGCTAGAATAACTAGGAAAAAGAAGAAAACTCAAATAAAATTAGAAATGAAAGTGGAGACATTACAACTGATACCATAGAAACAAAAAGCATCATAACAGGCGACTATGAAAAACTAAATGTCAGCCAGGTGTAGTGGCTCATGCCTGTAATCCCAGCACTTCGGGAGGCTGAGGCAGGCAGATCACCTGAGGTCAGGAGTTTGACACCAGCCTGACCAACATGCAGAAACCCCGTCTCTACTAAAGATACAAAAATTAGCCAGGTGTGGTGGCGGGCCCCTGTAATCCCAACTACTCAGGAGGCTGAGGCAAGAGAATCGCTTGAACCCAGGAGGCGGCAGTTTCAGTGAGCAAAAAAAAAAAAAAAAAAAAATAGATAACCTAGAGGAAATGGATAAGTTCCTAGATACACAAAAACTACCAAGACTTTGAGTATTAAAGGAATGGAAAATCTGAACACACCAATACTAAGGAGATTTAATCAGTAATAAAATGTTTCCATTCCAAGAAAAGACCAGGATCAGATGGCTTCACTGCAAAATTCTACCAAACACTTAGAGAAGAACTAATAGCAATCTTTCTCAAAGTCTTCCCCCAAAAAAGTGAAAAAAGTGTTTACTTCCAAACTCACGTTACAAAGTCAGCATTACTCTGATAACAAAGTCAGACAAGATACTATGAGAAAATTACAGGGCAATAACCCTGATGAACATAGGTTTAAAAATCCTCAACAAAATACTAGCAAACATATTTCAATAGCACATTTGAAATATTATTCACCATGATTAAGTGTAATTTATTCCTGGAATGCAACAATAGTTTAACATACACAAATTAATAAATGTGACATGCCACATTAACAAAATGAAAGATAAAAGGCATATGATCATCTTAATAGATGCAGAAAAAGATCATGACAAAATTTAATATCTTTTTGTAGTAAAAACGCTCAACAAATTAGGTACAGAAGAGAAGTGCTTCAACAAATAAAGACCACATATGACAAGTCCACTGCTAACATCACAGTCAACAGTGGTAAACTAAAAGCTTTTCTTCTAAGATTAGGAACAAGATAAGAATGCTCACTATTGCAACTTCTATTCAACATAGTACTGGAAGTTCTAGCCAGAGAAGTAAGGCAAGAAAAAAAGAAAAGAAAAAAGAAAGGCATTCACATCAGAAAGGACAAACTTAAATTTTCTGTTTGAAGATGACCTGATCCTACATATATATATTATATATAATTCATATATATAATATGTAATATGGTATATATATCATATATAATATATGTTATATATTGTATATATGTTATATATTAAAATATAATATATAACATATATAATATAATATATATACACAAAACACCACCAAAAAACTGTTAAAACTAACAAATGAATTTACTGTAGTTGTAGGATACAAAATCAACATGCAAAGTCAGTAATGTTTCTATACACTAACAATGAACTATCCAAAAAAAAATAGAATCTATTTACAATAACTCCAAAAAGAATAAAATACGTAGAAATGAAGTTAACCAAGTAGGTGATAGACTTATATACAAAAAAACTATAATATATTGATGAAAGAAATTAAACAAGACAAAAATTGGACAGGCATCCTGTTTTCATAAACATACAGACTTAATACTTTTAAAGTGTCTATAAATCAAAGCTGTCTACAGATTCAATGCATTCCCTATCAAAATCCCAACAGCATGTTTTACAGAAATTAAAAAAAAATCAAAAATTCAAATTAAATCACAAAAGTCCCAGAATTGCCAGTGTTAATTTGAGAAAGAACAAAGCTCAAGGCATCACACTTCCTGCTTACAAAAATATATTATGAAGCTACAGTAATCGAAACAGTGTTGTACTGGCATGAAGGCAGACATATAGACAGATGAAACAGAATAAAGAAGCCAGAAATAAATCCATGTATGTATGGTCCACTGATCTTCAACAGTGATGCCAAAAATAAACAGTGGCGCCAAAAATAAACAATGGGGAAAGGATAGTCTCCTCAACAAGGTGTTGGAAAACTGGACATCTACATGAGAAGAGTGCAATTTAACCCTTAACTTATACAATACAGAAAAAAATCAACTCAAAACAGATTAAAGACTTAAATGTAAGACCTTAAACTATAAAATTCCTAGATAAAAACAGGGGAAATGTTCCTTGACATTTCTCTTGGCAGTGATTTTTTTGGATAAGACACCAAAAACTCAAGAAACAAAACCACAAATAGACAAGTGGGACAACATTAAACTAAATAACTCTGGTGCAATAAAGAAAACAATGAATCAAATGAAAAGGTGACCTATGGAAAGGGAGTAAATATTTACAAGCCATACGTATGATAAAGGGTTAATATCCAAAATATATTAGAAACATCTACAACTCAATTTAAAAAATAGTACCAGGCATGGTGGCTCACGCATGTAGTCCTAGTACTTTGGGAGGTTGAGGCTGGTGAATGGCTTGAGCCCAGGTATTCAAGACCAGCCTGGGAAACATGGCAAACCCCTATCTCTACAAAAACACACACACACACATATACATATATATGTACATATATACACACACACATATATATATGTACATATATACACACACATATATATGTACATATATAAGTGTGTGTGTATATATACGTATATATGTGTGTGTATATATGTGTATATGTGTGTGTGTGTGTGTGTGTGTGTGTGTGTGTGTA
Organism: Pan troglodytes; assembly: GCF_028858775.2. Lineage (NCBI taxonomy): Eukaryota > Metazoa > Chordata > Mammalia > Primates > Hominidae > Pan > Pan troglodytes. Next base: position 40,569,419 of record NC_072404.2, read on the forward strand.
TATATATATATATATATATATATATATATGCCAGGCATGGTGGGTGTGTGTCTGTAGTCCCAGCTACTCAGGAGGCTGAGGTAGTAGGATTGCTTGAATCCGGGGTGTCAAGGCTGCAGTGAGCCATGACAGCACCATTGCACTTCAGCCTGGGCAACAGAGAGAGACACTGTCTCAAAACAAACAAACAAACAAAAACATAGACTGTGTGCAGTGGCTCATGCTTATAATACCAGCACCTTGGGAAGCCAAAGCAGGAGGATTTGAGACCAGGAGTTTGAGACCAGCTTGGGAAACATAGCAAGACCCTGTCTCTACAAAAAGTAAAAATAACAATGAATAACCAGGCATATTGGCATGAGTTAGTAGTCCTAGCTACATGGGAGGCTGAAGTGAGAGGATTGCTTGAGCCCAGGAGTTCAAGACCAGCCTGGGCAACATAGTGAGACCCCCATCTAGGAAAACAAAAAGCACAGGCAACAAAAGCAAAAGTATACAAATGGGATTGCAGGAAACTAAAAAGCTTCTGCACAGCAAAAGAACTATCAACAGAGTAAAGATACAGTTTACAGAATGGGAGACTATTGGCAAACTATGCATCTGATGAGGAGTTAATATCCAGAATATATGAGAAACTCAAACAACTCAATAGCAAAAAACAAAAAATAAACCCAATCCAAAAAATGGGCAAATGACCTGAATAGACATTTCTCAAAAAATATATATACAAAAGAAGACATATAAATGGGCAACATGTATATGAAAATATGCTTAACATCCCTAGTCATCAGGGAAATACAAATCCAAACCACAGTAAGATACCACCTCAGTCTAGTTAGAATGGCTACTACAGAAAGACAAATGATAACAAGTGTTGGCAAGGATGTGGAGAAAGGAAACTCTTACATATTGTTGGTGGGAATGTAAATTAGAACAGTCACTATAAAAACAGTATGGAAGTTCCTTGAAAAATTAAAAATTGAACTGCCATATGATCCAGCAATCCCACTAATGGGTATAAACCCAAAAGTAATGAAATCAGTATGTCAAAGAGACATCTGCTGTCCTGTGTTTTTTACAGCACTATTCATAATAGCCAAGATATGGCAACAATCTATGTCCATCAACGGATGAATGAATTTAAAAATCTTGGTATATACATAATATGCAATACTATTCATTCATAAAAAAGAAAGAAATTGTTTCATCTGTGACAACATAGATGAACCTGGAGAACATTGTGTCAAGTGAAATAAGCTACACACAGAAAGAAAACTACATGATTTCACTGATATGTGGAATCTTAAAAAGTTGATCTCATAGAAGCTGAGAGTAGAATGGTGGTTAGCAGAAGCTGGTGAGGGTAAGCGAAAGAGGGTATGGGAGAACACTGGTCAATGAGTACAATGTTAAAGTTAAATAGAGGAACGGGTTCTAGTGTTCTATTGCACATCAGGGTGAATATAAAAAACAATAGTGTATTATATATTTCAAAATAACTTGAAGAAAGGATTTTAAATGTTCTCACCATAAAGAAATGATAAATGTTTAAGATGATGGATATTCTAATTACCCTGATTTGAGCATTACACAATATATACACATATCAAAACATCATATTGTACCACATAAATATTACAATTATTCTGGCTCAATTGAAAATAAAATAAAATTTTAGAAAGGTTAAGAAAGGAATATTATGAACAATCTTATCTCACAGATTTTATAACCTAGTTAAGATGGACCAATTCCTTGAAAGATACAGTCTATTATAACTCATACAGGGAGAAATAGGCAATCTAAATACTGTTAATTGTATTAAAGGAATTAAT